>NC_090437.1:1235983288-1236291074 GCF_031143425.1 Pleurodeles waltl
ATCTGTCAAGGGTTTTCATACTATCTCTATTTCTAAGATTATAGCGGTTTTGAGGGATGTCCGAATGCGGTGATTCTCCTCTTTCTTTTTTAGGTGTTTGTAGTTTTTTTTAACCCAGCGTTTTATAGAGCCTTAAGGTACTTGCTTGGTAGATTTTACTAGATCTACCCTGTAATTGTGGTTTAATGGGTCTGGCCCCCAGACTATCCCAACCAATACTAGAGAAGGTCTTGGCAATAATCTTTGTCAGCTCATGTTCTTGAATCTATCCAGAAACATCTCGGAGCTGCATATGCACCGCTAGTGCAAATGCCTCCCCCTTGAGATTACTCAATATTATTGAAAATTTTCCATCTATTGCATCTCCAAATCAAGGGCCGGGGCAGCCCCGTATTCATCTTGAATTTATTTTAACACCTCTGGAAGATTGGCAAGTGTTGGTGTACCGTGTGCTGTAGTATAGGGCATGCAAATACCGTGCCCCATGTGTTGCAGTTATCTACTGTGGGAACCATCCCAAATGGCAAGCACATAATGAGCATTCTATGTTCATGCTGAGGACCCATATAGGGAAAAACTGCTTCTTGCACATTAATTTTTTGAGCTAATCAAAACAGAATCTCATCCCGCTTGGCAGGTACTTTACCCATGATCAAAGTACAATCGCAAGATTAATGCCTGGCGTAACTGCATGTGGTTGCGCTGAGGCAGCACATGCTGGGTTAGTATTTAATGATTTCATTACAAACTATACCAGCAGTCTGTATATTGCCATGAGCTCTGTGTATAGGCGGCAAACCTCGGCTATCGACAGGGCTGCTGCATCATGGTGTGTATGTGGCCAGTAATGGCCAGGTAGGACCATCGTTGCTCAGAGGACCTAACCTAACCTGTAGTATTGTATGTGGTAGGGCATTATCAAGCCAGTTATTATGGTATTGATAAGATAGAGGTATCTCTAAGTATGCATACGGTCTGTATTGTGCAGGTATATTAGCAGGTGTGTAGTAATGAAATGTGTTAGTGTTCCCATCAACTGCTGGAAAAGTGACCCAAGAATAAAATATTTCTGTTCTGAAGGCCGGATGAGCCACAACAACAAATGTGACTGGACGCCCAGGGCTGTGATGCCATTTGCCAATAAATGTGCTGTGAGGGGTGGTCACATGTTTACTGCAATTGCTACCTATTGTGGGTTTGCCATGATAATGGTAAAAATATTTGTTCAGAGATAAGTACACCAAAAATGGGGATTGATCCTTTTAAGGTTCAAGCTTGAGCAATCTACAGCTTTGGATAGGTACTACGTACTTGGGTGAGGAGGAAACCCTCAATAGCACAGACGTCTACGTATATGGTATTGAGGTATCTGTTGCACATGGTGACACCCAGATACTTAGGAGGACCCGAAAACTAGTGCCTGACCAAACATTGAGGCACCATTTTGGGTAGGTTCTCATTGTCCTAATGAGACTACTGGATTTGGGCAGCAGAATCACCTGAATTGTGGGGAACTGAGTAGAATCCCAAACCATGTGACACCTACCGGCCTAATCCGTTTTTTCTGGCCAACTAGCAGTGCCTCATCTCCATCCGAGAGCGGGGATGATTGTGGCAACTGGGAGCATGACAGAGAAGACTCCTCAGGTGAATCGTGGTCGATCAGATCTCATCCCTTTCTCTCAGTTACATTAGTCTTACACAGGCAAAGACAAACAGAAACAGAGTATAGTTCAATAAGGTTTATTGAAGTAACTGCATCTTGGATAAAATGGCACGTATTGCAAAAACTAGGATGATAAAATACACTAGAAGCAAAATTGGGACAAGAAGAGTGAAACTCCAAAAACATTCCCACCATACTGTCACTGGGAATAATATATATATATAGCCTACTTAAGCTATGTTAGAGCACAGTGTGACAAGCCCTAACCGCCCTTCAGGTTTCTCCCCTGGAAAGACATCGTCCCCCATACCTGAGCAAGGAAGCCTGCTGTCTAGAAAGACACTGGCCCATGTAGGCCAGGGATTCAGCAGTCGAAGCAAGCAGTTGTATTGAAGACACTCAGCGTTCAGCAGTCCTGGTCATCTGGCTGGAATCTCCCTCTAACATGTATGGGACAAAGAAGTGTTTGATAATAAAACAACCAATGTGCTATTAAAAGGTCCCCACGTAAAGATATGTATGCTTCTGTGAGTGTCGAAGACACAGCGTACCACTTTTGGCAGCAACCCTTTCTGACAGCAGCCTTGAGGAAAGCACAAAGTGAAATGAGTGCAGTGCTAAGAACATAATAGATAGAGAAAATAAAACAACACCACAAATGTGGCTAATGCTAGAAAAATAAAGCAATTCTGAATAAAATGTAACTGGGCTAAAGCAGGCAATAGCAGGCTTAGGGGGTCATTACAACATTGGTGGTAAAAGCCACTTACTGCCGTGCAGAAGACCGCCAACACACCGCCACGGCCGTGGAATTCCGCCACAGCTATTACGGCCCACATCCCGAAATCCGACAAAATTCAGACACCCACATAAGTCCACCACACCAAGGGTCAGTGATAAACTGGCGAAAACAAAACCTCCACCGTCACGCCAACAGAAATACGCCCATGCTATCATGACCGACGAATCCACGCGGCGGTCTTTCAACCGCGGTATTCCATTGGCGGTACACACTGCTGTGCTCAAAATACACACATTCTTATAAAACACAGTCACATTGCACAATACAAAATACACACACCTGATACACATACACACACCACTCCCACACACCCAATACAATATAAAACACACACCCACAAACCCCTACGACAAAAAATTCAGAACGAAGGCGAGAGAGACACCACCATCCACAAACTAGCAGCCACAGGCACACAACACCATCACCCACACTACTTCCACGCACAAAACACCACACACCACTACATATCACCACACTTATCACCACATACACCACCCCACACATCACCTACACCACCCCAGGGCACAGCAAAGACACCCCAGGTTCTCTGAGGAGGAGCTCAGGGTCATGGTGGAGGAAATCGTACGGGTAGAGCCACAGCTTTTTGGATCACAGGTGCAGCACACCTCCATAGCTAGGAAGATGGAGCTATGGCGAAGAATTGGCGACAGGGTCAACGAGGTGGGACAGCACCCAAGAAATCGGGACGACATCAGGAAGAGGTGAAATGAGCTACGGGGGAAGGTGAGTTCAGTGGTCTCAAGACACAACATCGCGGTACAGCGGACTGGCTGCGGACCCCCACCTCCTCCCTCACAACTAACAACATGGGAGGAGCAGGTCTTGACTATTCTGCATCCTGAGGGCCTCGCAGGAGTCGGTGGAGGAATGGACTCTGGTTAGTCAAATCTTAACTATCATATCCCCCACCCTACCTGCATGCTATCACAGACCCCCACCCTCGCCCCCTCCCCTATTACTCCAACTCCTCACAAATGTACTAATAACACAAACCACCCATCCCAACACCAAGCCCGGCATGACACAACAAAGCATGGACACCCATCACTAAAGCATGCCCACTGCACATACCCATAACACCCCCCTCAACCATCATCACACAAGCCCCCACACAGGAATGCTAGCACTGGGGTACACGCTCACCCACCCATTGTCCACCATGACACACACAGATGCAATAATCATGCCTTTCCACCCCTGCAGGACCACTACCCAATGTCAGCAGACAGGAGGGTCCAGACATCTCCACCCCACCCACAGAAGAGGCCCACAGTGATGACAGCAGCTCTGTCCAACTGGATCCAGATGACCAGCCCGGACCATCGTGGGCCTCGGGACAGTCCCCGAGTTCCCTACACCCAGTCACAGGCCACCACAGACCTTCCACCCTCTGGTAACACCAGCACAGCACCCACCCAGCGGGCCCATACCTCCGTCCCCAGGATACATCAATGAGCTGCGTGTCTACCACTACAGGGAACCCAGGATAACCCACCACCCCAACAACAACAGGGACCTGGTGGCAGTGGGCACACGGTCCAGGGGACGGAGGCACAGGAACACAGGGGAGCTGGGAGGGCTGCAGTGCGACAGGGGGCGGACAGGCCTAGGGAACCCACTCTCCACGAGGCCCTCTCCTCCATCATGGGAGCCTACCACCACTCCCAGGAGACGATGGCAATGGTACTGGCCAAGTTTCAGAAGACGCAGCGGCTGCAGGAGGAACAGTATTTGGGGTTCAGGGAGGAACTCAGATCCATCAATTCCACCCTGGGCACCATCATAGGGGTGCTGAAGGAGATACTTAACACCAGGAGGGACACTGTGGCACTGCAAGCGGCCCCTAACACTAGCCTGGACGATGAACTGCCCACCACCTCCGCTGGCGCTAGTGGACAGGATGCCCCACCACAGGACCACCACACCAGCACCCCACCCCCTGCAGACAGAGAACCACCCGGCAAACGGTCCCTGAGATCCAGGAACAAGACAGAGCACGATGCCAAGACCCCCGCCAAGAAATGAGACCACCCTGATTGTCATTGTCATCCTACTGTCCTACTTTGTAACCCTGTCCATCTTGGAACTGCCCCAGCTCCACTTCCTATGCCCATATGGGCAATGCACCTATGAGACTAATAGACTGGACTCTGCCATGGACATTCCTCCACCATCACCCCTCACCATTTTACAACCCCCCTCCAATATTGAGCACTTCAATAAACACCCTTGAACCACAAAACAATCTGGAGTCAGTCTGTGATTTCGAAAATGTGTATTAGCAATGACAGTGACAAAATGCGTTTTCAAATGTAATGTCAACATACCTATGTCACACATCTCAAGTCCATGAGGAGTCTAAGCAGATGACACACGTTGTAAACCACATCTGTGAAACCGTAAGGGAAATGTACAGCTCAGTTACCATATACTGGGTGAAATCGACAGACAGGATAGAGGTAGAAGTGTGAAAGTACTTGTAGTAGGCAGGAATGTGTTCTCACCTGTGTGTCACTGGAAATATTGCTGGATAACTGAGTCCCTGTTGTCAATGTCTTCTTCCCCTGCTTCCTCCTCATCACTGTCCACAGGCTCCACGGCTGCTACAACACAGTCATCTGGACCATCCTCCTGCAGAAAAGGCACCTGTCGTTGCAAAGCCAAGTTGTGAAGCATACAGCAGGCCACGATGATCTGGCACACCTTCCTTGGTGAGTAGAATAGGGAACCACCTGTCATATGGAGGGACCTGAACCTGGCCTTCAGGAGGCCGAAGGTCCGTTCCTCTGCCCTGGTCCTGGGATTCCTCTCTGGGGTCAGTAGCCATGACAGGTTGGGGTAACCAGAGTCCCCGAATAGCCACACCCGGTGCTTCTGGAGTTGACCCATCACATAAGGGATGCTGCTACTCCGCAGGATGTAGGCGTCATGCACAGAGCTAGGGAACATAGCATTTACCTGGGAGATGTACTGGTCTGCCAAACATACCATCTGTACATTCATCGAATGATAACTCTTCCGGTTCCTGTACACCTGTTCACTCCTGTGGGGGGGGGGGCAGCGCTACATGGGTCCCATCAATGGCACCTATGATGTTGGGGATATGTCCAAGGACATAGAAGTCACCTTTCACTGTAGGCAAATCCTCCACCTGAGGGAAAACTATATAGATTTGCATGTGTTTCAGCAGGGCAGACAACACTCTGGACAACACGTTGGAAAACATAGGCTGGGACATCCCTGATGCTATGGCCACTGTTGTTTGAAATGACCCACTTCCAAGGAAATGGAGCACTGATAGCACCTGCACTTGAGGGGGGATCCATGTGGGATGGCGGATTGCTGACATCAGGTCTGGCTCCAACTGGGCACAAAGTTCCTGGATTGTGGCACGGTCAAACCTGTAGGTGATGATCAAATGTCTTTTCTCCATTGTCGACAGGTCCATCAGCAGTCGGTACACCGGAGGATTCCGCCATCTCCTCACATGTCCCTGCGGACAGTGCCTAGGAATGACAACAGCGACCACAGAGTCAAACAACTTAGAGGTATGTACCCACAGTCTACACAGAACACCATTCATACACAAAATCTGGCCTGTATTTGTGTTGCGCGACAAGGCCTAGGTCTGTGTGATGCAGTTGGTAAGGAGGCCATGTGGGCCCCTGAAATGGCGGCTGCCTGACCTCTAAAGTGGGACAATGGGATGTGAGGTAACTGCGCTGGCGTTGTACACCGTCGCTGTAGGTGGTCGAAGATGCGGCGCAATGCTGCATTGGTTAACATTGGACCCTATGGGTCCCAGGAGACAATGACGATGTATGCCGGCGGTGATGGTACGCACTGCTGCGGACGTGACCGCCGCGGACTTGACCGCCATTTTCTATCTGTTCAATCACTCGATACCTGATCTTCGACAGGAGAGGACCTACACTGCAAGTGCTGCTGTGACCTCGGTCTGGAAGAGACAATGGCTTATGCGTCTGGGGAAAGGGCCCCTGCCTTCACTGCAGAGGAGTTGGAAAAGATCATGGATGGGGTCCTCCCCCAGTACACGCTACTCTACGGTCCTCCAGACCAACAGGTAAGTACACAGGGAGCACGTTGTATGGGATATGCCTGTGTGGAGAGGGCTGGTTGGAAGAATGAAGGGGGCACAGTTCTGCGTGCATGAAGGACTGTGAATGCATGTGCCACATGGCAAGGGTAGGGATGTGGGCCACTCACTTCGACGGTGCAGTTGGCAATGACTTCTCTTCTTCCCCTGTACATGTCATGTAGGTCAGCGCCCACCAGAAGAAGGATATTTGGCGTGCCATCACCAAGGACGTCCGGACCCTGGGGGTCCACCACACACGGAGCACCCACTGCCGGAAAAGATGGGAGGACATTCGCCGCTCGAGCAAGAAGACGGCGGAGGCTCAGCTGGGGATGGCCTCCCAAAGTGGGAGGGGTGCCCGTCGAACCGTAACCCCCCTGATGTTCCGGATCCTGGCGGTGGCCTACCCTGAGTTGGATGGGCGCTTGAGGGCATCACAGCAGACACAAAGGGCGGGGGTATAACATCATTCAGCAGACTTTGCGCGCAGTGAAGGTGTCTGGGTAGGGGAAGAGGGCTGTGGGTTTCTCTAGGCCAGGGCGAGTTCCGTAGGCTAGGCCCCTCCGTAATGCAGGCCATGTGGCACCCCACCTCTGTAGAGTGCCAAGTACAGGTATACATGCCCCTGTGTCATCTATGTGTGCAGATGTCGACCATAGCCATGTAGGCCATATCCCAGGAATTGCATATGTAGAGCCCAACAGAGCGACGTAGTGCAGGGGGCTGCTGTGTCTGTTTTGCCCGCCAATGGTAGCGTTAAGCCATGCACTCAACCTGTCTTTCTTCTGTCGTCCCCCCCTTTTTGTGGTCGCCCTGTTCTTGTGTGCATCAGCATCATCAGGTGGAGGCACAGTGGCACCGGAGCACGAGGGAGCTGCATCCCACATGGCCATGGAGGGCCACACCACGGACTCAGAATACACCAGTTGGACGGAGGGCGAGGGGAGCTTCACGGCGGTGACAGGATCAGCAACCAGGGACACGGACTCGTCCTCCGATGGGAGCTCCCTTGTGGTGGTGGCAAAATCTGTGCCCCCCACTTCTACAGGTACAGCCGCCACCCCCCCTACCAGCACCGCCCTCCCAGCAGCCCCTCAGCCTTTGCCCCGTGCCCGCTCACCCAGGAGGGTGGGCATCACCTTCGCCCCAGGCACCTCAGCCCCTGCCCCTGTCACCTCTGCTGCCCTCAGTGAGGAGGCCATTGACCTCCTCAGGTCCCTCACTGTTGGGCAGTCTACCATTTTGAATGCCATCCAGTGTGTAGAAAGGGAATTGCAACACACAAATGCATTCCTGGAGGGCATTCATTCTGGTCAGGCTGCCCTTCATTGAACCCTGCAAACTCTGGCCTCAGCACTGATGGCAGCCATTGTCCCTGTCTCTAGCCTACCCCCTCCAACTTCCTCCACCCAGACCCAATCCCCTGTACCCCAGCCTATCCTAAGCACACCATCAGACCAGCCTGCACACACCTCACCACACAAGGGAAGCTCAGGCAAACATAAGCACCACACATCCCACAGGCACTCACGCAAGCATCACACACATACAGACACACCAACATCCACTGCCTCCACTGTGTCCCCCTCCTCGTCGTCTCCCTCCTCCCTCCCAGTCTCATCTACACTCTCACCTGCATGCACTACCTCTACAGCCACTACGTCCCTCTCCAGCACACCCACCACCACACCCCGCTCACGTGCACTCACCACCCCAATCCCATTTACACGTCCCCTGTGTCCTCTCCCAGTGTGTTTGTGAACGCCCCCTCCGAAGATACACAAACGCAGGCACACATCCACCCAACAGCCATCCACCTCACAACAGCCTCCAGCGCATGCACCTTCACCCTAAGTCACCAAACGTACACCTCCTACAACCACTACCTCTTCCTCCACTCCCAAACCCCCTCCAACTACCCGTCGCAGTGTTCCTAAGAATAATTTCCTTGCCAACCTTGACCTCTTTCCCACCCCCCCTTTTAACTCATAGGTCCCATACTAGCACCTCAGCCAAAAAATCGCCGGGACCAGTGGTGCCTGTTACAGGTATGTAGAGTGCACCGGCCACCAGGCCAGCCAGTGTGGCACGGAGCCACAGCACAGCCAGTCCCCCCGTGAAGCACCAGAAGTTGGACAGTGCCCGGCGGGAGAGGGGGAAGACTCCAGCCAGCGAAGCTGCTCACAAGGGTCCCAGGGGTAGTGTCGACTCAGCTGTGACTCATCCCAAGGTGGGGAAGGGGCAGAAGAAATCTCCAAAGTCTGGGAGGGGCAGCGCGGCGGAGAAGACCGCCATCATCCCCGCTGCCCAGGAGGCCACCACCAGCCCAATCGTCACTGGCCAGGAGGCCACCACCGGAGTCACTGCCCAGGAGGCCAGCCCAATCGTCACTGGCCAGGAGGCCACCGCCAGAGTCACTGCCCAGGAGGCCAGCCCAATCGTCACTGGCCAGGAGGCCATCGCCAGAGTCACTGCCCAGGAGGCCACCGCCAGCCACAGCCCAGCTGCACAGGAGGGCCCCGGCAGCCACAGCCAAGCTGCCCAATGAAGGACTGCCAGCCCCAGCCCAGCTGGGCAAGGAAGGACCACCATGGCAAACACCGCTGAACAGGCCAGAGACTGCTGAACAAGGCAAAGACCGCCATGGAATGCACCGCTGAACAGGGCAAGTACCGCTGAACAGGTCAGAAACTGCCAACTCAAGCACCGCTGAACAGGGCAAAGACCGCCATGGAATGCACCGCTGAACAGGGCAAGCACCGCTGAACAGGTCAGAAACTGCCAACTCAAGCACCGCTGAACAGGGCAAAGACCGCCATGGAAGGCACCGCTGAACAGGGCAAGCACCGCTGAACAGGTCAGAAACTGCCAACTCAAGCACCGCTGAACAGGGCAAAGACCGCCATGGAAGGCACCGCTGAACAGGGCAAAGACCGCCATGGAATGCACCGCTGAACAGGGCAAGCACTGCTGAACAGGTCAGAAACTGCCAACTCAAGCACCGCTGAAAAGGGCAAAGACCGCCATGGAAGGAACCGCTGAACAGGGCAAGCACCGCTGAACAGGTCAGAAACTGCCAACTCAAGCACCGCTGAACAAGACTAAGACCGCCATGGAATGTGACGCTGTACAGGGCAAGGACCGCCGAACAGGGCAAAGACTGCCAAGGCGAGCACCGCTAGCCCATTAGCGGCAGGGGCAGTGACGCACCTGGGACCATCACAGGGTGAGTGCTGCACTCTGGGCACCAGTCCCCCTCCAGAACCAGTGGAGATATGCATCCACTCCGTCTGTCCTGCACAGGATAAAGCACTCTGGGCACCAGTCCCCCTCCAGAACCAGTGGAGACATGCATCCACTCCGTCTGTCTTGCACAGGATGAAGCACTCTGAGCACCAGTCCCCCTCCAGAACGAGTGGAGACATGCATCTACTCCGTCTGTCCTGCACAGGATGAAGCACTCTGGGCATCAGTCCCCCTCCAGAACCAGTGGAGACTGTTATCCACTTGAGAGACTGTGGCTTTGCACTCCCCAGGATGGTACAGTGGGCAACCCACCCACTGTAGAGACTAGAGAGACTGTGGCTTTGCACTCCCCAGGATGGTACAGTGGGCAACCCACCCACTGTAGAGACTTGAGAGACTGTGGCTTTGCACTCTCCAGGATACATCAATGGGCATGGAGCCCCCTCGTGGATCTAGCGTGGTGCACTCATCCGGCTGAGGTGCCCCCCCCTTCCCTTGCACCTGAGGTGCCTGTTGTATTTCTATCTGATGCTCCTGCAGTGTTTTCTCTGTTTTGATCAGGTATCTAGTGTGCGCCTCGACCAAGCATTTTGGGCCCAGTGGTCCACGGACAATGAATGGTGCATTACCTGCACTACCAATCGTGATGTATATTTTGTTTAATGTGTATATATATATATGTATATATTTGGTTACTGTATTTTGATATATTACAATGGTTCAACTCATTTCCTTTTGTCTTTGCATTCTTCCGGGGGGGGGTTGGGGGTTGTTACTGTAATGTTTGGTTATGCATTGGTGTGTGTGTTGTAGTGGGTGAGGGTTGTGATGTTGGTTGTGTGTGTCCCTGTGTTTTTCCCTCCACCTCCTCAATGTCGTAGGTGCAGTACTCACCGTGGTCTTCGGCGCCGGCGTTGTTGATCCTCGTATAGGAGCAGGAAGACTATCGCAGGGAGAATATGGAGTTCCAGCTCCATGGTGTCGTCGTTCCTCGTGGGGTGTGTAGAGGTGAGCGTTTTCCCTTTGAAATGGCTGTTTCCGCCGTGTTTTTATCTGCGGTGAATCCGCCCCGGAAAAGGTGGCGGATTGGCCTGTTGTGATACTGTGGACGGTACATTGTCCTCCGCCTGTCTGTTGGCGGTGACCGCCGCGCTGTTTGTCTGTACCGCCATGGCGGTCGGAATGTTAAAGTGGCTGTCTTTGTTGGCGGTTTACGCCACGGTCATAATTCCAAATTTTTTACCGCCGGCCTGTTGGCGGTTTTACCGCCGCTTTAACACCGACCGCCAGGGTTGTAATGACCACCCATGTGTGCTAAAATAACATGTCTAAAACATGGCTAAAATAGCTATGCAACAAAGCTTTAAATTGCTCCCACCAAATGAGAGCAAACAGAGTTAGTGCAGGCAGGAAAACTGCAATGTCCTGGGGGTGGACAACCCAGGACATAGCAGGAGCCATACTACATGCCCAGAGATATCTATATTTATCTTTCTTTAAATAACTCCAAGACTACGAAATTGATTTGCACCAAATTGCAAAAAGCACTCTTTCTGGACTAAGATATATCTTTCTGCCTAATTTGGTGTGATTCTATTCAGTGCTTCGTGGTGTAGTTGTGTCTAAAATCTCCATGAGAAATAGCATCGGAAAACGCATTTTGGTAGACCCCCTTATTCTCAACCCCGGCTTTTCACACAGCAGTTGAAGTGAGTTGTGTATTAGCTTTGGAAATTTTGTGAACATTCATCGAACGGCGGCAGAGTTATTGGCAAAACAAAAACAAAAAAATTCTTCATTTATGGGTACTAGGTCCTAACTATAACTACATGCTTGGGATCGCAACACAAAGGTTTAAAGAGGATACATATATATATATATTTATTTTTTCACTTAAAAAAACAAAGGTTACAGGGACGTTAAGTTAGTCTCACATTTTAAATGTGTAAAACCATAGAAATTCAGCAGTTAGAGTTAGAGTTATTTCAAGTAACTATGAATCATGCACTGAGCTAACTATAACTTGCCCCCCATCATGCACAGCGTTTTCTACATTACTTTGACTGCTAATGCTTCATTTATATTTTTAATAACATTATAGAAGTTGTCATGAGTGCTGTAATATCTGGGTTAATTAGCAGTGCATGATGAGGGTGTGAATTAGAGTTACCTTAGGGCGTGAGTTATACTTACTTGAAATAACTCTTGTATGAGTGCATTCAAAAAAATATAACGTCCCTGTAACCTTTGTGTTAGTTCACTGAATTTCTATGTTTTTTTTTAACATAACATTTTTTCATAACTATACTTTAATCCCACCACTGTTTCGTTTAAAATGATCAGTCCACAGCACCAACCAGGGGTTCAGAGGCTCTGGTGTGCCTCTTGGGGTCTGGGACTACAACTCCCACAATGCACCTCTTCAACTTATGGAGTTGCTCCAAACGTCTCCAAACTTCTGGATCTTCTTCCAGAGGTCCTTTTTGTGTCCTTGAAGTGCCCACAACTTGATGCAATGTTCCAGAAGCTCTGTGTTGCTCCTTGGGAGTTAGGACTACAATTCCCAGAATGCACCTGGTCAGAATCCTCAAATGGCCACTGGACGCTGGTCAGCTGGGCTCTGCTTGCAGAACTTGATGCAGGGGATTCTGGGCAGCTCCTTTGTACCTGTAGCACACAGGGAGTCCCTTCTTGAAGCAGTAGAAGACAGGTAAAGTCATTTTACTGGTGAAGCCCAAGTGTGCAGTTGGTGCAGTCATCCAGAGTGCAGTGTCCAGGTGCAGGTCAAGGGTCCATCAGGGCAGTCCTTCTTCTCCTGTAGTTCTTCCTTATTGGAATCTGATAGGGATCTGAGGTGTGGGTACAGGTCTGCCAGTTTTATCCTTGCTCCTGGGTAAAAAACAGGGAGGTCCTGGTTCTCCAATCAGGGTCCTTCCTCCTGTGATGACCACTTCCTGGGAAGTGTGGCAAAAATCAATCCCGGGGAGCAACATTCCTCCAAAATCCATCATGGCTGAAAGTGATTTTTGGAGGTTACATCTGGCTGAGCCCACCCACTGGTTTGGCTAAAAATCCTTAACACACCCCTCTCCTGCCCTCTCCTAATCTAATCAAGAGGGCACCAAATTGTCTGGGTTTGCAGGATGTGAGGGTGTTGCTGGGTTGCTCCAAATGTCCTTCTCTGCCTTTGAAGACCAGTTTGGCAGCCCTCCTCCTTCCTGCCTCCCCATCTGCAGCAGCAAAAACACTTCAGGGCTGAAGTTGGTAACTTTTCAGGTAAAGTTTAAAACTCTTTACCTGAACAAGTTACATTAAATCCAACAACTGGAAGTTGTGGCATTTATTATAACAATTAATTTGATACCACACTTCAGGTAACTGTTACTTAAGGGGATTTTTAAAATTAAAATAAAGTCTCCCCATTCCAGCCTATGGAGGCCATTCACCACAATGAGGGAAAAACAAATTTGGCTGTTTTACCTTACCAGGGCTTATAAAACTATTTTTCTAAGATCCCTGCTTATAGTTACATGGCACCCAGCCCTAGGGTCACACAGGGCACACCTTAGGGGTGACTTATATGTAAAAATAAGGTAGTTTAAGGCTTTGGAACTACTTTTAATTCCAAAGTCGAACTTGCATGTAACTTTAATTTAAAAGCAGCCAGCAAGGCAGGCCTGCCTTTAAAATGACACTGGACACCTCAGCAGGGTGCACTACCTATGCTAGGGTCCCTAAACCTACATGCCCTACCATATACTAGGGACTTATAGGTAGATTGACTTAGCCAATTATAATTGGACTAATTTGCATACTGATTTTACACGGAGCACAGGCCCTGGAACTGGTTAGTAGTACCCAGGGCACCATCAGAGTCAGGAAAACACCAGCAAAAAAGTGGAAAATGGGGCAAAAAGTTAGGGGGCCTCTGCAATCAGCCCTGTTCTCTCACACACTGCCTTTGTCCTTTCTAGAAGTGGAGCTTCAACTGGGACATCTGTTACATTTATATTTGTAAGTGCTTCCTGTTAAGGTTCAACTTCTGTAAAATGAGCATCTAGGCCAGAATGGACTAGCCATTTAATTTGTTTTTTTTGGGGGTGGGGGGTGCTTCGCCCCAGTAGATTTTGGCACCAGGGACCTGATACCCCAGGGCCCTGCATTTTATCATTTATTTTTATGTTGTGGGAGGGGGTCATGTGGTCTCCTTCCCCAGCCAATTTTGGGTCTGGGGAACACATCCCCCGAAGCCTGGTCTCTTTTTTGGGAGGGAGTATGGGAGCCATGTGGCCCCCCACCCCGGTTGATTTGAGCCCTGGGGACCCCACCCCGGGTGCCCGGCCTTTTACAATTTTTTTTTATGTTGTGGGAGAGGGACCAGATGGCTACCCACCTCAGCTTATTTCGAACCCAAAGACTCCATCCCCCGTGCCTGGACTCTTCTTCTTATTTATTATTGGCAGGAGGGGCACATGGCCCTTCTCCCCCAGCCAAATTCTGCCCCAGGGACCCCATCTCCCAGGGCCTGGCCTCATCATATACTTTTTTAGGGGTTGGGGGCCACGCAGCCTCCCTCTCCTGGACCCCATTCCCCAGGGCCAGGCCATTAGTTTTGGCTGCCACACAGGGCACACAGTGTGCATTGGGGACCGCGGGGAGAGCCTCAAGGCCCCTACTGTCCCAGCCAACTGCCTGCCTCCTGCGGGAGCCGGCATTGCTTTTGCATACAGGGAGCTGCTAAAGATGCAGTTCCCTGTCTGCAAGAGAAACTGTTTCCTCAGTTTCCCTCCACCGCCATCTGCATATCTTTCACTATTTGCTTCAGGGAGGTTGCGGTCCCCGGGGCTGCAGGGGGCCATGCATTTCTTTCACTATTTGCCCCAAGGAGGTGGTGGTCCCCTGTGCATCGGGGAGCTACACAACACCCATGCATTTCTTTCACTATTTGCCCCGGGGAGGAGGTGGTCACCCGATATCATGAAAAAAAAGCCCTGGGAAAGTGGCGGTGCCCAGGGCAGGAATTAACCTGGGTGGGGCATGCACCCCCCTGCTTTATTTTAAACATGACCCAGGACCTCACCCACTCAGGGGCTTCAACAACACAAGTGCAGGAGGCCTGCTTTTTTTTTTTTTTTTTTTTGGCCGATCCGCCGAGAATTGTGGTGAAAATGTTTTACAAAACTGCTTTTTCGGCCTAGATGTGCCTTCTATGACCCCAGCACCACAACTAAGGGGTCAGGGGGTCCCTATCCTGGCCCCTTTTCTTATTTGAATATTTATTACTGAATGACAAGTCCCAGGATCGCTGCCAACATTTCGGGGTTGAAGTGTTGGCAGCCAATCAGAGCTTGTTATTATTCATGAACCTTTCATGAACCTTTCACATCTGCAGACATCTATATTTAGTTTTCCTTTAATATTTAAAAAAGTACTGAACAGATTTACACCAAATAACAAAGAGCACGCTTTCGGGATAAAGAGCTACCTTTCTGCCAAATTTGGTGTAATTCCATCCAGTGGTTGGGTTGTAGTTGTGTCTAAAATCCCTATAGGAATTATACTGAGAAAATAACATTTTTTCCCCCTTTTTTCTTGGCTCCTGCTAGATGGATCAACCCAAAACTTCCCATGCACAACAAGATTAACTGGAACATTTTTGGAAAAATGTTGTTAAGATTCGTCAAACAGCACCAAAGGTATAGGCACGTCAAAAAACACTTTTGCAATGGAAACATAGGGCCTCATTCCGACCCTGGCGGTCATGGACCGCCAGGGCCGGGGTCGGAGGATGCACCGCCAACAGGCTGGCGGTGCATCCAGGCCAATTCTGACCGCGGCGGTAAAGCTGCGGTCAGAAAAGGGAAACCGGCGGTTTCCCGCCGGTTTTTTCCCTGGCCTAAAGAATCCTCCATGGCGGCGCTGCAGGCAGCGCCGCCATGGGGATTCCGACCCCCTTCCCGCCAGCCTGGTTCTGGCGGTTTTGACCGCCAGAACCAGGCTGACGGGAACGGGTGTCGTGGGGCCCCTGGGGGCCCCTGCAGTGCCCATGCCAATGGCATGGGTACTGCAGGGGCCCCCTAACAGGGCCCCACATTGATTTTCAGTGTTTGCATAGCAGACACTGAAAATCGCGATGGGTGCAACTGCAGCTGTCGCACAAAAGCAACTCCGCCGGCTCCGTTCGGAGCCGGCTTCATCGTTGTTGTGGCTTTCCTGCTGGGCGGGCGGCCTTTTGGCGGTCGCCCACCCGCCCAGCGGGAAAGTCATAATGACCGCCGCGGTCTTTTGACCGCGGTACGGTCATCTGGCGGTTCCCGCCAGGGCGTCGGAATGACCCCCATAGTCCTAAGTATAAATAACTACTTGGCAACTGCCAGTAGGTAATACATAAATATATCTATTTATATATATACCCACACACACACACACTCTCTCTCCGTCCTTGGATATCCATTCTCTTCAAGTACTACACTTTAATAGCCTTTCAAACACTCACTTTCATCCATAGCTCTGTACCCTCTGTAGTTCACACCCTGTCCTCTCTTCATCCCTCTCAAATACGCTCTAATGTTCTAAAACAGTATACGGTGTTCTCTCTGTCGTTACATGCATCTCATGCTCTCCAATGTGTCCCCTCTGAGGGACTATCTTGCTTCCTCTTCCAGCCCTCCACCCCAGCAGAGTCCCTCTTTCTTTATGACTCTCTCTCCCCACCATCATGATTTTCTTTATGTCTCATTTTCCTCCTTCATTTCCTTCAGGTGTTCTCCTTTTTCCAAAACTGCCTGTACTTAAAGGTCATTCCTACCAGAGATGCTGCAAAGTGAAGACCTTCCTGACTTCTTAGAAGGCAAACCTTGTCATTGGAATAGTTCACACTAGACTGACATCTGTCATTGATGTTAGTTTTTGCTCCAGGTGCCGTGACGTCCCCTTCCGCCTCTTTTCAGTGTTTCACTGCCTCAGATGTTACTACTCTTCCCAGACCATTTGAATGTCACTCATTTCACAAGTATCACTTTTGAGGTCTCTTGAGCGCCGAGGTCCTTAAACATACTTGCGCTTGCATGGCGGCAAACGTGGAGTGGATTTTGTAATACAAAATAACAAAAAACTCTGAAAGATAACATGTGCACAGAGGAGGCCATATGCTAATGATTTTTTAAATAAATAATGGCAGAAACAAACAAGCAATGGCAAACCCATAAGGTCTAGATCATATCTACTTCCTTGTTGTTGCTGGTGAGTTTTGTTAGTCGTGCTTCTGTGTTTAAGCTACGTCTTCAAGTTACAGTTATTTGAAGGAAAAAAGTATTTGCCAGAACGAAAATCACAGTTTCCTGTGATGCGCATTACAATTAAAAAAGAGTTTCTGTAATTGTCTACTAAGAGGAAACATGTTTTTTTCAAATTATACCTAATGCTCAGTTGCTTTGAAATCTATGCTCCTATCACATAACATGGCTGCCTATATAAACAAATAAAATAACCCCAGCTTGCACAGGCCACCCCCATTGCCTCTGCCAGCCCTTGCTCTGATGATGCTTTTGCATTTCCAAAATAAACTGGTGCTCGTTTTACGAGAGGCCAGGATGACCCTCCATGATTTGCAGACTGCAGAATTCAGGGCCCCACTCATAAAATAACAAGTCACTCAAAGTATTTTTTTACAGTCCTTTTCAGTTTGTAGCATGTGTTCTTCCAACAGCCTGCATTCTCACCTCAATATCAAGGAGAAACAATTCCAGATTTGGCGCAGGCTGTTAGCACTGAGGAGAAACCGGTCGAATTCCGGTTTCAGCCGCTTGTCTTGAGCCGGATACCGTTTCCGTCTCCGAGAGTCATCCCTTGGCGGAGTCCCACATTCAGACGCAGTAAGGGAGGCCAACACACCCTAATTGTGTACTCCACTGCGTGTGGAACAGCTGACTCCATGGAAAGGTGGGGGCTTTTATTTACCTCTGCAAAATGGCCCTTCTGCAAATTATTGACTTTACAATCCGTAATTTATTTTGTTCAAACTATGTTCCAACTGAAAACATTTGTTGTTCAGTTATAAACCAGACATGAGGTAAATTTAAGGGGACACAAAGCTAAACTCACACATTTCCAAGACAGAAACTGTCATTTAAAAGCATTCTTAACGTTCTCATTATGTAGATCTGGGTGTGCAGTTTAAGAATGTGTTGGTGCGTTGTTACACTACTAATGCTCATGTATATAAATTAAATAGTGGTAGTCGCCACTAGTTAGTTGTAGTTAGGTCTACTTTTCCATAGGAAAAGCGTTTTTTTGTTGCTAAGAACTTTGGCACCCTTTGGGGAATCTCCATGAAACTTCCAAAAAAGGAGTGACTTTTTGACCAGATAATGCATGGTAATTTCGGGGTGATCCATCAGGTAGGGGGCCTAAAACGCGAAATTCTCATGCATTTTCTATAGACTTATTAAGGCATGGCTACAGCAAAAAACTGCTGAACTGAATTACACCAAATTTGGCAGGATGCTAGATCGTCCTCAGATTGTGCTTTTTGTGATATCGAGTACACATGTTCAGTGGTTATTGAGAAAGTAAGGGTCAAAAATATTTGTATACCTGGACAGTTGGGCTCGCAAGAATTTCCAGAGACTCTTGCAGGAGTCATAATTTAAAACAAGCATTGGGAAATGTATTAGGTTTCGCCTATGTGATTAATATAATTTTTTGTTGTTGTAAGATTTAGCTTGGTGAGTAGTTGTGCAATATACAATACTTAAGCTCCATAAAAGAGTTATGACGTGTTTATTGAGAAAGCCGATATATTGTCCAGTAATTGGTGGTAATATAATGCAGGGAATGGTATTAAAAGTTACCAATATTGCTTGTCCCATTGCTTCTCTTGTGTAATAATGCATAACTTGGAAAAGTGCGATCCCAGAGCTGTTAAGCGTGAAGGGGTGAGGATGTGCTTATCACAGTTACAGCGATACTCAGCAAATAGCCTTCCCTAAGCATGATGCAGATGGACTTATTTAGGGCCGCGTGGTAATGACAGAAATGAGTGGTAATTGTACTACAGCAAATTTCTGGCTTCTAGTACTGTCACATACCTCACATTATGCATTACTGCCTCCTTCCAGTTTTTGTTTTTATTTTTAATTAATCCATCTTAAAGTTAAGCCCAGTACACAGAAAAGTAAAGAATACCTTCTTTGGTATGCTTGCATTTATTATTTATTCAGGTAGTAATACTTACCCTCAGCTCTGCCTGTAGGGGCAATGAGAATTCGAGTGGGAGATGAGACTTGGTGTGGAGAATGTTCCAGAAAATGGGCTTACAGATGTATCTACTGGTGCACAGGATACCAGAACAGCACGCTGCACACTTGTGTGAGCCTGGGCTATTGCAGTATGACTCCTGTTCCTGAACCACACAGCGTTTCAGGAATTTGTGGCAGGGCATTTTTCCCTTGAGTTTTTGATTTCAAGACAAATCCATGCTTTCGCTTCCCACAGGCTTGTTGGTGCTTTTTGTGCACAGTTGTTGTTCTAGAAGTGCTGTTTGTGATTTAGCCAATTTTTGTTCCCATTTATAATTTCTGTGCCTCGAAAGTTCAATTTTCAGATGTCAGCTCTGCCCAAGGTAAGAGCCCATCGGCTTTCAATTATTGGAGCAGTCTGCAGGTCCAGGAGATGAGCTACCGTTAAGTTATTGTTAAACATATAAATCCACAGGTGAAGATTAAACATTGCCAATACAATTCTCTATTAAAACCAGGTCAGAATTTTCTATAAATGAGGATTCTGATGAACTGTGCTTCTAGTCACATGCTACAGCGTACACCACAATGCACTTTCTGATGATTTGAATTCAGTTGTTTCTTTTTAAGTCATGTTTGAGGCAGCAGTGCACATTCCAAAACACAATGCAGCATGTTGGTACCATCTGTCATTGTAATGTTACCATCCGCTGGCCAAGCGGAAAAGTCACATCAACATTGCTGCCGGCTGCTAATAGAGCCAGCGGCAATGCTGTTGTGCAGCGGGTTCAGTAGCACCTTTCGCGCATTTCACTGCCTGAAATTCGGGCCGTGAAATGCGCGATGGGGCTATGCTTGGGGGCCCCTGCACTGCCCATGCCAAGTGCATGGGTAGTGCAGGGGCCCCAGGGGCACCCCAAGTCCCCCTTACCGCCAGTCTTTCCATGGCGGTGTTTACCGCTGTGTCCAGGCTGGCGATCGGGGACTCATAATCCCCAGAGCAGCGGTGCTTGCACTGCTGCCCTGGGGATTATTACCACCAGGTGAAAGCCTGGTGATATAGTGCAGGGGCCGGCGGTATGGCCGTGGCTATAGTGCCACTGTCATAATAGCTGCCAGAACACCGCCAGCCTGTTGGCGGTGTTGCCACCAGCTTACCGCCAGCCACCAGGGTTGTAATGAGGCCCTAAGACTCTTAGGCCCTTATTACGACCCCGTTGAACGGGGGAGAAGTGGCGGTAAAACCGCCAACAGGCCGGCGGAAAAAACAATGGAATTATGACCATGGCGGTACCGCCATGGTCATCTGCCACTTCTCCACTCTGACCGCCAGGGCGGTGACAACCGCTGGGCTGGAGACTTCGGTCTCCAGCCCGGTGGCTATCACCAGACCACCGGCAGTATCACGACCCTGCATACCGCCATGGATTTTGGGTGGTTTGGAACCTCCACGAAATTCATGGCGGTAGGCACTATCAGTGCCAGTGAATTCCTTCCCTGGCACTGATAGGGGTCTCCCCCACACCGAGTCCTCCCCCCACATCCTCACCCCCCTGCCACCCTCCAAAGGTGGCAGTACACCCCTCCCCGCCCCCACCCCCAACATGCACATACACACACCCCTACACGCACAGATACACTACAACAACACATACCAAACAGACATGCACACAGACCGACCCTCACACATTTCCCATACACACAACACACCCCTGCATGCATACACGCACTCACACACCTCCTCTACATACTCACACCCACACCCCATGCACGCAGACAACACCCCCCCTCCCCCAAGGGACGATCAACTTACCTTGTCCGTTGATCCTCCAGGAGGGGACGGGATCCATGGGGGCTGCTCTGCCAGCTCCCAGTCACCAGAATACCGCCACACCGAATCCTGGGACGTGACTCGGTGGGCGGTGTTCTGATGACGGGCGGTGGAGGTGGAGCAGCCTCCACTTCCCCGCCGACCGCCAGTATGGCTGCTGGTGACTCTCCATCCGAAAAAGGATGGAGGGCTGCCAGCAGTCATAATACGCTGCGCGGAAAACCACCTGCTCTGGTGGTCTTCAGCACGGCGGTACCTCTGCGGTCTTTAAAGAAGACCGCTGAGGTCGAAATGAAGTCCTTATTCTTTTAAAAATTCATATCTTGACTTGTGTATGTTGGATTTTTGTTGTTTTGGTCTTGTTTTGTTTAGATAAATATCCTGTATTTTTCTAAACCTGTGTTGTGTAATTTTGTAGTGTTTTCACTGAGTTACTGTGTGTGTCGGTACAAATACCTTACACATTGCTTCTGGGGTTAAGCCTTTCTGCTCTTGCCAAGCTAGCAAGGGGATGAGTGGAGGTTACCCAGGTGTGTTTCTCCTTTACCCTGACTAGAGTGAGGGTCCCTGCTTGGACAGAGTGCAAACTGACTACCAACCAGAGAGCCCATTTCTAACAGAAACCAATGGGTATTCCAGAAAAGCTATATATTTCTGAAAATTAGACACATTTAAGAATTAAGCAAGGGGTCATATGCGTATATCTCTCAATGTTTTCTGAAGGAAATTAACTGGTGAAATACAGAAATATTGAAAATGAGTAGGAAAAATGGGCAACAACATTTTCATTTGTAACATTTTGTCACAATGACTGATTTACAAAAGCAATATACCATTACATGTGGTAGACCCTACTGGTTGTGTGAATATATAAAATGTGTAGGTTCTCCAAGAACCTAAGGTATCTATAGCCAACAACTGAGCTGCACCATACAATGTTTTTTCTTTGTGTACCGAGCATAGACCAATTTATATGGTGAAATACGTAAAGTGAAAAATGGGTATTAAGGAAACCTATGTATTTCTGAAACAGACATAAGATGTGGAGTTTAGAAGCAATAGTTATTTCTATATCTCTGAAATTAATTGTGGGTACCCATGCTATGTCTTCTTTCTTGCACACATTTGTAAGACACAAATGCAGTGAAATGCAATGGTTATCAACAAATTTGGCAGCAAGCCTCTACCAACATCGAAACTTCCACCTTAGTCTAAATTGTCCATGTTGGAAAATCAGTTATTAGGAAGGGCAGGTAAGTACCTACACTTAGCAGTAGGCCACTAACCTCCACTTAGGTCCAGTTAGGTCTCAATAAATTAAACCCAGCTCAACCCTTGGTGGCTTGGCAACAAGCGACAAGACTTAATTTAGGTATCAAATGTGTAAAGCATTTAAAAATCACAAAACAGTAAATAAGTAAAACACAATATAAATCCATCACCAGTTTATAAAAATAGATTATATTTTTATCTTTACAATAACACCCAAATGATTAAAAGAGGATAAGGGGAACCAAAGATATGAATTTTTAAAGAATTTATGCTTTTTAGCACTTAGAAATTAATAGTGCCAATCTTGTCATCTGGTCGCACTTCGACCGAGGCAAAGTCAAAGTTTAAGGCCGACCGCAATGGAGCCCTGCTCGGCTACAGCCCGCAGGAGGCCTCGGTCAAAAGTTTACCTTAGGACTTAGTTGTTTTTCTGGAGATTTTCTTCAGCGGAACAAAGTCACCAGTCCAATCTGACTTCCTGGAACTCTTCCTCAGAGATGTGTCGCGAGAGCCCTTGGTGCAGATTTTTACCTTTGTCATTTTTTCGAGATGAAAATCCCTTGACCGGGGCAAACCTGAATCTTGAGCCGGCGTCCTTCGAGCCCTCTTTGGATACACTGCCTGAGAGCGCTCGGTCAACTTCCTACGTTCGGACTTAGGGGCATATTTATACTCTGCTCGCGCCGGATTTGCGTCATTTTTTTAATGCAAATTCGATGCACAACTAAGACTATATTTTTACTTTGACGTTAGAACCTGCTAACGTCAAAATTTCTCAGTGTGCGGCATTTTCTGGATGCGTGAAACCGCCTTACCTTAATGACGTGCAAGGTAGGCGTTCCCGTCCAAACAATGACTTAAACACCCGTGCGCCATATTTATCCAACCTGGCAAAAATGGCGCATGACTGGTAGGCGGAGCCGGAAAATGACATAAATCCCGATCTGCGTAAAAAATTAACGCCTGGGTCAGGGCAGGCATTAAGGGATCTGTGGGCTCTTTTCCATGGTGGGAGACCATGGAAGCAGTCCACAGGTGCCCTTCCGTACACCCAGGGACACCCTCTGCCACCCTAGCCTACCCCTGGAGGACACCCATGGATGGGGGGACCCATCCAAGGTGAGTGCAGGTAAGTATAATTTTTTTTTTTTAGAGTGGCATGGGGGGGCCTAACTTGGGCCCCCCTATATGCACTATTATGCCCAATGACCATGCCCAGGGGACAGAAGTCCCCTGGGCATGGCATTGGGCAGGGGGGTATGGCCCCTGTCTTTGCTAATACAGGAGTCATTTCCATGGGGTTGTGCATCAAAAAATGGCGCAGGTCAGTTTGGAGCCAATATTTTTAACTCTAACCTGACTTGCTCCATTCTTTGGCGCACAACCCCCAGTCTTCGCTTCACCTCTGCTGCCCTGTTTAAGTCATTTATTTTGTCGCAAACCAGGCCGCAGCGCGGACTAACGTCATTCCGTAAATAAGGCGCCCGGTGATGAAGCAGAAAATGAAGGTTTTGATTTATTAACGCATAAACGTAGTGTGAAATAATCATGTGTGACTTTAACCGAACTAATAAAGATTGTACGGGGACAAAATGTACCCTTAGAGTAGTTTGCCAACATTTATAAGCGCGCTTTATATAACGTGGTGTATTAGAATTGCACTAATCCGACATAATCATAAACGTGTGCTACGATTTGCTTGTTTGAAATGCTCTAGCTTAGCATTACTTTAATGGAGGCTTTGGCCTAGTTGCCTGGTCTCACGGTTTAGATGCTCGTATTTTTCCAATGTGCTATTAAACGTGTATTTTTGCTTGAAGCTGTACTTTTCCACTGAGACCGTTCACATGCTTATCTTAAAGTTTCGTGCCAGCCTGGCATATTTTCTCTTTACTCCAAGGTCGATTTGCAGGTGCGGACAATGGAGGCTCTGAAAGTGAACTAATTGGTATACAATGTTGCAACGTGCGTACCCATCTCCAAGGATAATGTATGCTTAAGTAAAAGCTTGAGAACTGTCGTTTTTGATTGGACAATTTGAAGCTAACCTATGAACCCTCCAATGGAAGACCCTACTGGATTCGAACTGTTGTCTATAAAAACCAGGTGCACGAGAAGAAATTAAGCCATTACCAGCTATTGCCCGACATTGCGTCATTTCGTAGCTATTATGGCCCATCTTGCTGCGACGCCATTTTGAGAGATACTTTGATGCTTTCTCTAATCGAGAGAAAGAGACTTTAAATGATTCTTGCCCTAGAGACTTTAACTTTGAAATGCCCTTTGCATGAAGTAGTAGTTTTATTGCCGCCGTGAGGCAATTGCCCCGTCCACCCCTGCCCCTTTGCCCCGTCCCATGCTGATCGAGAAACGGTACCTGTGAGACGAAGACTTCCTTGTATGCTGATCGTAATTGGTAAATATGAAAGGAAAATTGTAAAATTGCATTGTGTTTCTTTTAGGTAACCAACTGCTGATTTTGATAAGAGCCCTAGCTAGGAGTTTTCTAAATTTATGTTGCTAAATTGTTTTTGCATGAAGTCCCACATGCCGATGCTAATTTGAGGTTAGACGAGGATTCCATATGTCGCACGATGCAATTTGAGATCTTGTTATGCTGACTAAATGTACGCAATTAGCTCATTACAGATTATCGTATTAGTGATTTGCATTGCCATTATCGAATGCCTTGTGATTCAAATGCTACATAGATTACACTTGTTTCGCCATTATGGACAGCTATTAATGTTCATTTATGTTTATCATTTGGTGTTGAGACACATATATATTGTGCTAGCTTTGTTAATATAGGGAAATAAATTCACTAACTTTGCAATAAACTGGTGTGGTTATTCCTGACTGAAAGGTCAGGGTTCGCCGAAATGTATTCTGGATTAATTGTTAAGTGTTATGTTGATCAAGGTATTGCTTATGTTCGTTATTGATTATTGATTTGATGCGACTGATCGATATAAGAGTACGGAGAGTTCCCACTTAGTCAAAAGATTCATCGGCCTAAAGAGCGTCCGAACACAGGTAAATTATTACTACGTGGTTCGCTCTACCAGTAGATGGTAGCAGAGGACGGTTACGTCTTTTGGGACCCTGTACTCTTAAAGTACATGGTGCTGAATTAACGGTTACGCATTTTGAGACCCCATTCGAGAAGTTGAATTAGATTTTTCTTGGATAAAACTGATTGACAGAATGATGATGGGCTAGGTCCACCGCGACTTTCCCGGGATCTCGGAGCCTGCGAATGGAGAGAACGGAGGTGTGGAAACAGCGTTGGCGGTACTAGTGATGGTATGAGAGAAGTTAGGGTTTTGCGCTTGCACAGCTTATTGCCGCAGGGTGTGTGAAAAGGTTGCGAGGATTTTTTTTTCTTTATAGAGGATAGCGGAGGTGCGACTCCGAGTGTAGAAGTAGAGAAGTCGTCGAACTTCATAGAAATAGCGGAGGTGCGGCTCCGAGTGTGAGAGTAGGGAAGTCGTCGAACTTCATGTGCGTGTTGCGCTTTGTGCATAAAAAGGTCCACGTGGTTGTTGTTGTTGAGACGGGCCCTGCGAGGTCAAGAGACTCCGGAGTATGTTGATCCATGTTGTGGTCTGGGCGGTTTAGTAGGTTGATCGGGCGTGGTCAACGAGTCGGTACGTGTGTCGAGGGAGTGAAAGGAACTTCGACTTCGGGCTTTGACAAGATTCTAAGTGCACTAGAACAGATCATTGACAAGTTGAGAGTAGGTCTGCGGGTCAGATTTGCTTGCGAACGTGGGGACCGAGAAAGACGGAATAGCGGCCGAGGCTAGTGAAAGGTCCCTAAGGTCCTGAAGCGACTGTGTTACCCTTCCTGTAGTAAACCGACAGATCTGTTTTATTTTTTGGTAGCTCGCAATATATGCAAGAAGTTGTTACGAAAAGAGGTGAGTGAAGGAAGACTAGCCGCGAGGCTTTGTTAGCCGCAGTGTGTGTGAGTGTGACGTCACTAGGAGCCGCGCTGGGATAGGTTGGTTGGAGAGAAGGGTCGCGCACGGATTGGACGCAGTCCGTGGGGCTCGATTGGAAGGGGAAAGGCAGGCGAAGAGTATTCCGGGAATTAAAGTCACCTATTGATTACAAACTTTGTGAAATAAAAGACGAGAAAATGAAATTCTTTAAAGCATTTAGGAGTGCGATGAAGGGGGAGTCTTACATTAAAGCGAGCGTAGGAGAGGAGACGCCGCCCGAGGGTACACCAGCTTACATTGTAATGGAAGAGAAGGGGGTAGCTCCGTGTCTATGGCTAAAGCAATGGCACAAACTGACAGAGAAACATGGGAGCGTAGCGTTCCCGATACATGGGACATTCAATATAAGGATCCTAGAGAATTTGAGATTCACGATGTACGACATGAAGGTACCTCCAAGGCCAGCACAGTTTGAGGCTCTAGCAATTTGGGAACTGATGGCCAGACAGCAACAGCAAAATAAGTTCGAGAACAGGATAAGGAAGGTAGAAAAGACACTAGCGGACGCTAGGTGGGATCATGCACAGAAGGTGTGGAGGTCAGATGTACTGCAGGGGATAAAATTGTTTCCCGCAATTACTAAGGAAGAAGAGGAGGCAGGTAAGAAAGCTACCTGTAAGACAAACAGAAGGTGTTCCAAGGATAGAGAGGACGAGGAAAAGTTGAGAAGAGAAGAGGAGTTAGAGGATGAGGAGTTGATAATGCAATTGCTGAACGACCGTCCACCACCTTATGCGGAGAATGGACAAGGACCAAGTACCAGTTCTGCCCCTCCGGCATCGGTACGGAACAGTGAAACCCAGAGTTCAGGAGCATCATCGGGATCTAAGGACCCGAGTTTATTGTTCACTCCGCAGATACCGCAGGTTAGGAGAATATATCCAGATGTGCCCATGTTGAAACCAGCAGAAAATTATCAGCCGCAGACGCCAGTGTACTACAGCAGTGACAATAGTGGAGGAATGGTTCTAGAACAAACCGTAAGGGGAGTACAGAATGGTCACAACCCGACATTGGCACAAGCCGAATCAACTCAGTTTTTGATGCCTCAAAAGCAGATGCAGGGGGGAAACGCACATGCTCAAATGACGGGGAGTCAGATGGGCATGCCGGCAATGATGACCCATGGTGTGGGAATAAACATGCCACAGAACATGGGAAACGGACAAAACCCAAATGCGATATCACTGCCCATTACTGTAGGTCCACCGGTACCTCTGTACAGTCAGCCTAATTTAGGTATGAGCGGTCAGGGATCAATGCTGCAGAATGGGACAGAAAAGAGGTGCATAGAAAACACTCCAGGGATAACTCCTATAGCGGCTCAGCCAAATGGAACTGGGTCCTTGATGGAGTTTAGTCCCATATGTGCTCAGTCAACACTGGTGAGGTCGAGCCCCCCACTGATAATACCTCTAACATCGAACACTGAAAAGTTGCCGCAACCATCAATGGCAGTCGATGTGAATGCTACACTGATGGGGGTAAATGCGCAACAGCTGACACAGTGGTTCAACAGTTTGAATTCCACACAAAGTTCAGACAGTGGGAAAGGAGAAGATTACCTGAATAGGATGAGGCTGAACATGGAAGCACAAGAATTGGTGGAAGGGACTATGGGTGTGAATAGGTTAGAGTCCTACACGGAAGAAGAGTTGAGATACCTATGTCCAAAGATTACGAAAGAAGTGAACAAGGTACATAAAAGTTTACAGGAAGTAGCTGACAGAAACGGGATTGACATAGACAAGATGAAACACTTGAGGAGAAGCTACAGGTTGGATTTTGGGGCCACAGATTTTGAACATATGAGGTCAGCAGGCATGAAGGCGCACCTTAGAGAATTGCTGCAGAGTGCACAAGTATGGAGGTGCTTAGACAAGTGGGAAAGCAGGTGGGTAAAGAGAAAGGAAAAGAGGAGGGACAGTGCTACAGAGCATAATGAGAAAAGACCACAAAGCAGCGAGACAGTAACCATGTTACCAATGAGGGAGACAGCAGGGGGAAAATTAATACATGTACCATGGCACAGAAGCGATATTCAGTCTTTTACGGATGATTTTCCCAAACTGAGAGAGAAACCGATTGAATGGTATCAACAGACCGATAGGTTTGTGAAGCTTGCAAAATGTCTCTGGGAAGACCTGAACACTCTCTTCGAGATTGTAGTTCCAGCAGATTTGTGGGAGGATTGCAAAAGAGCTGTAGGTTGGCCGACAAGTGAACCAGAAAGAGACAGGGAGACGGGTGCACCATCACCTATGGTGATGAGCTTGTACTACAAGGTGGTTGAGCATTTGAAGACGAAGGTTGCCGCGAAAAATGTGGATTGGCAGAAGATCGATCGAACGGCCCAAGAGGCTAAAGAGTCGATTCATAGTTACTATGAGAGGTTGTTGAAGGCGTTCAAGAACTACAGTGGCACGGAAACAATTGAGGCGAAGGACATGCTTCATTTTGTGTTCAGATTTGTGGAAGGGCTGAGGCCAGAGATAAGTCAGATGATAAAGTCGCATTTGATTTGTTGGCAGTCGAAACCGATTGATGAGGTGTTGAATTATGCGAAATACTGTAGCGACGAAATTGAAGTGAAACAGAAAAAGTTGAAAGAGAAGGTGATGATGATGCAACTTAAGGCAGCTCAGACAGGTCTGCAAGGTTTGCAAGGGATGCAAGGGTTCCAACAGCAGGTACCACAACCGCAGCCGCAGTTGCAGGGAAATATGGCGTTTCAGCCACAGGCCAGAGGCAGAGGCAGAGGAGGTTTTGTGAATAATGGTCCGGATTTGAACACTGTTGTGACTGGTGTGCAGGCAATGAAGAAGGTGATGCCGTGTCACGTGTGCGGAATTGTCGGTCATTGGAAACGCGAGTGCCCGATGGTGGTGCAGGAAGGTGCAGGTGCAGGTGTAGGTGTTGGTCAGCAAAACAATGATGTCAATGCATTTCAGACAATGAGGGGACCGAAAATGAGAGGTCCAAACCCACATTTTCAGACCATAAATCAGTTGCAGGGATTACAACCTATGCAGCCGCAGCAGATGCAGATGCCTCGTATGCAGATGACGCAAATGCAGCCGATGCAACAGCAGTTACCCATGGTACCTAATCAGCAAATGCAAATACCTTTGGCACCAATGAGTCAGCAGCAAGTGATGGTTCCTCCACAGGTCTCGGGTCAGGTAATGAGTACAAATGGCACCGTACAACAGTTCCCATTACACAGTGAGAGTGGAATAAACAATGTATGGGAGAGTGAAAGCTCAGAAGAAGAAGGAGATTGTGTGCTTGCAGCATCCTTGGAAGTTGATCAAAAGGGTCCGTACGTAGAGGGAAGAGTAATGGGTCATCGTGTCTCGTTCTTGGTTGACACGGGAGCCACACGTTCAACTGTTAAGAGCAGTGAAGTACCAAATTTGCCACTCTCAGGGAGGACAGTCCAAGTGGTGGGAGTAGCAAACAGGCACCTGACGAACCCAATAACAGATCCGGTACCAGTCAGCATCGGTAACTATCAAGGGGTGCATCAGTTTGTGATATGTGACTCAAGCCCAATAGCACTGTTAGGGAGAGACCTATTGTGCAAATTGGGATGTTCGATCATGTGTTCGAACGAAGGAATAACAATCCAGACGAGCAGTGATGGGGAAGAAGAGGACAGTGTAGAGGGGGATGAGATGGAAACTGTCGATGAAGAGTATCCTCTGATTTGCCTTTTCCCAATGATAACTGAAGAAGATATTCCAGCCGAATTACGGGAAACAGTCGGAAAGGAAGTGTGGGACATGACAGGGAAAGAGGTGGGATTGATGAAAGGAGTGGAACCAGTGAAAGTGACTGTAAAGCCCAATGCAATCTTTCCCCTGACCCCACAATACCACATGGCACAAGACACCCTCATGAAAGTTGCCCAACTCATTGACGAATTTGTAAAACAGGGAGTACTGAAAGAAGTGTTAAGTAGTCCATGTAATTCACCAATAATGGGACTAATAAAGCCAAGTGGAAAGGTCCGACTTGTGCAGGACTTGAGAAAAATAAATGACATCATAGTCAAGTGTTGCCCTGTCGTACCAAATCCAGCTGTGATAATGTTCCAGGTCCCTTGCGATGCTGAGTGGTTCTCAGTCATCGACTTGTCACAAGCATTCTTTTCTGTGCCTCTTCATGAGGACAGCCAATTCCTCTTTTGTTTCAAATTCCTAGACAGAGTGTACAGTTGGTGTCGAATTCCTCAAGGGTTTTCTGAGTCACCGTCAATCTTCAATCAGATTCTAAAGAAAGATTTGGAAGCATTAGAATTGCCATTCGAGTCAACACTAGTACAGTACATCGATGACTTACTGGTTGCATCAAAGACAGAAAGTGGCTGCACAGCCGATACCATTGCTCTGTTGAATCATTTGGGAAGGAATGGGCACAAGGTGTCTCCTTCCAAGTTGCAGTTCTGTCAGAAGAAAGTGAAATACTTGGGTCACCAGATAGAGAAAGGGTCACGGAAAATAATGAAGGAAAGAATAACAAGCGTACTTCAAATGAGTCCACCAAAGACAAGGAGGGAGGTGAGGAAGTTTTTGGGAATGGTGGGCTATTGTCGCCAGTGGATTCCCAACTTCTCGACTCTAGCAAAGCCTCTACTGAAACTGACCCAGAAGGATGCTTTGGATCAAATTGAGCTGAAAGGAGATGAGATGGATGCTTTTATTGAATTGAAAGAGTGCATGTGCAGGGCTCCAGCTTTAGGTATGCCTGATTACACAAAGCCTTTCACATTGTTTTGCCATGAACGTGATGCATGTTCTTTGTCTGTCTTGACTCAAGCCCATGGTGGCGTAAACAGACCAGTAGCGTATTTTTCAGCTACTTTGCATCCGGTCGCAGCAGCACTCCCAGGGTGTTTGCGCGCCGTAGCAGCAGTTGTTATCAGCCTCACTCAGAGTGAAGGAATAGTGATGGGACACCCAGTAACAGTCATGGTCCCTCACTCAGTTGAGATACTTTTGACCCGCTCCCGAACGCAACACATGACTGGAGCAAGACTCACAAGGTATGAAACGATTATTCTGGGCTCACCGAATGTGCAACTGAAAAGGTGCACTACGTTGAATCCAGCAACCTGGCTTCCTGGAGAAAATGCTGAAATTGAGAACGCTGAAGACGTCGAGCATGACTGCCTTCAGGTGACTGAATTTTGCACAAAACCCCGACCGGACATTAAGGATACTAAGCTTGATGAAAATGACCAAATTCTTTTTGTTGATGGTTCATGTCTAAGAGACGGGATGGGGATTTTGAAAGCAGGATACGCTGTATGTACTGTAACAGGTGTCTTGGAAGCGGGATGGATCCAAGGAGTCTATTCTGCACAAGTAGCAGAACTTGTAGCCCTTACCAGAGCATGTCAACTGTCTGCATTGATGAAAGTCACCATTTACACTGATAGTCAATATGGGTTTGGGATTGTGCATGACTTTGGACAACTATGGTCACAGAGAGGTTTCCTGACTTCTTCAGGATCCCCAGTGAAGAATGGGGAAAGGATAAGGGAATTGTTACACGCCATTCAAGTGCCAGCTGAAGTTGCAGTGGTAAAGTGCAGTGCTCACACGAAAGGACAGGACTATGTTTCTCTGGGAAATGCATATGCGGATCAAGTCGCAAGATTTTGTGCCTTGAACTGTATATTACTCAGAGATTAATGGAATTCAATAAGTGAGCCAGAACTAGAACCAGCTGAAGCATTTGCCTTGAAGGTCGTAGATACGATAGATGAATTAAAAGCATTGCAGAATAACGTCAGGGAGGATGAAAGAGATTCCTGGATTAAATCACAGTGTATAAAGAGACCAGACGAGTTATGGGTTTCAAATGAGGGAAAATTTGTTTTGCCAAACAGTCTCTTATCACAGCTTGCGCGGTTCTATCATGGGCAAGCTCACCTAGGGAGAGATGCCATGATAAGATTGTTCAAAACTGATTGGTTTAACCCCAGATTTCGTCAAGCTGCAGAAGCAGTTTGCCATCGATGTGTCACTTGCCAGCAGATGAACCCAGGAAAGGGAACAGTTGTGAACGCGAGCCACATTGGTAGGGCAAGCGGGCCTTTTAGTCGTATGCAGATGGACTTCATTGAGATGCCCGTGCATGGAGGTCTAAAGTATGTGTTGGTGATTGTGTGCATTTTTAATCACTGGATTGAAGCATACCCCACACGTAGAAATGACAGCCTTACAGTTGCAAAGTTATTGTTGAGAGAGTTAATACAACGTTTCGGATTCCCGATCTCTTTAGAATCAGATAGGGGAAGTCACTTCAATAACGAGGTGATAAAGTTACTTTGCGAAGCGCTGAACATTGAGCAGAAACTGCATTGTAGCTATCGCCCTGAAGCATAAGGACTGGTGGAGCAGATGAATGGTACACTGAAATCCAGAATGGTGAAAATATGTGCATCTACAAATTTGAAATGGCCTGACGCATTGCCCTTAGTGCTAATGTCAATGAGAAATACCCCTGATAGAAAGACTGGATTGTCTCCGCACGAAATTCTCATGGGCAGGGCTATGAGACTTCCTGCAGTTCCCGCAAACGCGCTTTTGAATATTACAGATGATATGGTGTTAGACTACTGCAAAGGACTGGCTGACGTGGTTCGCTCTTTCTCTCACCAGGTGAAAGCGACCACCTTGCCACCGATCCAAGGTCCAGGACACGCACTGAAAGCAGGTGACTGGGTCGTGGTAAAGAAGCACGTGAGAAAGTTGTGTCTGGAACCCCGTTGGAAAGGCCCTTTCCAAGTGATCCTGACGACAACTACCGCTGTGAAGTGTGCGGGGGTTCCCAACTGGATTCACGCCAGTCACACAAAGAAGGTGTTGTGTCCCACAGATGAGGAAGTTGAAGCGCTGAAACTGCCAGTGCCTGATAAAACAGTGCCGAGTGCTGAGACAGAACAAAACCGAACTGAAAGCGGACAGGCAGAAGCAGGAGAGAGAGAGATATTATTGGAGAACGAAGAGTCCGACTCACTTGGGGAAGACCAAGGAGAAAGTTCAGACAGCGACGAAGAAGCTGAAGGTCACAAAGAGCCTGAAGCAGCTGAGGGTAGCAAAAAGACTGAAGCAGCTGAAGGTGACAAAGAACCTGAAGCAGCTGAAAGTGATACAGAGCCTGACGAAAGTAACGGTGAAGAAGGGCTCGAAAAAGGTGAAAAAGCAGGAGAGCCTGATCAGAGGAGGGCTTTCCCAGAAACAGACGATACAGAAAAAGAAAAAGAGAACGTGATCGATTCCCCAGAGGGAGGGGACAAGGCAGAACAGAGCGAAAAGGTTCAAACTTCTACAGAAAAGGTCGCAGGTCCATCGAATGGACACGGTACAAAGAGGAGACTAAGTATATCACCAGTAAAACAAAGGACTGGAGAAGGTTTGAACGACGGAGAAAGGCCAAAAGTAAAAGAGAAAAGAAAAGAAGTGTCTGTCGTGGTACCAACCTCGAGTGAAGAAAAAGACTTGACAAAAGAGGAAAGTACCAGCGAGGCAGAATCGAAAAGAGAAGCAAAATTGAAAAGGAAAAGGATACCGAACAGAAGGTATTCCGGTCCTGAATGGGCATATGCAGTCAATGACGATTGGACTGACGAGTTTGTATCTCTAAGCATCGAGAACGAAGAAGAAGAAGAGATACCAAAAGAAAAGAAAAGTTTTATGGACAGTGTTGATTGAAAGGGTGATGAATGTCATTGCTTGCTACAATCTAAAGTGAAACAAACAACCAGCTGAGACTTTGCTAAACCGATAAAGACTGAGCTATTGCCGAATTGAGACAAATGCTGCTAACCGAGAAGTGACTTGGCCTCTTGAAGAAGACTGTGTGAACATTGCGCTCGTTCAGCTTCGTAACTGCATTGCTAAATAGTTTCATTTATAGGTGCTTCTAGCTCTCTGATTCTATACAGATCATGACGCAAAACAATAGAAAGAAATATTGTAAATATGTGTGTATAGGCTTGATAATTGCATGTGTATTAATAATGATGGCAATAGTGCTTGCAATGCATGGAAAGGGTGAGAATGAGAGAATTGATGCTTCTACTTTTGCTCCTGTTACTGTCACTGAACTAACCGCATTGAAGAGGCTAGCATTGGATGAGAGACTCTTGCACGATAAGAAAGAGCTTTCGTATAATGTTTTCTATCGCTTGCTAACAGAATATGTTGAGACAATGGATGCAAAAGATTGTTATGTGTGTACACAGATACCGACATCAGTGAAGGAAGGGGTGACATATCACCACATGCCTCTTACATACAGGATTACATGTAGTATAGTAATGTCTAGGTTTTATGGTCAAACTAACATACAGTATTTTTACTCAAATTATGATGTTACCTTTGCTTATGTTCCTATAATAGCGCAGCTAAGCCAGATTGCTAAAGATTGGGATGCTAAGATAATGAGGGAATTTTTCGAGCCAATGCTACCTTTTGAAACGGCTCATGCTCATAGGGAAAATCTTACCTGCTTGCTCTCTGCAATAGAGATAAGCTTTTTAGATCGCACAGATGATAGAAGGGCACAAATGAAGGCGAAATTAGAAAAGGAGTTACATAAGAGGACTTCAGTAGATAATTATGATTTTGCTGCAATAAAGACACAAGGGAAAATTGCTTTAGATGCTTGGCATGTAGGGAAGTTTTGTATATATCGAGGTGAATCTTATTATGACAACATTTTTGTAGGAGCGAGTGAGTGTAAACACACGTTTATCTTTAAGGCCAAATGGACATTCATGATGGATGGACTTGACCCTGTCATTCCAGGTGTATATTACATTTGTGGGTATAATGCCTATTATCGTCTTCCAAAGGGATGGTGGGGGAGATGTTATTTGGGTATAGTGTTCCCAAAGGTTTATCAACTGGATGACTTATCGATGATTCAAAAGACATCTGGATCCCATCGTATCCAGAAAAGAGAGACCGCAGCTGCTGTGGTAGGAGATATATTTGGAGCCATGATTCCTTCATTGGGAGTTGTGCTGAATTCCATCAAAATAAGAAAGTTGTCTACTATAGTGGATAACATGTTGACAAAGTTTTCAGGTGCTATAATCCTGATAGATGCTGAACTTGCAGCGGAAAGAGCTATGACTCTTCAAAATAGGCTTGCTTTAGACATTCTTTTAGCAAAGGATGGTGGCGTTTGCAAAATGCTTGGTGCACGACACTGTTGTACATATATCCCTGACAATAGTGTGAAAATTAAAACTATGCTTGCTAATCTAACAAAAGAGAGTGCAGATTTGAAGGAACTGAAAGAACCAGGAGTGTGGGAGAAGGTTGGAAAAGGACTTGCTTCAGTGGGACATTGGATTGGGGGAATTTGGAATGGAATATTGTTAAAAATAATAGAGGGAATTTTAATAGTGATAATTTGTGTATTTGGAATTTGGGGAATAAAAAGGGGAATAATAATGATTATGGAAAGAATTAAAAGAAGAAAGGAGGAGAAAATTATGAAAAGAATGGCAGAAGAATACAAAGCGCAAACTAGGGGAACTAAAAGGAAAAGAGAACTGACAGAATTTTAATGGAATAACATTTGTGGGCTTAATTTGTGTGATGACCAGTAGTCATCAGAGGAGGGATTGATGAAGCAGAAAATGAAGGTTTTGATTTAATAACGCATAAACGTAGTGTGAAATAATCATGTGTGACTTTAACCGAACTAATAAAGATTGTACGGGGACAAAATGTACCCTTAGAGTAGTTTGCCAACATTTATAAGCGCGCTTTATATAACGTGGTGTATTAGAATTGCACTAATCCGACATAATCATAAACGTGTGCTACGATTTGCTTGTTTGAAATGCTCTAGCTTAGCATTACTTTAATGGAGGCTTTGGCCTAGTTGCCTGGTCTCACGGTTTAGATGCTCGTATTTTTCCAATGTGCTATTAAACGTGTATTTTTGCTTGAAGCTGTACTTTTCCACTGAGACCGTTCACATGCTTATCTTAAAGTTTTGTGCCAGCCTGGCATATTTTCTCTTTACTCCAAGGTCGATTTGCAGGTGCGGACAATGGAGGCTCTGAAAGTGAACTAATTGGTATACAATGTTGTAACGTGCGTACCCATCTCCAAGGATAATGTATGCTTAAGTAAAAGCTTGAGAACTGTCGTTTTTGATTGGACAATTTGAAGCTAACCTATGAACCCTCCAATGGAAGACCCTACTGGATTCGAACTGTTGTCTATAAAAACCAGGTGCACGAGAAGAAATTAAGCCATTACCAGCTATTGCCCGACATTGCGTCATTTCGTAGCTATTATGGCCCATCTTGCTGCGACGCCATTTTGAGTGATACTTTGATGCTTTCTCTAATCGAGAGAAAGAGACTTTAAATGATTCTTGCCCTAGAGACTTTAACTTTGAAATGCCCTTTGCATGAAGTAGTAGTTTTATTGCCGCCGTGAGGCAATTGCCCCGTCCACCCCTGCCCCTTTGCCCCGTCCCATGCTGATCGAGAAACGGTACCTGTGAGACGAAGACTTCCTTGTATGCTGATCGTAATTGGTAAATATGAAAGGAAAATTGTAAAATTGCATTGTGTTTCTTTTAGGTAACCAACTGCTGATTTTGATAAGAGCCCTAACTAGGAGTTTTCTAAATTTATGTTGCTAAATTGTTTTTGCATGAAGTCCCACATGCCGATGCTAATTTGAGGTTAGACGAGGATTCCATATGTCGCATGATGCAATTTGAGATCTTGTTATGCTGACTAAATGTACGCAATTAGCTCATTACAGATTATCGTATTAGTGATTTGCATTGCCATTATCGAATCCCTTGTGATTCAAATGCTACATAGATTACACTTGTTTCGCCGTTATGGACAGCTATTAATGTTCATTTATGTTTATCATTTGGTGTTGAGACACATATATATTGTGCTAGCTTTGTTAATATAGGGAAATAAATTCACTAACTTTGCAATAAACTGGTGTGGTTATTCCTGACTGAAAGGTCAGGGTTCGCCGAAATGTATTCTGGATTAATTGTTAAGTGTTATGTTGATCAAGGTATTGCTTATGTTCGTTATTGATTATTGATTTGATGCGACTGATCGATATAAGAGTACGGAGAGTTCCCACTTAGTCAAAAGATTCATCGGCCTAAAGAGCGTCCGAACACAGGTAAATTATTACTACGTGGTTCGCTCTATCACCGGCTGGCGCGTTAGAATGGTGTTATCCGGCAGTAAACTTTGTGACGCAAATCTGCCCTGGCGCTGATTTGCGTCAAGAAGTATAAATATGGACCTTAATCACCTTTTCAGAGATTTTATTCACTGGGACGAACCTGCAAGTCAGGCCGGGTCACGGTTGAGGCAAGCCGGCTAGAGTTGCCACAGCAGGTCGGTCCCCTTATTTAGCTTTTTTCCAAAAGTTCTCCAAACTTCTCTAAACTTCTGGATCTTCTTCCAGATGTTCCATTAAGGTTCCTTTAAGGTCCACAGCTCACCCCAAGGTTCCAGAAGTTTTCAGATGCTCCTTGAGGGGTGCGGACTACAACTCCCAAAATGCACCTGACACAAACTCCTTTTTGGCCACTGGGGAGTGGTCAGCTGGTCAGTTTCTTCAGGAGTTGGTGCAGGGGACTCTGGTAAACACGTTTTCACATGTAGCAAATGGGGAGGCCCTACTTGAACCAGTTGAAGCTAGGCAAAGTCCTTCTTGTGGTGAAGCCCAAGTGTGCAGCTGGTGCAGTCCTTCAAGGTGCAGGGTCCAGGTGCAGGACAGGGGTCCAGCAGGGCAGTTCTTCTTCTGTAGTTCTTCCTTGTTGGAATCTGGTAGGAATCTGAGGTTTGGGTGCAGGTCTGCCAGTTTTATGCTTGCTCCTGGGTGAAAAGCAGGCGGGTCCTGGTTCTCCAATCAGGTGCAGGGTCCTTCTCTCTGTGATGACCACTTCCTATGAAGTGTGGCAAAAATCCATCCCAAGGAGCAACATTCCTGAAAAATCCATCATGGCTGAAAGTGATTTTTGAAGGTTGCATCTGGCTGAGCCCACCCACTGGTGTGACTACAAATCTTAAACACACCCTTCTCCTGCCCTCTCCTAATCTAACCAGGTGGGCACCTAATTGTCTGGGTTTGCAGGATCTGAGGGAGGTGCTGGGTTGCTCCAAATGTCCTTCCCTGCCTCTGAAAACCAGTTTGACAGCCCTCCCCCCTTCCTGCCTCTCCATCTGCTGATGGAAGTTCTCCTCCCTCAGGCACATTCCCTTTTGCTGAGCCCAGGCTACTTCACACCTCGTTGAGGCAGCCTGGCCAGGCTGCCAGAGGCTGGCCAATCAGACCAGAGCACTACAGGGCTGAAGTTGGCAACTTTTTAGGTAGAGTTTAAAACTCTTTACCTGCATAAGTTATATTAAATCCAACAATTGTAAGTTGAGGGATTTATTATAACAATTAATTTGATACCACACTTAAGGTATTTGACACTTAAGGGGACTTTATAATTTAAAATAACGTCTTCCCATTCTAGCCTATTAAGGCCATTTACTACAAAGAGGAGAAAAGGAATTTGTCTGTTTCACCTCGCCAGGGCTTATAAAACTATTTTTATGAGGCCCCTACGTATAGTTACATAGCACACAGCCCTAGGGGCACATTGGGCACACCTTAGAGGTGACTTATATCTAAAAATAATGTGGTTTAACCCCTTAGCTGCTGTGCCATCCCCCCCCCCCAGTGCTGAGCCCTTTTTTGGATATTTGGGGTAGTTCACGCTTAGGCCTTCATAACTTTTTGTCCACATAAGCTATCCACGCCAAATTTGCGTCCTTTTTTTCCAACATCCTAGGGATTCTAATGGTACCCAGAGTTTGTGGTTTCCCCTGGAGGAGACCAAGAAATTAGACAAAATACAGTGAACATTTCGTTTTTTCCAAAAAAATGGGAAAAAAGGGCTGCCGAAGAAGGCTTGTGGTTTTTTCCCTGAAAATGGCATCAACAAAGGGTTTCTGGTGCTAAAATCACCATCTTCCCACCTTTCAATAATGGGCAGACTTGAATCCGAAAACCAAATTGTTCAACACAAATTTGCCATTTTACTGGGACATACCCCATTTTTACTATTTTTGGTGCTTTCAGCCTCCTTCCAGTTAGTGACAGGAATGGGTGTGAAACCAGTGCTGGATCCCGGACAGCTAAACATTTCTGAAAACTAGACAAAATTCTGAATTCAGCAAGGGGTCATTTGTGAAGATCCTACAAGGTTTTCCTACAGAAATTACAGCTGAAATAAACAAATATTGAAATTGAGCTGAAAACAATTGCCATTTTTCTTTATGTTTTACTCTGTAACTTTTTCCTGCAATGTCAGATTTTTTAAAGCAATATACTGTTATGTCTGCTGGACTCTTCTGGTTGCGGGGATATGAAGGGCTTGTTGAACCCTAGGTACCCAGAGCCAATAAATGAGCTGCACCCTGCAGTTGGTTTTCATTCTATACTGGGTATAATTAATTTGTTGAAATATGAAGAGTGAAAAATAGGTATCAAGAAAACCTACGCATTTCCAAAATGGGCTAAAGATAAGGTTTTGAGGAGCAGTGGTTATTTGCACGTCTCTGAATTCCGGGGTGCCCATACTAGCATGTGAATTGCAGGGCATTTCTCAAATAGACGTCTTTTTTACACACTCTCTTATGTTTGGAAGGAAAAAATGTAGAGAAAGATAAGGGGCAATAACACTTGTTTTGCTATTCTATGTTCCCCCAAGTATCTGATAAAAATGATACCTCGCTTGTGTGGGTAGGCCTAGCGCCCGCAACAGGAAATGCCCCAAAACACAACGTGGACACATCCCATTTTTTGACAGAAAACATAGATGTTTTTTGCAAAGTGCCTACCTGTAGATTTTGGCCTCTAGCTCAGCCGGCACATAGGGAAACCTACCAACCCTGTGCATTTTTAAAAAGTAGAGACCTAGGGAAATCCAAGATGGTGTGACTTGTGGTTCTCTGACCAGGTTCTGTTACCCAGAATCCCTTGCAAACCTCAAAATGTGGCTAAAATAACACATTTTCCTCACATTTCGGTGACAGAAAAATCTGGAATCTGAGAGGAGCCACAAATTTCCTTCATCTCTCCATAGCCGTCCTCCACCCCGCACATACATTTCATTTGTATTATAGCGCAGGTAATGGCTGACTTTACTAATGTACTCAACTATTTACATAAAATACAGATTTGCTCTTTGCAGTAGGCATGTACACCTTCTGCGCTTCTTTATGGCACTAAAACTGCCACTAGACAAGTCTGACCCTTTTGTAGCAGAAACATAATCACAATACTTACTTGACTTTTTAATTGCTGCCTAAAAGCTACAGTTGAAAAGCGTCAGTTGAAGTATGTGCATTACTTTGAAGACACAAGCTGCAACTGCAAGACAACTGGTGGCAAATCTATATATATATATATATATATACATATATATATATATATATCACTTTTATATGTGGGTCTGGTTTTCCTGGGGGCCAATCGCAGCCCCCAGGGAAACCACACACGTATTGACAAAAGTGATATACATATATATATATATATATATATATAGATCTAGATATATATATATATATATATATATATATATATATATTATTTCTTCAACAGATGGACTGATAGCCATCTGACGGCTGCACCGATCCCATCACGTATCTCCCAAGTCTCGAAGTCAATTAAGTCCAAAGCGCTCGTATTTAGTTCATGAATTTATTTTTCTTATACAGGTAATTCAGAGTCCCAAGTGAGATGTCTGTCAACGCGTTTCGGCAAAACGCCTTCTACTGGACAGTTTGGCTAGTCAGCCGACATCATTTTCATATAGCTATTAAGTCCTACATTTATTTCCATAACACTGTGATGTACTACAAACGCGGCGGCCATTTTGAAGTGTATAATCATAATTATTTAAATACAACAATTAATAAAGGAATGAACCTACATTGATGCCAATATTCACAGATAAGATCAGAGTTGAGATTAGACAGTCCTAAGGAATAAATATTAAATAATAAATATAATAGGCAAAAAGACAATAGCTTCCAATAATTCATAATGTTTGATCATATAAAAACATTAATCAAATAACAGGAACAATAATAGTATAAATATGAACGAAGAAACTGTAATATCGTATTTTTCAATTTTTCAATATTTAAATTATCATTCGTTATATATACATATAATTATTAATAACTAATTAATATCTTGTATTAAAATCATGTTTTGACAGTGACAATAGTTATGTTATAGTGCTATGGTATATATCTGATGCCTGTATAATCAGATCTAATTCCTCACTGTCCTTATCTGTATATTAGGTGATTCCATAGACACACATATAAATATGTTGTATTCAAATGAGGCCTTAGCATAAAGTGCAATGTGCTGAAAAACTAAACTAATAATAAGTGCAAAAGAGCATATAAAGTGCATAAAAGTGTTACAAAAACTCCAATTAAAACAAGCAGATCTATTATTCTTTTGGTCCATGTCATAATCTAAATGTGCATATATACCTCTATGTATGATATTTAGTATTCTACATTCGCCAAGTTATAGGAGAATAAAATAAAATCAAACAGTCATCATCAATGGTACAGTACAGATCTGTATACGAACTTGCTCCATCTATATTTCATCAGATTGTAATATGAATTCAAACTAGGGAAAGTTATTCAGTCATGTCCATTTTACAGATTTCATCATGGCACGATCATCTAAGTTAATTATGATCTTCTCACCCATCTTCCCAAAAAGGGAATATAAATAACATACTACTAAATTAGCACTACTATTTTTAAGATTAAAAAGCATAGGGAGTCTCTATCTAAAAAGCAATAAACGATGTATTTTCATCTAAGATGGACATGGAGCTCAGCATCAAGATTGTGCCCCAATGGGGACCCAGAACCCAATAATAAAATCATCCTGGATTCCATTTGTCTGAGCTCGAGCGTTCTATTACCACCTCTAGGATTGTTTTTAATGTGTTTGATGCCATAAAAAGCTAAAGTGCCACATTCTCCTTTGTGTACTTCCCAAAAATGTTTGGCCAGAGGATAGGTTTTATCCTGATTTTTTATGGCTCTAAAGTGCTGTAAGAACCTAACTTTAAATTATGAATGGTACTTCCAATATATTTTTTCTGGCATCCACATTCGATGACATAAATCACAAATTCAATGTCACATGTGATCCGGTCTTTGATCTCGCACTGACGACCATCAAAAGTTTGGTATTTATATGTATTTTGAGCATACTTGCAGGCCTTGCAATGGCCACATTTCCAAAATCCCAAACTTTTTTGGCTCAACCAAGATGTATTGGTTTTTACTGAAAAATAACTTCTGGTTAGATAGTCTCCCAAAGAACGTGCTTTACGAAATGTTATGGACGGATGGGTTTCTATATGATCATTGATAATGGGATCGTTCTGTAAAACATGCCAATTTTTTTGGAGTATAGTTCTTAGTGACTCATGTTGTTGATTATACTGCAGGAATATTCTAGGTGCTGAATGTTGGAAATCATTATTAGTCACTATGTTATTAAAAAGTAGCTCTTCTCTGCTTTTATTCCGTACTCTGTGTAATGCATCATTTAAGATTTTTGGAGGATAACGTCTGCTTAGAAACCTGACCACCATTGCCTTAGATTCCAACTCATATTGGTTTTCATCAGAGCATATTCTGCGGGCCCGCAGTAGCTGGCTATATGGTATGCTCCATTTAAGTGCATGAGGATGTCCACTATTGGCATGTAATATAGAATTACAAGCCGTGGGCTTTCGATATATAGATGTCTTTAAATGATTGTTTTCTACTTGTAGTAGGACATCCAAAAAGGAGATGGTATCTCTATTATAGATGGCATCTAGATAAATGTTGAATTGATTATTATTCAATACATTTATGTATTCCAACAGCAGTTGTTCTGTGCCATCCCAGATAATAAACAAATCGTCGATATATCGCACCCACAGTATCACTCTATCCATATAGATGTTATTGCTTTCTGACCATGCCACCTCCTTCTCCCACCAGCCCATATATAAATTGGCATAGGTGGGAGCAAAGGATGCCCCCATAGCTGTCCCTTGTTTTTGTAAAAAACTTTCATTATCAAAGAGGAACAGGTTATGTGTCAGGCAGAATTGTAGCATCGATAAGAGCATATTAGTATGCTCCAAAAATTCAATGGATCGTGTTTGTAAAAAGTACCTACAGGCCTGTAATCCATATTGATGTTTAATGGATGTGTATAGTGATGCTACATCCATGGTGACCAATAAGTAGTCTTTATGCCATGGGATGTCATGTATCTTGGCCAGAAAATCATTGGTGTCACGCAAATATGAAGGTAATTCTGTGACAAAGGTGCATAAAAACAGGTCCAAATATTGTGAGGTGTTCTTAAGTAGTGATTGATTCATACTAACTATTGGTCTACCTGGAGGATGGGTTTTGTTCTTATGAATTTTAGGTAGGAAGTAAATACAAGGAATTTTAGGATGGTCAATTTTCAAATACATAAACTCATCATAATCCATCAATTGCTTTGTATACCATTCATTTAGCATATCATGATATGTCCCTTGATATTGAGATAAGGGGCTGATCTTCAATTTCTCATAATGCTCTGTATTCATCAATTGCTGATATGCTTCCTTAGTGTAATCAGTTGTATCCATGACAACAATGTTGCCACCCTTATCTGAGGGCTTAATGATGATAGAAGAGTTCGACCTCAGTGTGTTTAGATCCTGCCAATCTTGTTGCGTAAAATTAGGTCTCATCTTTCTCGATGTCTTTGAAGAGCTCTTATTGCGAAATTTATCAATATCGTTGATCACTAGCTCATGAAATATATCTATCAAGTTGCCACTAGGTAGTGGAGGATTAAATCTACTCAACAGTTTTAGATTACTTTTTTCATAGAGGTTAGTTGTAAATCCCATCTGATTAAGCATATCTGTGCTCTTGTTTGTATCATCATGTATGGAACATCTAGCTTCATCGCTGTCATGATCCAACTCATTGATGGCTATCAATTCTGAGCTATCAGAAATGTTGAATCCAGATATATATATATATATATATATATTTTTAGTTGTTGTATGGTTTCCAAAATGGCCCCCAGGGAAACCCTACAACAACTAAAAAAAAATATTGCCCCCACAGGGGGTCGCCCTGCCCACAGGCTACCCCCTGTCCATTTATTTTATTTTTGTTTAAAAAAAAAAAAAAAAATGTTGCCCCTGGGGGATTGGTGGGGGGGGGCCTACCCTTTTAAAAAAATAAAAAAAATGCCCCCGGATGGGGGGGCCGGCCCGTTTTCCGAGGGGGCCAACGCCCCCAAGTGAAATCCCTGGCGTCTAGTTGCGATCGGGGGCCAGGAAACACTTTCAGAAGGCCTCGTAAGAAAGTGGAGACTCTCCCCTTTCTCACGAGGCCTTCCTGAAAGTGTTTCCTGGCCCCTGATCGCTGTGATCGGGGGACAGGAAACACTTTCAGGAAGGCCTCGTAAGAAAGGGGAGACTCTCCCCTTTCTTACGAGGCCTTTCCGAACGTGGGGAAGACCGTTTTCCCCGTTGGAGCCGGAAGCGGCCGCAAGGCTGCTTCCTGCTCCGACGGGGAAATCAACATTGTAACGTCAGTGCGCCTCGCGGCACGCTGACGTCACAAAGGGGCGGGATTTATGAACCCCCTCCATGGCCCGCACTAAAGCGGTTAAGACTTTGGAACTACTTTTAATTCCAAAGTCGAATCTGCATGTAACTTTAATTTAAAAGCAGCCAGCAAGGCAGGCCTGCCTTTAAAATCTCACTGGACACCTCACCAGTGCACCTATGCTAGGGTCCCTAAACCTACATGTCCTACTTATAGGTAGGTTGACTTAGCCAACTATAGACTAATTTGTATACTGATTTTACACAGAGCACAGGCCCTGGGACTGGTTAGCAGTACCCAGGGCACCGTCAGAGTCAGGCAAACACCAGCAAAAAGTGAAAAATAGGGGCAAAAAGTTAGGGGGCCTCTGCAGTCAGCTCTGTTTTCTCACAGTACAACCAATGAGAAGTCCAAAAACATGCACAATTCAAAAGCACCCATTTCTCCCAAGGTGTGTCTCCAAAGGGTCAAAGGCATCCAATAAATACAGCTGGTAGTGCACAGATAAATTATATGTCCTCCAAATTTAAATCCAAGTTCAAACTGTGTATTCCAAACTTCTTTATTTTCATCAAATGGTGCAATAAAAAATCTATACATATACTGCTAACCCCCAAAAAATGAAAAACAACATTTGGGCAAATACAATACATTGCAATAACGAGAACTCTGTAGATATAAGATGGATAACACCCACCATACGGCATCAGCCAGGTACTTCCTAAAGTTTTATTCACTAGTCTCTATCTTATACAGTCATCATATTATCACAAGGACAGTCTAAAGAGTACTATTGGTCCTATTACACCTCGTTATTTAATATGTATATGTTTTTATCACAATATTTTTGTCTATAACTTTCACTTCTCCAAAACTACTAGCAACTGGGAATCAAGGTCCTTAACCCTCACACGTAGATAGAAATGACAACACCCACATAGCACTCCAACCCAGTCTCCCCATATAGATAAACGTTGAACGTTATACATTCCAGTAATGAATTGATATTCCAAAATGGAATCTCATCCCAATTACATTCAGCAATGTCAGATCCTCACAATCCTGTACGTTTCAGCAATTCTTTTGTCCAGAAAATGTTCTTGGCTCATCGATCATATATCAGTTATTAAGCACCATGAGTGAAACCTATGAACAAATAACACATCCGTTCAAGGGGGGAAGTAAATCACATACCCCTAATCGACTAGCCCATTTCTTATCCAACATGGATGTATAAAACTTAGCTCCCATTTAGGCGCCACTCCTCTTCAAACTTAAAAATACCAATAACAACTCCAAATCGGTGTCTAGTCATCATATACATTATGTCACCCCTATGAGAGATTACCATTTCAGTGCTAATATCAGGTGCTCTAATTCAAGGTATTGGAACCACAAACGTCCGTTCCAATTTCCCAATATGCTGTTTAAGCTGTTTTGTGCAAGACCCGACTAGAGGTATACAAAGAGCTTTCACTTCCAAATCCCATTGACCTCATCTGGTCAAATATCATCATCAAACTCTGCCACACATAAGGGTTACCCCTTTGAGGTTACCATTTCATTGCTAAAAACAGGTACTCCAATTAAACATGTTAGGATCACAAGCATCCTCTCCAATTCCAAAAACTGTGTTTAAGCTCCTTCATGCAAGACCTAACTGGCAAGACTCAACTTACTCTTCGGAATCCCACAGACCCCATCTGATCATAACTTGTCATTAAACCCATCCACATAACATGGTTACCCCTTTAAGCACAATCACACCAAAACTCTCATTTGGTTACATTTGCTCACAATTCAATCCATATGGCAGCACCAAAGGCCACACTGGCCAAAATAAACCACTCCTGCCCCTTTCCTTACCGGAATGCGTGTCCTCCAGCATCCCAAAACCAGGGTATTGTCACTGCGCATTCTGGAAAGCGGTGTATTATGAAAGTCTGTCAACTACAAATATTTATGTATCATCATGTGATCACATGACCCCTACCTTCCCATTTGTCACATTAAAAAAACAACAGCTATATTAATTATATTGAAATTAATTACAACAAATAACTTGGAACCAAAACCATTGTGTTAATCTCGAAATGCTGGACGAGTCAGCACTTAAGGCAACACCAATACTTTTGTCACATGAGGGAAAACCCTGTGTTGTTCTGTTTGAGGACTTGGGGGGGGGTGCAAACTCTAAGGAAGTCTCCCTTCCCTCTGCCTCCCCCCACCAAAGGTTGAATTTGGGGAATGGCGCGGTCCTTGGGCTGCAATGGCCTTAAATTAGGCTTTGTTTGGGCTTTCTTGTAGCTCAACATATAGCTAGCCATGTTAAGGTGGGCCACCATTTTAGAATTGGTGACCTGGTGGCTGGTTATAGTGTAGGTCATTAAACAATTAAGTGTTTTTTGTGGTGCACGAAGGTTAGCGTCCAAGGATACAATCCAGAGAGCGTTGCAGTTGTTAGAGGAGGCAGACCACGGTGACATAGTGGCCCTCATTATCATGCAGGAGCTCGGGTGGCCTTCTCGGAGGGCGGCCAGGGGTGTGGCAGCCACTGTTTGGGCCTGCAAGCCCGAAAAGAATACTTATAGAAGAGAAGCCTTGGTAAGTTGGAGGGGCCGCCCCAGGGGAAAGGGAGTGGCCTCTCAGAGAGTATTGTCGGTGCATCGGGGGGTGTGGGCCCGTGAAATTTGAATGTTGCGGTGCCCGCTCATGTTTGTGGTGGCGAGCTCTGTCCATTGCCTGAGAGCGGCTGGGGAGATGGTGGCACGCTGAAGTGCTACAGTGAACTTGTGTGCTGCAAGCAGAAAGGGGTGGAGCCGAGGTGTGGCCTGGAATATCAACCCGTAGGCAGCACAGCTTCAGTGCTGCCTTCGGGGGTAATAGAGTGGGTAAGAAAGAAGGAGAAAGGGAGCCTAAGGGGGCCGTGAATGGGAGGAAGATGCTAGTTCATGCAGTGAAGGGGGTGTTAGGGATATTGAAAGCTTACACAATACAGGAGCTGACAGAGGTAGCAACAGGTTGAGGGTAGGGTCAGAATCAGCGGATTCTTACTGGAGTCCATGGATAGAGCAGAGGTTGGAGGGGGTTACACAGACTAGTGGAGATACTGGCCATATGAACAGTCAAGGTGGGTTTTGGTGGGTTACTTATAATACTGAGGTTAATCAGTCTTTAGTGTCAGGGTTGAGTGGCACAAAAGGCTCAGGTGGGGCAATAGCCAGTATTGATTTAGCGCAATTGGGATGGAGTGACGAAGGAGGGATGAGTGAAGAGGAGATAGAGGTGCAGTTTTGAACCTAAAAGACCAGTTAAGGTGTATGGAAGAGGAGTTGGTGGGGCAGGGTTACAAGGTAGGCTACAAGGTGTAGAGGTGGGGACTCAGCCAGGTGTAGAAGTTCAAAGAGAGTTGGGGAGGGAGCTAGGTGTGAAGGGTAGGAAGGAAGGGCAGTTAGTGGACCTGACCAGTACGCTGGACAATTTATTGTTCATGCAGTGCAAGGCAGTGCGGGACGTGGCAGACTCGGGGGAGCTACGTTCAGCTCCGCAGCCCTGAGGGGAAGAGATGGGGCGGTCCTGGCGGCCAGCCTGATGGCAGCGAGGGACATAGCAGCAGATCACCTGCGTAATGGGTGAATGGGGGTGCCCCCTGAGGTCACTACACACGGACTATGCGTCTGGCATTGTGGGAGCGTCAAGGTAGGTCACGAGCGGCCTCTCTCAGCAGTAACAAAGGTACCACACAGGTGCACCAGGGGATAACTGCGCAGGTAAGGGTGTGGGTGAGTTCCTCACGGGCAGGTGATTTTGCATCAGGTGATGTGGATGTTTTGGACTATGATGAGGAGAGCATGGACGAAGGAGAAATCAGAGAAAGGGACGTAAAGAAGACCAGTGGTGGGGTGTGGGAGCGAGGGGGGGACTTCTCATGATGTGCCTTATATGTTTCAGCATGATTCTGCTTGTGCACCAAAGGTTGGCTGGGAGGTCGAGGCAGATGCAACCGGCAAGGCGAATGGCTCAGGAGCGGGCTTCGGCCTTGACCCCGGTAAGCCCCCTTGCTTAAAGATGCAGGTTAAAAAAGTGTCATTTGGTATGGAGGCGTAATGGTCACCTGAATGTGGGGAGGCCCACTTGCAAAAAGGGGTATATGTGCTGAACACTGGTGTGGGCACAGAGGACAAGGAAGGGGGGCTGGATGCAGAAGGGAAGTCAAAAGGAGTAGGCGTTAAAAAGCAGTAAGATGTAGCTCACTCAGGAAACAAAAGTGACACACTAGGGGCAGAGGACAAATCAGAGAGATTAAGGTAAAAAAGCTGCTCTAAATGACTACTTCTAAACCTTTGGGGGCCCATATGATGGTTTCAAAAAAATAAAATATTTGGAAAGGGGAGTATGTAGAAATGTTGAAATTGTTACATAGGGAAGTAAGACAAAAGAAGGATCAAAAGAAGATAAATATGAGCTGGCAAAAAGACCGAAGGTGCCGGTCACAATTGAGAACTGGACAGCGGCATTTCTTATATATGCCAGCGTATATTGGTGAGAAATATCCTGAACGCTCCATCGCGTTATTTAAATATATGGATGATATCTGTAGGGTATACATCAACTACCGTGGATATGCCTGGGTGCAATACGACAAGGAGTTTAGGGCTGGAATGGTGGTGGATCCTGAAGTGCAGTGGGGGGAGATTGATGCTAATTTATGGCAGCATACAATGGGGCAGTCAAAGTTTGGCAAATCAGTGTTTAATGCAAGTGGTTTGCAGATAGTATATCGGCCCTTTCACAGCATCCCCACTTGCCAGCTCACAGTCTCAATTGACCAGCACATCTCCTTCTGACATCAAGGCATGCAGGGACTTTAACAAAGGAGCATTGTATGAAGCTGGCTCTGTATATACTATTTCAAAGTTAAACAAAACAGTATGCACAGAGTCCAAGGGTTCCTCTTAGAGGTAAGATAGTGGCAAAAGTAGATAATTCTAATGCTCTATTTTGTGGTAGTGTGGTCGAGCAGTAGGCTTATCAGAGGGTAGTGTTAAGCATTTGTTGTACACACACAGGCAATAAATGAGGAACACACACTCAAAGACCTATTCCAGGCCAATAGGTTTTTATATTGAAAAATATATCACCAGCACACACAAGCTGAGAGGCAATGTGCATGGGGGGGGGGACTTATCTGAGTGCCATGGTTGTGCTAATTGTGGAGACAAAGGTACAGTTTAGGGAAAGAACACTGGTGCTGGGGCCTGGTTAGCAGGGTCCCAGCACACTTTCAAATCATAACTTAGCATCAGCAAAGACAAAAAGTGAGGGGGTAACCATGCCAAGGAGGCATTTCCTTACAAGCATGTACTAGGGAATACTGTAACGTCCGACACGACTGCTTCAATTACAGGGGAGACACGTGTTTGGTCAACTGCTTTGGCAATTCTGATGGTATGGCAGCAGGACAGTTTCAGTCTCAGCAAGGTGGTTCAGCTCACAATCAAGTCATGGGAGCGGCTCCAGGGGAGGGCGGAGACGCCCCATTACTGGGGGGATGGGCTCCTATGCCAATTGACACTGACAGGCTTTGTTCTGATTGGACTTGCAGGACAAAAGGACAATGCCAAACTGCTGTGAGATGGTTTCTTATGGGGTTTTAAGTTGGGATACCAAGGTCTCAGGATATGTAGGTGGGCAACAAATCTGAAATCCGCAAGTCAACATAGGCTCGTGATGCATGGCAAGTTGGCCAAAGAAGTCCGGGAATGTAGAATGGCAGGTCCTTTTGCAGACTGTCCGCTGGATGATCTGATTGTTTCACCGATTGGAGTTGTTCCTATAAAAGAAAAAGGGCAATTCAGGTTTATATAGCATCTGTCCTGGCCAGAGGTCTCTTCAGTTAATGATTTCATCCAACTTGACTTGGTGTCTGTTTTGTATTCATCTGTGGATGTCGCCATGCAATCTGTTGAGCGGGTCAGACAGGGGGCATTTATGGTGAAAAGTGATGGAAAATCAACCTTCCGCCTATTGCCGATACACCCTTCTGATTTCAAGCTCTTTGGAATACAGTTCAAAGGATGCTGGTATGTGGATATGGTTCTGCCAGTGAGCTGTTCCATTTCTTGTGCTTTATTTGATTGCTTCAGCACATTCTTGAGAATGGCCCTTCACTCATGTAACTGCTCATGCTTGTATCACACATTATTTAGATGACTTTTTTATTGAGGGCAGGCCGGAATCTCGGGCTTGACATGACATGTTGGACAGCTTTCAAGCGATAATGGCAGATGTTGGGGTGCCTCTGGCATCAGAGAAAACAGTGGACCCCGCTCAGCAATTGTAATTTCTAGGTATTGAATTTGATTCAGAGTAATGCTAGCACGATTGTGGAAGGACAAGAAAGTAGCAATGAGCTTACTAATTGATGAGATGTTGAGGAAGCAGAAACAGTGAAGGATACAGAGCTGTTTGGCCATCTTCATTTTGCTTGCAAAGTGGTCCGGGCGGGAAGAGCTTTTTGTAGGAGATTGAGCCTCGCTTTGCAAAGAAAATATATACCCCACTGTCATGTTCGCCTGTCGGCGGGGATGAAGAAATATTTGAGGATGTGGCACTTCTTTTTTACATCCTTCAACTGCATTCCATTGTACTCATTGCAGGGTATGCAATGGGAGGCACACATTTTCTCAGACGCAGCTGCAGCTTTGGCATTTATTGGCCCCCAGTATTGGCATATGGTGGACGTAGCATTACATTTTGGGAGCTATTTCGTGTGGTGGTGGCATTGATGGTATATGGGTCAGGTTTGGCACACAAACGAGTCCTATTTCGAGTTGACATTTGGCTGTGGTACAGGTTATCAACAGACAATCCACAAGAGATCCCCAAGTTCTGAAACTATTAAGGGTTTTTGTTTTGGGTTGCCTCAGACATGACATTGAATTTCATGCTTGTTGGAAAGTGAATTATTGGTAAAGGCAGGTAAGTACCTACACCTAGTAATAGGCCACTAACCCCAACTTAGTTACAGGTAGGTCTCAATAAATTAAACCCAGCTCAACCCTTGGCAATGGGCGACAAGGCTTATCCTAGGAGACAATGTGTAAAGCATTTAAAAATCACAAAACACTAAATAAGTAAAACACAAAACACAAAATAAATTTAACACCAATTTATAAAAGTAGAGTAAGTTTTTATCTGTACAATTACACCAAAATGATTACAATTGGATAAGGGGAACTGGAGATATGATTTTTTAAAGAATTAATATTTTCTAGTGCTTAGAAGCTGCTTGTGCTCAAAGGGTTAAAAAAGGGATTACACTGGACAGTGACAAAAACATGAGGAAGCATACGAGGTAACACTTTCACACTTACTTTCGGAAGTGTTTCTTGATTCAAGAAAGTGGCCCACAGCATCAGCCAAGGGTTCAGAGTCTCTGGTTTGCCTCTTGGAGCCTGGGACTACAACTCCCACAATGCACCTGTTCAACCTATGGAGTTACTCAAATGTCTCCAAACTTCTGGATCTTCTTCCAGAGGTCCTTTTTGGGTCCTTGAAGTGTCCACAACTTGATCCAAGGTTCCAGAAGCTCTGAGTTGCTCCTTGGGAGTTGGGACTACAATTCCCAGAATCCTCAAATGGCCACTGGATGCTGGTCAGGTGGGCTCTTCATGCAGGACTTGATGCAGGGGACTCTAGGCAGCTCCTTTGTACCTGTAGCAAACATGGAGTCCCCTCTTGAAGCAATAGAAGACAGGCAAAGTCCTTTTAGTGGTGAAGCCTAAGTGTGCAGCTGGTGCAGTCATTCAGAGTGGAGTGTCCAGGTGCATGTCAGGGGTCCAGCAGGGCAGTCCTTCTTCTTCTTTGTATTGTTCCTTGTATGGATCTGAGGTGTGGATGCAGCTCCTCCATATTTATCCTTGCTCCTGTGGTGGAAAGCAGAGGTCCTGGTTGTCCAATCACAGGCAGGCTCCTTCCCCCTTTGATGACCACTTCCTGGGAAGCGTGGCAAAAATCAATCCTAGGTAGCAACATTCTTAAAAAATCTAACATGGCTGAAAGTGATTTTTGCAAGTTAGATCTGGCTGAGCCCACACACTGTGGTGGCTAAATATCCTAAACACACCCCTCTCCTGCCCTCTCCTAATCTAATCAAGAGGGCACCTATTTGTCTGGGGTTGAAAGACATGTGGGAGGTCCTGAGCTTCTTCAAATGTCCTTCCCTGCCTTTGAAGATTGGTTTAGCTGCTTTCCCCCATCTTGTTTCACCATCTGCTGAGACAGATCTTCTCCCCCAGGCTCATCCTTTGTGTTCAGCCCAGGCGACTTCACATCTCATCAAGGCAGCCTGGCCAGGCTGCAAGCAGCTGGCCAATCAGAGAAGGGCACTACAGAGCTGAAGTTGGCAACTTTTACGTACAGTTTTCAAACTCTTTACCTGCACTAGTTATATTAAATCTAACAATGGCAAGTTGTGGGATTTATTATAACAATTAATTTGATACCAAACTCAAGGTATCTGTCTCTTATGTGGAGTTTGTTTATTAAATCTCCCCATGTTAGCCTACGGAGGCCATTCCCTACAGTGAGGGAAAAACGAATTTGGTTGTTTTACCTCACCTGGGCTTATAAAAAAGTTTTATAAGGTGCCTGCTTATAGTTACTTGACACCCAACCATAGGGGCACATAGGGCACAGCTTGGGGGTGACATATGTACAAATAAGGTAGTTTAAGACTTTGGAATTACTTTTAATTCCAAAGTCGAATTTGCATATAACTTTAGTTTAAAAACAGCCAGCAAGGCAGGCCTGCCTTTAAAATTACGCTGAGCACCTCAGCAGTGCCTCTACGGGACCAATACATATGCTGGTGTCCCTAAACCTACATGCCCTACCATAAACTAGGGGCTTATGGGTAGGTTGACATAGCCAATTATAATTAGAAAATGTGCATACTCATTTTATACAGAGCACAGGCCCTGGGACTAGTTAGCAGTGCCCAGGGCACCATCAGAGTCAGGAAACACCAGCAAAATGTGAAAAATGGGGGAAAAAAGTTAGGGGGCCTCTGCACTCAGCCCTGTTTTCTCACAGTGCTTTACATGTGCCAGTTGTGGACACTGACATTGCGGACTCTTTGTCTCGTTCACAGTGGAGGAGATTCCATGGGCTGGCCACAGATCCAGTTCGGACACGAATGCCAATAGAGCTGTGAAGGATAGAAGACAGCGGATGCTACAACTGGTTTGGAATTCCATAGAAGTGTCTACCGGTCGGCACATGCCCAGGCATGGGCTGAATTCCTAGATTGCGGGGCGCGTCATAGGTGGCATGCATGGGATAGGGAAGAAGACTTTGTGCAGTACATAATTATGTTGATTGGCAAAGGACATTCGAGGGTTACCATTTCAGGAACATTTGCAGACATAGCCTTTATGGGAAAAATTATTTGGGGTTACCCTCCTTTGGCAGGGAAACTGTGCAGGAGAATACTAGAGGGTTGGGCTATGGAAGTAGAAGTGGCAGAGTGGAAAAGGGAGCCAGTATCATTGTTCCTTCTGTGGCGATTCATTGGGGTTCTTTCAGAGGTTTGCATAAATGCAGAAGAGGCATTATTGTTTAGCACACTTATGTCCTGGGTGTTCTTTGGGGCTTTTAGGGTTTCTGAATTGTTAGGAAGAAATATGCAATTGGCTTGACCGGGCAGGAAGTACAGTTCAGTAGAGTTTAAGGTTGTGGGTGCATAGGTCAAAAACAGATCAGCAAGGCAAGGGGACAGCAGTAAGTTTGCTGTATTATACAGACACTAGAATATGCCCAGTTCAATTGGGTTGGTGGCTTCATGCTGCCCGGGGGTCAAGGGGATTTGGGAGTTTTTTGTGCATAGCCATGGAGTCCATTGACAGCATATACATTTCTGGCGGTGCTGAAGAAAGCTTTGGAGAAAAGTGGCAAAGATGGGTTGCATTTTGGGACACATTCATTTCGTATTGGTATGGCTATAGAAGCAGGCCGGCGGGGATGGGTAAGGGAGATAATTATGCAGACGGGTAATGGACGTCAGAGTGTTTTTGTAGATATGTCAGGACAACAAATGGTGAATGTTGAGATGGTCGCCCCACCAAAAGTAATGTTTTTCCTTTGTTTTACAGGTTCGGTGGCAGGCCCAGGTACGCTGGCCCTGGAAATCTGGATTGTGGGACATTCTTTTATTGAGAGGGCAGACAGACAGGCACAAGAGACACATTTTGGACTACAACTAGGTTTGGACAGCCAGTTTTATTGCCTGTGCTGGCATAGGAAGGGTGGTATGTTATGGAGAGAATTGTTCCCATGCTTGAATGGTTTATTGCGGAGGGGAACATGCCCTGATATGTTATTATTACACTTGGGGGAAAATGACTTAGTGAGGATCAAAGGCGTAGCAGTAATTCAGCAAATGAAAAAGGACTTAAAGCGTATCCTGGTGTTATGGCATGGTTGCCATATTACAGGGACAGCATTTATGCCCAGGAGAGCATAGGTTGGGGCTACTCACCCAGCCGCCATTGGAAAGGCAAGAAGAACCTCAAAATATAAATTTGTATATTTTGTAAGAAAAGCAGATTGGGATTATAGAACATGGGGACATTACATTTTTCAGGGGAGACGGAGTGCATGGCCCTTTATGGGCATGGGCCTCTATTTACTACAGGTAAGAGAGACGTTGAAGGCTACACTGAAGTTATAGTGGTCTCCTAGCATTAGGGGCTGGGGGGGCAGGAAAGTCCTTTAAGGACTTGTCCTGGGTGGCGGGTATAGGGCAGGTTATCCCCATTTTGTTCAGTTCATGGTTGGGCTTGGGGAAGGACAGGCTGGAGAGACTGGGGTACATAGGACCAAACACATTTGGAACAGTCTTTCAAGCTTGGTTGCAAATGTTATGCATTCTGCAGTTTACAGGTTTACAATATCAAAGTGCTGTTATGGTTGAAATGAGTTTAGAGCAAATGCAGGAAATTTGCATTGATAATGCTTGGGACAGGGATGGTACTTTAGGGGAGGGGTGGAGGTTATAAGGTAGGTTCATGTCTAGTGAGGCTTCTAGTTTTTGAAGGCTAAGGCCAGGTTTGTTTATGTGATTGTGCACCTAAACCAATAAAAGCAGCCTTTTTCACACATTTACTTGAAATATTCTTTAGGTGCACCCTATTCCCTACTAACTATATTGGATCAGATACCTAAGACCACATATAATTGCAGACAGGGCAAAACAAACATTTTTGTAGCATTTGGAAAGAGCCCAGTTCACTGTTTTATATAATATTATCGCAACACACACCCAGGGACTCAGATCATGGTAATTATTATGGCAGACAAAACGGGCAAACTATTCCCTACTAATCCCAGCTATTATTTCCTCACTTAGCGGATCCCTACTTGCCATCTACCTGACTTATTTAATTTTTTTATTCAGGTGGGGGGATTTTTATTACCCCCCCACCCACCGCAGCGCCTTTAGACCCTCATGGGTGAGTAGTGCGATTTACAAATTCCTGATTGATTGATGCATTGTACATAATACTCTCACATTCAACTTATTCTATTAATTTAAAGAACCTCAGTGTTAGATACAGGAAACTTAGGGGGTCATTATGACTTCGGGAAGTCAAGACGGGCAGTTTGCTGCCAGTGCGGCCGCCTCCACACAGGCCCCATTAGGAGTTTTCCGCTGGGTCAGCAGGCGGAAACAGAGTTTCTGCCTGCTGGCCCAGCAGGAAACGACCTCAGCATTGTCACCGGCCTCATAATTAAGCTTGCAACAATGCTGTAGTGAATAGGGTCCCCTCCACTGCCCATGCCAAGTGCTGTTAGAATTAGTGTGGTGCATGGTCTAGGGCCTGCCCCAGTCTCTCCCGTGAGGGCCTTCCTCCCTCCTGTCACAAAATCCCCTAGGTTCCTGCATCCCTGTTCCAAGTCATAGCACCGAAAATGGACCCCGTGTGGGAAGCTCATGAGGTTGCGGGACCAGGGCATTGGTGGGGGGCGGTGTACTTATCATTATCACTAAAGACTCACTTATGTTATATTCCAAACAGATGCAGAACACGTTTAAGGGGAGAGGTCTCCATTTGCAGAAACCCACAGGGACCCAGAGACTACATTTCCCAGGTTCCCAGGGTGGTGGCCATTTTGGGAGTGGCTGATCTATAAAAGCTGCCACATCCTGGGGAGGTGTCCACTATTCTTTGTTTCATCTTGGTGATGAGATCCGACTGCGGGAGTGGCTGCAGTTTTTTCTTTTCTTTGATCTTAGGAGTCGGAGTTCCGGCAACATTGTTGCCATTCCAGCGCTGCTACTTTCTTGCTTCTGAATCTTCTATTCAGCGCATGGAACTTGCCCGTTTGGTAAGGGTAACGGGCAGGAGGGAGGTACGGTACGTTTACTAAAAGCCACAGATAAACATAATAGAGAGGTAAATCTGAGGTGCGAATTTATCTATGTTTTGTAAGCTTTGGAACATCGTTTACACAGGCCTATAATTGGTGATTTAATAGTGAACAGTTATATACACAGTAGCGCATTCTGCCCTCCGGGATACTCTTAAGTTAAGAGTACCGTAGGGAAATTCAGCGGTAGTTGTTCTTACGATTTGAGGACCGTCGTATTGTGGTTGTTTGGGAATAACTTGGAGTGGTAGTATGTGGCAGCCCGAGAGAAGATAATGCCCATTGCTGCTAGCGAACAGCTCCCTGTTCCAAAACCTTTTTATGCTGAATATGAGATAAGGGATCTCTTGTTCCTTTGTTAATATTAAGTTTGAGTGATTTAAGATTCAGAGTCAAGATATCATACTACGTATAAGCATAACTAGCTTTGTCTCAATACTTGAGAAGAGTGTTTTTCTGTTTGTTGTTCTTTTGTTTTTCAGATCACCTTCCTCGCAGTCCCTTTCCCAAAACCCTTCCCCTCACCTGACAACATCAGGTAGTGCCTGGAGATGGGCCCCCTTGTAGAGCACTGTGGAGATCCTGAGGAAAGGCGACTATTGACATGCATGGGCAGTGCCAGGGGCTCCCCGGGGACACCTTGCACCCCATTTCCGCCAGCCTTTACATGGTGCTGCTACCACCATGTAACCGCTGGTGGAGAGGGGAGTCGTAATCTCTAGGGTGTCACTGCTTGCAGGACCGCCCTGGCAGATTAGGGCTGCCAGAACCATGGGTCCATTGAGATGCAGTGTCCTGGCGGAGCTGGCGGTCCGACAGCGGCACGACCGCCACGGTCATAATGTGGCGGTCAGACTGCTACAAAAGCAATCGGACCACCACTTTGGTGGTGGTCAGACCGCCACCACAACCCTGTCGGTCAATAGAACGCTAGGGTCATATTCAGGCCCTTAGTCTTAACTAATCATTATTCTACATGTCTAATAGTCATACACGTATACCTCATCTTCATCAGAAAAACATATTACTTAACCCTATGAGCAGGGCTGCTGTATCAAACATCTGTACTCCTTGGACTCTAAAGGTCCCATCAGGGTCACCAGGGGCCCGTTTATACACACCTTACACCATAGGATGCATTCAAAGAGAGCAACAAACCAATTCCCTCAGCCACCACAAATCTCATTATTTACAAAGGATCAACCCACCACCTATGATAATATGATGACTGTTAGAAATGGGGTCTTTGGTTGGTAGCCATGTGACCCCCAGTCCAAGCAAGGATCCTCATTCTAGTCAGGGTAAGTCACACAAAATCCAAATTACCCCGTGCCCTCCCTCTGGTAGCTTGGCACTGAGCAGTCAGGCTTAACTTAGAAGGCAATGTGTAAAGTATTTGTGCAGTAAATCATGCAATAACACAGTATAACACCACACAAATACACCACACAGTGCTTAGAAAAATATAGGATATTTATCTGATTAAATGCAGGTCAAAACGATCAAGATTTGATAAATACACGTTGAAATATCACTTTAGAGAATGATAAAGAGAGACTTTTGTCTTTAAAAAGCAACAGGTGTCTCTTGCAAGCACAAAGTACCTGGTTTGCATCGAAATTATCCCCAAGGGGCCACAGAGGAGGAGATGTGTGGAAAACGGGGAGGTGTGCGACGGTTTCTCCTGGCGCACACAGACAATGTGTCAATATTTTTCATGCGGCCAGGGCCTTGTGTCGATTTCCGACGTGAAGACTTGGATCCTCTTCGGGTTGCGGGGTATTAGGACGCCCCGGGGACGATGCTGAGAAATCCTGGGTGTGCAGGATGAAGTCACAGGAGCTGCGTCGATCCAGTGGGCGTTGCGGGGAAATTTATGTCGCACAGCAGGCGCTACATCGATTCTTCTCACAGGAAGTGAGGCTGCGGTGTTCCGGTTCGGCTATGCGTTGATCCAGTGGGGCGTGCGTTGAAGTTCCGGTCTCAACGCTGCGTTGATCTCCTCTCGGGGAGCCAGGCTGCGTTGTTCCGGTTCAGCGTGCTGTGATTTTCTCATCGCAATGCAGGCTGTGCGTCATTTGTGGCATGCTGTGTGTCAAATTTTCACTGCACAAGGAGTTCTTTGCAGGATGACGTCTTTTTGGCCCTGAGACTTCAAGGAACAGGAGGCCAGCTCTATCCAAGCCCTTGGAGAACACTTCCCAGCAGAGCCAGGGGGCAGCAGGGCAGCAGGGCAACAGTCCTTTGCAGAAAAGCAGTCAGGTGAGTCCTTTGGGCAGCCAGGCAGCTCCTCTTGGGAGGTTGCAGGTTCTGGTTCAGAGTTTCTTCACCAGTGATATCTTGCCCAGAAGTGTCTGAGTTGGTAGTGGCAGAGGTCCTGTTTAAATACCCAAATGTGCATTTGAAGTGGGGGAGACTTTAAAGAGTGGCTTAGAAGTGCACCAGGTCCCCTTTCAGTTCCATCCTGTGTGCCAGGGTCCCAGTAGGGGATTTGGCAGTCCATTGTGTGAGGGAAGGCCACTGTCCATTCAAATTTAACTGTCAGGCCCTCCACTCTCTGGGCCCAGGAAGTCCCATTCAGTATGCAGATTTGTGCAGGTGTGTCTGAGCATCCTGTGTTTGGGGTTGTCTGAGTGAAATGCACAAGGGAGCTGTCAACTTACCTGGCCAGACGTGGATTGTAAGGCATAGAACGATTTAAGTGCAGAGAAATGCTCACTTTCTAAAAGTGGATTACTAAAATAGTAATATTAAATCCAACTTCGCCAGTTAGCAGGATTTTGTACCACCATTCTGGCCATACTAAATATGACCTGGTTACTCCTTTCAGATCAGAATCTACCACTCAAACAGTATATGAGGGTAGCCCTAATGTTAGACTATGAAAGGAGCAGGCCTCATGGCAGTGTACAATGAATTTAGGAGTTCTACACTACCAGGACATATAGACTACACAGGTGTATGTCCTGCCTTTTATCTACATAACACCCTGCCCTATAGGTTACCTAGGGCCTACCTTAGGGGTGACCTATATGTAGAAAAAGGGGAGTTTAAGGCTTGGCAAGTACTTTTAAATGCCAAGTCGAATTAGCAGTGAAACTGCACACATAGGCCTTGCAATGGCAGGCCTGAGGCATGGTTAAGGGGCTACTTATGTGGGTGGCACAATCAGTGCTGCAGGCCTACTAGTAGCATTTAATCTACAGGCCCTGGGCACATGTAGTGCACTTTACTGGGGACTTACAAGTAGATTAAATAAGCCAATTGGGTATGAACCAATGTCACCATGTTTTAAGGGAGAGAGCATATGCACTTATCACTGGTCAGCAGTGGTACAGTGCGCAGAGTCTTAAATTAAAACCTTCAAAAACAGTGTCCAAAAAGTGGAGGTAGGCAGGCAAAAAGTTAGGGGTGACCACCCTAAGGCTGTCAGGTCTAACAATGTCTGTATCAGATAGAGAATATTGAATAAAACGTTTGTCAGTACCTGGCTGATGCTGTATGGGTATGGGTACGGGTATTATCCATCTTATATTCACTGACATATGATTATTGCAATGTATTTTTTTTCTACAAATGTTATTTTTAAATTGGAGGGGCTAGCAATGTTCTCTTCTGTCAAAATATGTATATCTATGTTGAGTTGAGTATGCTCACCATGTGGTTTTGTATATGTATATTGTAAAGTCAAATGTTGGGTATAATATGACATTTGTGTTGTAAGTATATGTGGCTATCTTAATCTTATAATGTCAATACATATATATATATATACAATATATATATATATTAATTGCAGCCCTGAGGAAGTTCACAGAAAGTGAACGAAAAACGTTGGCTGTGGTGTTTTGCACCATTTGATGAAAGTAAAGAAGTTTGGAATACAGAGTTTTGACCTCAATATAAATTTGGAAGAAATATAATTTATTGGTGCACTAGCAGCTGTATTTATTAAATTCAATGGCTAATAACAAATGTTCTACTAATCTATACTCCCACATGTCGTCCAATAAAAATGGTACCTCACTTGTGTAGGTAGGCCTAGTCCCCCAAAACAAGAAGTGGGCCAAACACAACATGGTTGTATCGCATTTTTCAACTTAAAACTGACCTTTGTTTTTCCATTGTGGGTAGCTGTGGATTTTGGGCCCTCACTCAGCTGGGAAACCTAGCAAACCTGTATATGTTTGAAAACTAGACACATAGGCCCTCATTACAACCCGGTGGTAAATGCCGCCGAAAGCCGTGCTGACGGCCGCCAACATACCGTGACCGCGGAGGTATACCTTTACGGGTAGTATGACCCACACAGAGAAATACGCCACTAGACAGACACCCTCACAAGTCCCCCAGACCAAAGGTCAGTGATAAACTTGCGGTACCAAAACCCACACCGGTACACCAACAGAAATACGCCCACAGCATCATGACCCACGAATCACTGCGTGGGACATTCACCCATGGTAAACCATTGGTGGTACACACTAACAAAACAACACCACATTGGACAATTCAAAATACACACACCTGACACACATACACACACCACACCAACACACCCAATCTAATATACAACACACACACACACACATTACACACATTACCCCCAACCCCTTACAACAAAAACAAATATTTCCAACTGAGAGAAAAGTCAAGCCAGGAGCACCCACTGAATCTGACCACATAACACCATCACCCATGCACCATCCACACACCTCACATCACACACCCCAACACATCAGCCCACACACCCTCACACATACCACTCACACTACACCCATGGCACCACAAAGACACCCAGGTTCTTTGAGGAGCAGCTATGGGTCATGGTGGAGGAAATCATCCGGGTAGAGCCACAGCTATTCAGATCACAGGTGCAGCAGACGTCCATTGCAAGGAAGATGGAGCTATGGTGGAGAGTCGAGGACAAGGTCATCGACGAGGGACAGCACCCCAGAACAAGGGGGACATCAGGAAGAGGTGGACCGACCTACGGGGGAAGGTGCGTTCCGTTGTAGCAAGACACCAGGTACCCATACAGAGGACTGGCGGTGGACGCCCACCTCCTCCTCCACAACTAACAACATGGGAGGAGCAAGTCTTGGCGATCATGCATCCTGAGGGCTTTGAAGGAGTAGTAGGAAGACTGGACTCTGGTAAGTCAAATCTTTACTACTATATCCCCCACCCTACCTGTATGCCATCACAAACTCCTACCCCTACCCTCACCCTCATCACTCCACCATCTTTCATATACCCCACTATCACAACCCACCCATCCCAATACCAAGCACTGCATGCAACACCAATGCATGGACACCCATCACAGACCTGCATGGACACCCATCACTACAGCATGCACACTAGTGACAATCACTTAGCCAAACCAATAACATCTCACACAACCCAAACATGCCTTGCTAATAAAAACCATAGAGGGAAACATATCCATGCACAAGATGGCACAAGCAGATACAATAACACTGTATTTACATCCCCACAGGACCCCAACTCAACGTCACCGGAGAGCAGGTGCCACCAACATCCAGTCCCCCCACAGAACAGGGCCACAGTGATGACAGCAACTCTGCACGCCTGGATCACAATGACCAACCTGGCCCATCAGGGACCTCTGAACTGTCGGTTACCCTGCCACAGTCCCAAAACACCACAGAGCCTCTCCTCTCAGGAAACACAAGCAGAGCACCCACCCAGCGGGCCCATACCTCTGTCCCCAGGACACGTCAATCAGCAGTGTGTCCACCACTACAGGAACTCCAGGCAACCCCACAAACACAAGACAATCAGAGACCTGGGGTCAGTGGCAGTGGGCACACGGTTCAGGGGACAGAGTCACAGGACAACAGGGAAGCTGGGAGGACTGCTGTTCGACGGGGGGGACAGGCCCAGGGAACTCACTCTCCACTTGCAGGGATCCTGGGAGCATACCACCATTCCCAGGAGACCTTGGGCCAGATACTTTACAAGTTGCAAGAGGGACAGTACCTGGGGATCAGGGAGGACCTCAAACACATCCACACTATCCTGGTCACCATTTCAGGGGTGCTGGCTGATGTGGCCAACACCATGAGTGAGGCAGTGGCACACAAACGGGCCCCTGACACTAGCCACACCGAAGAACAGCCCTCCACCTCTGCCGGCGCTAGTGGACAGGAGGCCCCGCCACAGGAACAATAGGCCGCCAGCACCCTACCCCCCTGCAGAAGGAAAACCACCCCGCAAACAGTCCCTGCGATCCAGGCAGAAGCCAGAGAACATTGCTAAGGCCCGCACCAGGAAATAAGACTCTGAATGTCACCCTTCTGTCCCGATCAGTCACCCTGTCCACCTTGTACTGCCATTGCTCCCCTTCCTATGCCCCCTTGGACAACGCACCTGTGATAAAAATAGACTGGACTCTATCCTGGACATTCATCCACCATCACCCCAGGACATTGCACATCCCCCTCTACTTATTAGCACTTAAATAAACACCCTTGGAACAAATACAAGTATGGAGTCTGTCAAATGATTTGAAATATGTATTAGTTTAAAAAGCTGTAAACATTGCAATTCATATTTACAGTTATATAGGTATGACCTGTAGTGGGCAGCAGTAAACACACCAGGAGCCAGAGTGGGGCACAGAGATCTGAAAATAGAGATGCCAAAGGGTATAGTAAGTGACCATAGACATAGGGAAATCAGGCTGCCATGTCCAATGTCGAACACAAAACTGCAATGGAAAGTGAAGTTACAGTATCTTTACCTGTGTGTCACTGGAAGTACTGTTGAATGTGTGAACCTCTGTTGTCCACATCTTCTTCCTCTGCCTCCTCTTCCTCACTGTCCACAGGCTTCACCACTGTCACAATACCATCTCCAGGCTCATCCTCCTGCAGAAAAGGCACTTGGCGCCTCAAGGCCAGGTTGTGCAAAATGCAAGGATGATCTGGCACACCTTCTTGGGTGAGTAGTACAGGGATCCGCCTGCCAGATGGAGGCACTGGAATCTGGCCTTCAGGAGGCCAAAGGTTCTGTCAATTATCCTCCTTGTTCGCCCATGTGCCTCATTGTAACATTTCTCTGCCCTTGCCCTGACGTTCCTCACTGGGGTCAGTAGCCATGAGAGGTTGGGGTAACCAGAGTCACCTGCAAATACCGAGGGATACATGTTTCATCAGGGCTGACAACACTCTGATCAACACGTTGGAGAACATTGGCTGGGACATCCCTGATGCCATGGCCACTGTCGCTTGGAAGGAACCACTTACCAGGAAATGTAGCACTGACAGGATCTGCACTAGAGGGGGGATACCTGTAGGCTGGTGGATAGCTGAAATCAGGTTTGGTTTCAACTGGGCACACAGTTCCTGGATTGTTGCATGATCAAGTCTGTAAGTGATAATGATGTGTCTCTCTTCATTGTCAACAGGTCCACCGGGGGTCTGTACACCGGAAGATGCTGCCATCTCATCACCTGCCCCAACGGACGTGCCCTATGGTGGAGAACAGTGAGCAGAGGGTCATACGACACTTAGGTTTTGCAAAAATGTTACAATTTCTCCATGTGCCTTTCTCTGTCCGTATTCCTGGCCTAAGTAGGTGTGACGCAGTTATTTGGCCTGCCATGTGGCCCCCTGAAATAGCGGCTGCCTGACCTGTAAGGTGGGACAAGGGGAAATGAGGTAACTGCGCTGGTGTTGTACGCCGTCGCGGTAGGCGGTTGAAGACCGCAGCGCTAGTCAGCATTGGTTAACATTGGGCCCTATGGGTTCCAGGAGCCAATGACGATGTACGCCGGCGGTGATGGCACGCACTGCCACGGATGTGGCCGACATTTCCTAACTGTTCACTCACTTGATACCTGACCTTCAACAGGAGAGGACCTACACTGCAAGTGCTGCTGTTACCTGTGTCTGGAAGCAACAATGGCCACAGTGTATGAGGAAAGGGCCCCTGCCTTCCCTTCAGAGGAGTTGGAGAAACTAGTGGATAGGTTCCTCCCCCAGTACACGCAGCTGTACGGTCCTCCAGACAAACAGGTGAGTACACTGTGAGCATGGTGGATGGCACATGATTGTATGGAGTGTCGTCGATGGAAGAGGGAGGGGAGCGGGACAGGCCAGCATGTGAGGATAGTGTGTGTGTATGTATGTCTGGGCCAGGGTGGGAGGTTTTTAGGCAATGCGTGAGAAGAACTGTACGGGATAGTAACATCCATTATTGCCTCACTTTTCCTCTAGGTCAGCGCCCACCAGAAGAAGGGGATTTGGTGTGTCATCGCCAAGGGAGTGCGGACCCTGAGGGTCTACCATAGACGGAGCACCCACTCCCGGAAAAGATGGGAGGACTGGCGCCGCTGAAGCAAGAACATGATGGAGGCCCAGCTGGGGATGGCCTCCCAATGTGGAAGGGGTGCCCGTCACACCATGACCCCCCTGATGTACCATATCCTGGCAGTGGCATATCCGGAGTTGGATGGGAGCTTGAGGGCAAAACAGCAGCCACAAGGGGGTGAGTACACTCTCATTCAGCAGACTCTGAGCGGTTGACGAGTTGTCTGGGTCCGGGTGGTGGCCTGTGGGTTCCCCTAGGCAAGGGCATACGCGCAAAGGTAGATCCGTTGTTTTGCAGCCTCATTCCCAGTCCAACCCCAAAGGTGGTATTTGTCCTCTACACCTAGTCAGGCTCCCATGGGTGCCAGCTTTGCATGAAATGGGTCTAGACAGAGTCCCCCTTGGGCATGTGCTTTTCCCCTGCACTGTTAGTGCATGTCTTAGTGCATAGGGCTGCACCCTGTGTGTTGTGTCCGCCAACGGTAGTGGTGTTGCATGCACTGACCATGTGTATCTTCTGTCTTTCCCCCCCTTTTTGTTTTGTCACCCTGTTCTTTCGTCCATTAGCATCATCTGGAGGAGGAGCAGTGGCACCGGAGCAGGAGGGAGCTGCATCCCACATGGCCCTGGAGGGTGAAGTAACGGAGTCTGAAGGGACCAGTGGGACGGAGGGCGAGGGGAGCTCCACGATGGGGACAGGAGCATACACCAGCGACAGTGACTCCTCCTCTGATGGGGGCTCCTTTGCGGGGGTGGGCATCTCTGTGCCCACTGCATCAACATGTACAGCCGCCACCCCCTCTACCAGCACCGCCCTCCCAGAAGCCCCTAAGTGTGTGTCCCAAGCCCGCTCACCCAGGAGGGTGGGCATCTCCTTCGCCCCAGGCACCTCAGGCCCTGTCCCAGTCAGCCCTGCTGCCCTCAGTGAGGAGGCTATTGACCTCCTGAGATCCCTCACTGTTGGGCAATCTACCATTTTGAATGCCATCCAGGGTGTTGAGAGACATTTGCAGCAAACAAATGCATACCTGAAGGGCATTCATTCTGGCCAGGCGGCCAAACAGAGAGCATTTCAGGCTCTTGCCTCAGCACAGATGGCAGCCATTGTCCCTGTGGCCAGCCTCCCCCTCCAACTTCCTCCACCCAGACCCAATCCCCTGTTCCTCAGCCTATCCCAAGCACACCATCAGACCAGCATGCACACTCATCAACACACAAGAGTGGACATGGCAAACATAAGCACCACACATCCCACAGGCACTCACACAAGCACCATCCCAATGCAGACACAGCAACATCCACTGCCTCCACTGTGTCCCCCTCCCCCAAGTCCTCCTCCTCCCTCCATGTCTCGTCTCCACTCACACCTGCATGCACTACATCCTCAGCCACTACCTCCATCACCAGCATGCCCATCACCACACACCGCTCACATGCACTCACCACCCCACTACCATTCACACAATCCCTGTGTTCTCTCCCAGTGTGTCTGTGAGCCCTCCTTCCAAAGTACACAAACGCAGGCACACACCTACCCAACAGCCATCCACATCACAACAGCCTCCGGCCCATGCACCTTCACCTAAATTCAGAAAGCGTACACCTTCTACAACCACTACCTCTTCCTCCACTCCCAAACCCCCTTCATCTTCCCATCCCAGTGTGTCTAAGAAACTTTTCCTGGCTAACATTGACCTCTTCTCTACACCTCCCCCCCACAGTCCTTCCCCTAGGGCCAGGCTGTCCAGGTCCCAGCCCAGCACCTCAGCCACCAAATCCGAAGCACAGTGGTCACAGCAACTCCCGTCTTATCGCGGGCGCCACCCATCAGGGCTGCCAGTGTGCCACCTAGCGAGGCCAAGAAGCAGGCCATTCCGCCACCTGCCAAGGTGAAGAAGGTGCCCACATGCAGGAGGGAGAAGCCGCACCTACCAGCAAGCAAGGGCTCCTCCAAACCAAAAGGGGACAGTGGCAAGGCAACAGCAGCAACATCAAAGGTGGGGAAGGAACAGAAGCCGAAGAGCAGGTAAGGACAGGGCACGTTGGCTCCGACTGAGGGACCAGAGTCACCCCTTCTGTCAACCACAACACCAACCTACCTGCACTGCCACCAGCCCCGCCACATGCACGTCTGCTGCCTCAGCAACAGTCCCCAGCATCATCCCCAGTGGGCAGATGTCTGAGGCTGCAGGAGACGTCCTGCTGTGTCCCTCAACAGGTGCAGACACATGCACCACCGCCAGCACCTCCGCCACAGACACCGCCACCAGCCCCGCGACGTGCTCAGACAGTGCCACCACAGCTGACATGGCAATCATCCCCAGTGGGCAGCCGTCCGAGGCTGCAGGAGACATCCTGGACCCTGCCCAGCGTCCATGAGTCTCAGCACTGTTTGTACATGCAGGTGGCAGGCGAAGTCGCAGCAGGGTGTCTCTGCCTCCATGGCGTATCATGCTACCTGTTCCCAGGCAATCTCGTGGCACACACACCCATGTGAGGGAATGGGACCTGCCACACTGCATGTGAAGCACTCTGGGCACCAATCCCCCTCCAGAACCAGTGGAGAGATGCATCCACTTCCTCAGTCCTTGGCAGGATGAAGCAATCTGGCACCAAGCCCCCTTCAGAACCAGTGGAGAGATACATCCACTTCCTCAGTCCTTGGCAGGATGAAGCACTCTGGGCCCAAAGCCCCCTCCAGGACCAGTGGAGAACAGCATCCACTTGCGAGACTGTGGCTTTGCACTCCCCAGGATAGAGCAGAGGGCAAACCACCCACTGGAAAGACTTGTGAGACTGTGGCTTTGGACTCCCCAGGATAGAGCAGTGGGCAAACCACCCACTGGAAAGACTTGTGAGACTGTGGCTTTGCACTCCCCAGGATACAGCAGTGGGCAAACCACCCACTGGAAAGACTTGTGAGCCTGTGGCTTTGCACCCTCCAGGATACAGCAGTGGGCATGGAGCCCCCTTGTGGAGTAGTGGATTTGTGCGTTCATCCAGCTGAGGTGCCACCCCTCTCCCTGAGGTGCCTGTTTCATTTCGATCTGATGCCCCTGCAGTGTGTAGTGTTCTCTCCGTTATCTTGTGTGGGCTTTGCTAATGCATTTTGGGACACTGATTCACGGACGATGTTTGATTAATATCCGGACTTGTGTAGTTGGTGTACCTATTTGTATTTACTGATTTTTTAAATTGCACTATCTGATTTTTATTGATTACAATCATTACAATCATTTTCTTTTGTCCTTGCGTTCTTCCAGGGGCTGAGGGGGTGTACATGTAACGTTGCTGCATGTATTTGTGTGTATGGTGTTGTGGGTGAAGGGGAGGGTATTGCGTGTTGCATGTGTGTGTGTCACTCTGTTTTCCCTCCCACCCTCCCCTGTGTTGTAGGTGCAGTACTCACTGTGGACGTTGACGGTGTCTTTCCTGCTCCTGATACAAGAGGAGGAAGACCAGCATGGGCAGGACCTGTAGTTCGGGCTCCATGGCATCCTGGTTCCTCGTTGGGTGTCGACAGGTGAGTGGTTTCCCTTCTGTGTACTGTTTCGGCCGTGCTTTTGATACCGTTGGTACCGCCCCAGAAAAGGTGGCGGATAGGCCTCTTGTAATAGTGTGGGCGGTACTTTGTCCTCCGCCTGTCTGTAGGCGGTTACCGATGCGGTGCTTGTTTCTACCGCCATTGCGGTCGGAGTGTTAAAGTGGCTGTCTGTGTTGGCGGTTTCCGCCATGGTTGTGATTCCATTTTTTTCCGCCGGGCTGTTGGCGGTTTTACCGCTGCTTTAACACCGACCGCCAGGGTTGTAATGAGGGCCTATGTCTGCTCAGGAACTGTAAATCAAATGCTACTAGTGGGTCTGAAGCATTGGTTGTGCCGCCCAGGTACAGTAGCCTTTCAAACATGTCTCAGGCCCTCCATTGCAGAGCCTTTGTGTGTGCAGTTTAAACTGTCATTTCAATCTGGCAAGTGCACCTACTCACCAGGCCCAAACCTTCCTTTTTATTACATGTAAGTCACCCCTAAGGTAGGCGTTAGTTACACCAAGGGCAGGGTGCAGTGTATTTAAAAAGTTAGACATGTATTTTTGAGTTTAACATGTCCAGATAGTGAAAAAACTCTTACATTAATTTTTCAATATTGCAAGGACTCTCTCTCCCATAGGCTAATAATTGGGGCTACTTTAAATCATCTTTTAAGTTTAATTTCTTATTGTGAAAAGAAAGATAAATGGAGTTTGGTGTCTCTGGACTCACAATTTAATAGCTAATCTTTTGGTGAAGTTGGTTTTTAAATTGCAGGTCTGTGTTTAGGTGACAGCTACACTTGTGCATACTGTCCAGTCATTACGCAGGAGGGGCTTGGTGTGACAAGGGATGCATGTGGATTCATCTGCATCCAGCTGCATACTGACAGTCTTCCTGGGCAGGAAGAGGGAAAGGTAGATCATCACTACATCTGAACAGGTTGGGGCCTGCCCTCACTCAAAGCGCTGAGTAACCCCTACTGGTAGTATGGAGCCAGGGCTGGGTTAAAAGGGATCCTTGTGCACTTCGGGGACTTCCTTTGAATTTACCCTGACATCCAAGGCCTTTTTGAGTATCAGTACTGGGCCTCTGACACAATATACTTGGAACACTTGTGGACTGAGGACATTCTACCAGGAAGAAGGATAGATGTGCTGCCATGAGGGACTGCCACTGTGTTGTTTGCTTTGCTGTGTTGGCTTGCTGCCTGCTGCTTCTTGCCTAGGAGGGAAAGGACTGGACTTAACTCTCTACATCCTGCAATCAAAGTTTCTCCAAGGGTCTGACTGAGCTTCCCTCCTATTTCTGAAGTCTCAGATACAGTAAAGACTTCACCTGCATCTTGCTGCCAGCAACTCGGCTCTTCTGCTGTGAGTCCTACTCTGCCAAGTGGTGCCAAATCCAGTCTTGGGCCCTTGGAGTTGGGTGTGGTGCTTCAGCACAACAGACTGACGCATCGACATTGGCACATCACTTGGAACCAACACATCCTGCTGCTGAAACAATGCCTCGCCGCTGCCTGCACTGAAGCTGCAGACACTGCCCGCTGACTGTGCAACACAGCAACACCAACTTGCAGCGCAGCCCTAACTTGGCCGACGCAACACTGAGATGCATCCAAATCAGTCCACATTGCTTCTGGACATTGAGGCATCAATGAAGTTGCCTGATCAGGAAACAATGCATTGTCTTCAAGCGCATCCCATCCCTTTCTCAGTATCAACGCATCGTCCCAGAGCATCGCCATAACCAAGGCACTCTCAACAGGTCTGCCTGACTCCTGTACCCAGCCTGCACTCCATCACGGTCGAACTGAACTTTAGGACTTGCCCAGGTCCAGGGCGACCAAATAGCCCAGTTGGAGCTATTGACTTCTGAGCACTGCATTTTGATGTAATCTTTAAAAAAATCATAATTTGACTTGTGTATGTTGGATTTTTGTTGTTTTGGTCTTGTTTGACTCAGATAAATGTTGCCTATTTTTCTAGACTGGTGGGGAGTCCTTTCATAATGTTTTCACTGTGTTACTCTGTGTATGAACAAATACTTTACACATTGCCTCTTCAGTTTAGCCTGACTGCTCTGTGCCAAGCTGCTAGAGAGTGAGAACAGGTAAACTTTTAGGGCCAGATTTAAGAAGCTATATCACCACATTAGCATCATTTTTTTTAATGCTAATGTGACGTTAGGCTTCAAAAATTACCGCACCAGATGTACAAAGTTATGCATTGCATGCATTGCGCCACTGTGTAAACTCTTGTGCCACATTATGCCTGCGCCAGGCATAATGTATGCAAGGGGGTGTTCCCCCATTAGGGGGAGCCATAAAAATGGCACAAAGAAATCTAAAAGATTTTTTGCACCATTTTTTGCTGCTTTTTTAATGCCTGCTCTGAGCAGGCATTAAAAAGAGGCACACCATTTATTTAAATGGGCTTCTATGTACTTTGCAGGACTAGTGTCAAAATTGTTGATGCTAATCCTGCAAAGCACCAAACTAGTGTAAAAAATGTTGATGCTAGTTCCACAACTACCACCATGGTGCACCGTATCTTAAATATGGTGCACACATGGTGGCGTTAGGGGGCGCTAAGGGGCGCAGAAAAAGTGGCATTGCATTGGATGCAGCACCACTTTTCTTAAATCTGCTCCTTAGTGTATATCTTACTTGCCCTGACAAGGTTTGTGGTACCTACTTAGATAGAGTGCAAACTTTTGCCAACTAGAGACCCCATGTCTAACACTTTACAATGTAAACTTTTTTTATTTTTCAGTATAAGAGAGACTGGAAGGCAGCTTGCAAGTTTTCATCAAGAGAGTTCCTAGATTATTGCCCAATATCAGGCAGCCAGTTGGCTACATGGGCTATATTTTCTAAATTGCGAAAGATAAAATAGAAGTTCTCTCCCTGGATAAAGTTCTGAAGGAACGCTGAAGGGATGTAGGCATTTCCTCTGGGATAAGATAACATATCCACCAATTTCCCCAAGTTTGCTGTCTGGACCAACCCTACTTGGGATAACTTTAGCATCTTTTTAGCATCTAGTTTTTCTGTAAATTCTCTTGGTGTTGGTATGCCATCTGGTCATAGCCTTCAAATAAACACTCCAATTTATACTGACCGAGAGAGAGCTGTTGAACCACCGCCTCCATCTCATACAGATGTATATGGCTGTATGATGTATATGGCTAATAATCCTACTTCTCAATCAATCATAGCATTTGTAAAGCTTGAACGTGATTCTCTTGTTGATGGGGAGCCAGTGCAGATAGGTGTGCAGAGGCGTTCTGTATGCGTTGCAGTCTTTTCTGGAGCTTGGCCGTGGTTCCTGCGTAGAAGGCGTTGCGGTATTCAAGTCTGCTGCTTAAGTGGGCTTGGGTGACCGTCCTTCTGGTGCCGGTGGGGATCCATTTATAGATCTTTCAAAGCATGCAGAGGGTTTTGAAGCAGGAGGAAGAGACGGTGTTGACTTGCTGGGTCATTGATAGCGATGAGTCCAGGATGAACCCCAGGTTACGTGCGTGGTCGGTGGGTGTCGGTGCGGTTCCAGTGTGGCAGGCCACCATGAGTCATCCTAGGTGGAGGTGGTGGAGCCGAGGATGCGGACCTCAGTTTTGTCAGAGCTACGGGAGGCAGAGAAGTTCACTGACTAGGTCTAGCTCACTGACTAGCAGTTCACTGACTGCGTCTGACGCCATTTGTGTGGGTAGAAGGCAGGTAGACATGATGGAAGTAACACATTGATCACTACACTCACCACTATTCACACAGGTAATACTGCACACACACTTAACACACACACACATTTCTCCAACCACACATACAGGTCCCCATTTAAACTCTCCATGCTTGTGAAAATCCTCTGAGTACCAAATAATTTCTTGACTCTGTTTTCCTTTTACAAGGCTGGACGGAGGTGAAGTCAGTTAAATTGAGGTAGTTCCAGCCGGGGACCCCTCTTCTCCATCAGACCTCAAAGGTTAAGGAATACGAGTAAGTGTTTAAAGAAAGGGCAACAACCTGGGCCTCAATTATAAAGTGCCTTCCTGAATTTAACCAATAAATAGGTTAATGCTAAATAAAGAGTCAAAGCCTCAATGTTGCAATTGATATGAACAGGTCAAAGCTTCGGAAACGAGCCCATAACTGCTCCCATACCAGCAGCTTCAGAAGTGCCGAGTTATATCAACATATTCTAGAATAGCTTACTACATATAACCATTCCAGACATCTATCTTCTTATAACATATAACCATTCCATAGTTGTAAATTCTGATAACAATATATTTACACAACACAAACCTACAATACCAATGGAACACTCCAGCCTCTCCCTTCTTACTCCGAAAAGGAAGAAAGTTTAATCAGGGAAAGGAAGCCAGAACACAGAAAAAAAAACTAGTTCAGGCTTCTTGGGAGATTAATCTGGTTTTCCCAGATGATTCCTTCCCTTTGGGTCCCACAACTTCTCTAAGGGTAATCTGAGGAACTGCATGCAATAAAACGAAAGGCTTTTCTTTCTTTCACTTTTTGTGTGACCCCTCTCATCTGGGTAAAGGATGACAGGGCTTGATACTGCAAGACACTTGCTGCACCGCCCTGCACCACAGGGGCTTGTAAGTAAGCCCTTAATTGTGCAAATGAATGACTGCAAGAGATACAATACACTGGATTGCAACTTCACCACCTTTCTTCACATTGTTTTCAGCCTTGTTTGGGCACATCACAGACAATTTATAGTCTGAAAAAGGCTGCTTTAAGTAAGCAGCTGTACATCAAAAACATTGACATAAACCTAGGAAAATCAGCTTACAAAACTATAGCTCTCCCTAAACATCAACATTTACCTACTGCTTGCATTACCCGCTTCCCTAAATAGCCTCCCCCAGCATTCCCCCAACTCACCTGTCACTATAACTTTGCTCTACACCTTTCCTGTCTTCTGCAACTGTAAACGTACTGCTACCCTCCCATTCAAGTTGCATCCCTCACCCCAACAGCAAATAAACTGATTCAAACCATAAAAACAAAAGGACACAGCCTAGACTCTTTTTTCTTAGGAAATTCAAACATCCCATGTTAAGTATCTTCCCAGTCATTTTAGCAGATCATCTCCATTTCTCCTTATCTATCCATACCTATGCCTGATATAGAGTTTGCTGGATAGCTTACTCCATCACAAACGTGACAGATATCCTGTCCGACATATTACAATTTCCATTGGATATAATGAAATAATAATACGGAGCACAGGATATCTGTCACATTTGTGATGGAATAACCCCACCCATCAAACTCTAAACCAGGCCCTTAGTCTTTCTGTTGACAAGAAATTCAAGGTAAATCTTTAGTTGGATTTGGTGACTCGCCAAATGAATTCCTTAGAAAGCAATTATTTATCATCATAGATCTTACTGTGCAGACCTCCCCATTTTTAACATCTGCCTAGACAAACTCTTATCTGCTGTGTTCCACTATGTAAATCCAGGGTTCAATCTCACAACACCCATTGGCATAAGCATGTATTAAAACAAACGAAAGAGGCTAATTATAGCCTGAAATCCAGATGGAAAAGTAATTTGCATTAGGGTTGGGCGAAAATTCGGCTCCACTGGCAGAGTTCACGGAGTTTTGACTACTGTGGGCTCTGCTTGAACCATGTAGTTCCAGCAAAACTCTGCCACGTACTTGTGGTTTTTCTGGTGTACAGCTCGTCAACATGTTGTTGGCAAGTGCGAGCAAGAATTTGTGTCCCCTAGTGCAATTTTTGGACACTAGACCGCCTCCCAGCAAGATTTCTCAACGTGGGTGATCGTGGAAGGTCGTGACTGTATGGGTTGAGAAAGATGCCACTTGAGGAGAGCATCTACTTGAGTGACAGAAAGAAGCAGCACTCTCCGGTCCACCACATGGTGCCATCTGCAGTGATTTTACAGCAATGAACAATCTCCAGGTTCTAAACAACATCACGAGCAGGGAAACATGCTGTAATACTGCCCGGAACTCCATGGAATCTCGCAGAGTTTTAATGTAACTCCGTAGAATTCCACCAAGTGAATACTCTGCAAGTTCCACCCAAGTCCTATTTTGTAAATGCAGGATGAAATTATTCATCGCTCACTCCGAAAGGATTCTAAAGGCAGGTAAAAAAGAAAATAATTTTGGTGGATACCGTTGCTAGAGCTAGCACTGAATCAAGACATATTTAAGGTAGTAGCTTTATTCAGATTTACCCACTGCTACTCTAGTATTCTCCTTGCTGCTAGTTAGGCAATAAACTCAAATGTTTCTTTATATTCATGATTGACAAAATTAGGAATGGCTGACTGTGACTGATAAACAGCCACCCCACCCATGTACGTCAGGAGACCACTCTGATGAAAAAACGTTCACTTTAAGGGTTCTTCGACCATTCAGTAGAAGGAACTCTATGCTTTTAACACCCACTGCCTCCCCAGTGGACTCAGCTTGCATTAAAAAAAATACCCTCCCAGCATCTGCCTGCTTCTGAACATATTAAATTAATCTCAGAAGACATGTTTCATTTTCTTTGAAAACAGGGACTATTCTCAAAACAGGGCGTGGCATCTACAAACCCACTAACAAATGCCTGTTACCATCATTGCCTAAAATCCTTGAGAATATTTTAGTGGGGCACTTTCAGAGTCACTTAAAAGCCTTGTCGAGCCACACTACATTGTGGATTTAGGCACAAGCCCAGGATCTAATTAGTTCTATTAGGTTTGATGCACTTTGTGGATAACGGGTTCATTTTCCTCCTGGTTATCTTATACCTCACCACATAATTCAGTATTATACACCATTTTGTTCTCGTTAGCAGGTTGGCCCCGACACAAATGCCAATGTTGCTACCTTCAAAAGGTTCCAATGCTAATGATGCCATCTTCAAAAGGTTCCAATCTCTTTGAGTCTGAAAGCCCAGAGGATCTCCCTGGTCCCTTCCTTTCAGATGAAGTCGCTCTGGCACATGCTCAGCAAGAAATCTTATGCAGGAAACACACAGCTTTATATGAACTTTTTCAAAGATTGCATATTGGTGAAAGACCTCCAAGAGTCTTGAGGCAGGATGCGGGCTAATTTTCAACAACTCAACAGTTCTAAAACAGAACGCATTACTTTCAGAGTAAATAGGGTCACATTCTTACCTCTTTAGGTCCACCTCCCATTTTCAATCAGGAACTTACAGTTTGAGATAAAGTAATAATCTGGTAAAATCTGGTTTTACTTTTGTTTGTGACCTGTCTAGCAATAACCAGATTGACACATTACTGGGCAGATTTCATCAGCGGCAGGCTCTAGAGAATAAAAAACACTTTCAGACCTCAAGATTTATACCTTGACTTCTAGTGATATGGAAAGGAATCATTTAAAAAAAATAAAAAACAGCCTATATACTAACTCAAAGAAGACATAATAGGTACGTCCCTCCAGATAGACAGGCAACAACCAATGTCATCTTCCAGGGGCAGCTCCTCCATTAGGGCGGAGGAGCTTTGCCCTTCCGCCAACAGCGGCAGCTGCAAAACCTTTAAAAGAAAATGATAATAAACTTTGTTTATTATCATTTTCTTTTAAAGGGGTGGGGCCACCCCCCCCCACAAAGCGCTCCCCCTCAGAGCACACTTGTTTTTGGCCGGCCGTCTGGGGTCGGCCAAACACACATTTGCAGTAGGCTCTCTCCAGCCCATCAACACAGTTGCCGGGCTGGAGAGAGCATGCACAGGCACCCAGTCTGCCTGGGAGTGCCCTGACTGGGTGCTCCCAGCCAATCCTAATGCTGCTTTGAGCAGCGTCAGATTGGGCGCAGGGCAAGCTGGGAGCCTGTGCCTGCAGCGACGGAGACGAAGGAGCGGAGGGGCACGTGGGGTTAAGGTAAGTTTAAAAAAAAAAAACATTTTATTTAATTCCCCTGCCCCTCCCCTACATGTCACCCCACCCCTTCTGCTTGCTGCAAGCCACTCCGGTCAACTTCACTTAGTGTTGTGAGGGTTATTTTGCAGGTTGAGGTGAGATTAAAAGGGACTTACATGTGAGACAACATCATCGATTTTTCATTTAAATCTTTATTTCGGCCACATCAGTGACTATAAAAGTACAACAGAGATACGCTAAAATACATCACCTTCCAATACACACAGAAAAATAAAACAAATCATGTAAAGCATAAGAGGAACAGCACCTAAAAAAGTAAGTTCCTTATAATAATTCTGTACCCACCCAGGTAAACAAGTACAAACAAAGTAAAAGAAAACACATTTGTTACATAGTGTATCAAATGAATACAGAAACTATTCATCACAATTAAAAATACAGTGCAACTTAAGAGAGTTAAAAGCAAATGACAAGTGAAATAAGTTAAAATGCCATTAAATTTGATAGCGCCTCTTAAAAAGGAGCAGACATTAGCACCAATCGTGGGAGGTTCTAGGGTCTGGAGATACTGCAGGGCAGCCAGAGTCTGAGAGAATGCCTTGCTCCCTAATAATGAGGAGTAAGTACAACTTAGTGAGATCTTGATAAAATTTACAGACAAAAAACAAAGTGCAGTAGGCTTTGTGGGAAGACTTCATCATATGGGCGTATCACAATGCTAGATGCATCATCCTGCCCCAAAGGAAAATTCAGGTGACATCTTATAAAAACCATTCAAACCGTGTTAAAATCATTGTCTCCAATGTAAAATCTACACCCCCCAAATATGCTGCTATACCTGAATTGTTATTCGGGGCTTCATAGGCTCTACCCATAATTTTAGAAAACTCTTTTGCTGCTCTCAGGTCCTGTCTGTTAGTTTTAAACAAAGATTTAACCTGGGCCATGCTTTGCTTAGAGAGGGATTGTGGATTATAGAAGAACTGCGGAACCCCCATATCTTCAAGCACAAAGTTCACATGACTAAACCAAGGCATTTTTAGCCCTCTGTAACTCGCCAGGCAGTCTAGAATGATATCCCTGTTGAAGGTGGCCAGGGGATTAGTCTAGATCGAGCACCACAACAACAGATGGAACAAGTGGATGGGACACCCAGGAGTCTCCTCAGTATTCTATTTGCACCCCGTGGAGTGTTTTGCAATTACTATAGCCCCAAATCCCTGCCCTATACATCATGATAGGATGACATTTCCTCCTGTACAGAAGACGTACTCAATGGAGCCTGAAAATTCCCACCTGACCGCTGAAACGCAAAGCACCCATTTCCCTTCAGAATTAAAGACTCTGCCCAGATATGAAAAGTCCTGGGTAAGGGCCTTGGGATGGCCTTGTAAACTAATGCTCATCTTAGCCTGCTTCAGGTTACATGTCACAATGGTTTTAGAACGATAGGTGGACAGACCTGGGAACCCATAAAGGTGACAAATTCATGAAAAAGTAGCTTTAGACCATTGGGGGTCCTAGAAATCAAAACTGCATCATCCACGTATAATAATATTGGGACTTTTTTCCCAGCTATTAAGGGGAAATCAAAGACTTTAGCAGACAGAGCGTGACCTAAACCATTTATAAATAATGGAAATAAAAGCAGGGCTAAAACGCACACCTGACGGGCACCACGCACAAATCCTAAATCCCTCTGTACTGTAAACTAAGGGACTAAACTGGTCTGAGGCAGAAAGATCATAATGAAGATCTGTCAGGAATTGGACAAGATCACCATCAATCCCCAGGTCAGTTAGTATTTCCCAGAGCTTGGACCCCACAACACTATCGAAGGCACAGGACAAGTCGATGAAAGCCGGGCACACAGAGCCCTGCTTGGCAACTGAGTATTTACTGACCAATAGGTGCAGGCATAGACATTGCTCCGCTGTGCCTAGCCCCTCTTGGAATCCAAAAATAATAACTGGTGGTAGTATTGATAGAAAACACACATCCTAAATCACACCATGTCTGGGGGCAAAGTAAAGAATAAACAAAGTCAATGAACAGGTGCTAAAATGGCACAGGTTCCCTATCACCCAAGAAACCTAATGGAAAAATTAAATAGAGACATTATCAAAGCACTCAAAGTACAAGTTCATTCATTACAGTATGAGCACAAATGAAATCCGTCGGTACTGCAGTATCCAAAACAGGATTTTATCCACTGTCGGTGCAATCTAAAATATGTTTCCAAAGGACAAGCAAAACAGCCAACACGTGTTTCGTCACTGGCACATGACTTTTTCAAGGCTAAAAGACCAGTTAAATGCGAACAGTACCAAAAACTCTTAGTCCTGGCATCCGTGTCACAAAATCCAATAAAAACCAAACTGCTACTAAACAATCCTGTAAATACAATCCTTGAAATCGAATGACGTGAAGGAGTTCAGTAATAACAAGAACATATCAGAAAAAGGAAGAATCGCTCGTAAGTCTGAGCTCGAAATCAAAGTGCGGTTGATGTAAATGTTTATCTATTAAAGGCAATGGTAAGCCCACACTAATGTGGAGAGTAGCTACGTTTCAATAATTCTGTTGCTCCTCTTGGAATCCATACTGCCCTTTCAACAGAATGCCGGAGGTCCCTATCCAGTCCTAGAGGTAGGTCAGGACTATCCTGCCCAGTAAAGAAATTGAACAGTAACATTCATGGGACTGGGGATTGCCCTTTTAAAAAAATGGAACAATGATATTTGAGCGCCAAGTTTGTGGTAGGCCGGTCTTACAAAAGGCATTAAAATTGTGGCAAAGGAATGGGGCCCAGAGGTTTGGGGCAGTTTTAAATAAATCCATTGGTTCATCATCAGGACCAGGGGTCTTTCGACATGGACTGTTTAAAATTACCTCCCTTACCTCCTCCACAGAAAATTCCACAGTAAAGGAAAGATTACCTCCTCCTCAGAGGCCACAACATCACTTGAAGAGCCATATACCTTTTTGAAGTGCTAAGCCCAGGCCTCCTGGCTTATAGTGGTGATGGCAGAGTTGGATTTGACTCCCTACGGCATTCCAAAAAGCTCTGGCATCATTTAGCCTGCAAGCCTTCGTCAGATCTCCCCATGATTCATCCTGCAATTATTTCTGCCTCGCTCTAATTGCCTTCCTGCAATGGTACACCTTTAACACATACCTTGGTACATCCTTTAAGGCTACATGCTATTGGAGAACTTCCTACACACCTGATTGAACCATTTCAATCCATCAGGCTTCTGTCTACTAGGTTTTGTCAGTAGGTCAACCTCTGCTGAACCTAATTCACAGAAATGGGTGACACCTCATGCGAGCAATAAGGTGTCTGGAGACAGGCAAGTACATGGGGAAGATAGCTGAAACATAAATTATTTAGGATAGAGGCCATGTCCACATTCCTCCACCACAGGCAGAGCCCCTGGGTCTTAGTTGCAAGGGATTGCAATGTCAGGATCATCGGTCCTCCCTTCCTCCTCAGGATGCTTAATTCCACACATGAGATTATGATCACTGTAGGCATTAGTCTCTGTTTTAGCCTCTTGAACCTAGGCACAGAATTCCTGATTTGTAAATACATAAGCTATCACAGAGGAGCACTCCCTCCTTTCGAATGTTATTTTAGTTTGATAAATGGGATCATAGACTTCAGGGAAATTGAGTAGATGATGCAGCTTAATAAGTTGGTAAAGAGCCTGTTTGCCCTCTCTCATGGTAGACTGTCACATCCAGTGGTAAAACTGTCAAACATAAAGAGTTTGTTTTCCACCTGTATGGACCCCAATTTGACATTAAAATTGCCCCTGAGAATGGTATTATAATCATGGTGCATGGATACTAAAAACTCATCCAGGCCAAATATAAAATCACACACAGTTGGATATTATCAGCGTGGTCAGAATTAAAGTATCCATTGTAGAAGTTAATTATAACAACGTTCATACCAGTTGGCCAGGTAGTTAGAAAGGCTTGAATTAGAAGGCTGTCAGAAGAAATAGGATGACTTTGCAGTTTAAAGTAACTTTAACCCAGGATGGTAGACCGGCCCTGGCCCTGCCAATAATAGAGCGATCAGCAGGGACAGAATAAGAGTTGTACCCATCTAAAACAACTTCCTCAGTGGCCCATGTCTCCTTGAATAAGACAATATTAAACTATGTATATAAAGCACCCAGTCATCAAAGGTCAATTTACCGGCAAGTCCTGCCACATCACAAAAAATAATCTTCACACCAAGCTTCAAAAGCCCGTCAGGGGTATGGTCAGACTTAGAGGGTGGCACAATTCCCTCTAGATTCTTATGGGCAGTACCTGGGCGGGGGAGAAGAAGTGTTAGGGCAGGCCTCAAACTCCTTAGGGGGAAAGGGTCTTTTCCCAGGGTTAGAAATGAGTAAATCGCTTTCAGCCAGATTGCCCACTGCGGACAAACGGTTTGAGACCGATACTGCAAATTAGGGTGCCAGCAAAGAGGACAGGTTCAATCTGTAAACAGCATTCCTATAAAAGTAACCAAGAGACAGAACTCTAATTTTGCTACGGGGAGAAAATACTGACCCTGAGAACTCAATCAGGTGCCTGGCAAACCTGGGATTCCTAAAAGTAACAATAATGCAGCCCCCCTGAACTCGTTCTGTATTTTCCCAACCTAACCCACCCTTCGGGCCATAAGTATCTCTGAGAATAAGCTACCATGGAGGGTGGAGTTCCCCTTGACCCAGTGGGCTACTTCGTTGATCAATCCTGGGGTAGACTCGCTTGCTCCTGGTTGTAATTTGAGAACGTCATCTAATATGGCTACAGAGGGAAAAGCAGCCGGGGGAAGATCACATCTGGAAGTGCAGTCAAAAAGTGGCCTAGCTAGCTCAGATGAACTGGGTAGATTGCTGATTATAGGGGCAGATAACATGGGAGGATTCTGTGCTGGCATACATAAAAGGCCATCCCCCCTAGGCTCTCTTAAAAGAGGAACAGATCAAAAGGATGGGGGGCCGTAATTGATAAACTAGCCCCTAATTGACCACTCTCATACAACCATGCCCCCCCCAAACCGCAATACTCGAGTTGGACTTGGGGGAGCTTGACCTTATGACTCCTGCACAATAACATTTACAGAACTATCCCTCCCTTGCCCAACCACCGTATTGCTGCACCTGCCACACGCAAAATCACCATGCTAACCTCCATTCACCCCAGTCGGTCATACATCCTGTTTAATTTTGATTGAACAACATCCACAATTTTGTTCCCAGTTGTCAGAGTAGGCCCTCAAAGAAGTCTTTACAAAAAGGAACAATAGGGTTGGTCACATTCATCGTGACTGTGGTGTTGGAGCTCTTACATATGTTAACAGCCTTTTTTTCTGCTTTGCCTTGGGGGTCGATAGTTGGACATCTTTTTGCTCCTTGGGGGGGGGGGGGAGAGAATTTAAGTCTTCATTTGTGAACTCCCAGGCCTCCCCTAGAGGATTAAATTGTACATCTGCATCTGGCTGTGTCAAAACTGATAAGAAATGCATCTCTGCTGAAAGGATTTCCTTATCAAGAGCACCCACCAGCTTTTCGATGTAGCCATCCAGCGTGCCCGTTTTTTTCACTGCAGACCCTTCCAGGGTCAGACCTTGCTTACTTGTTACCATTGTGATTTCCCTAGAGCATCACAAAGTGTTCAAACCAAACCGCTACAATAAGAAGATACGTTCAAACCAGGGCATCCTACAGGTGGGATGCAGAGGTTCAACCAGATGGACTAATACTCAGGCAGAAAAGTAAAGGTTACACAGTACCTCAGGAAATAAAAACCACAAGGGGTGGCCCAGCCCAGCCTCCTCCAGGCTCTGACGGGTGTGGATGGGCCCGCCCTTGACATGTGTTTCGCCCAGGTATGGCCCACGCACGTCCTGTAGCGCTTTAGAGCATTATTTACTGGGCAGCACCTACCCCTTTCCAAACACTGGTGTGGTTGCAGCGCGGGGTCCTGTGGGACAGGAGGTCTCTTTTGTGAAGATACAGGCTTGGGCTAGGAGCTTAACACCCCCTCGTGCAGCAGCAAGGTAATGAGCGACCCATGCAGAGGGCCCATGTGCTGCACATTATAATGCTAGTAAATGGGCAGCCCTGCCCCTCTCCAAGCATTCACACAGTTGCAGTGCAATGTCCTGTGGAACAGGAGGTCCCTTTTGTGAGGTTCCAGTCTTGGGCTAAAGGCTCAACACCCCCTCGTGCAGCAGCAAGGTAATAAGCGACCCCTGCAGTGGGCACAGGGGTGTCGCTTTATACCAATATTGACTCAGCAGCCCCGCACCTCTCCAAGACTTGGCGAGGTTGCAACGTGGTGTTCTGTGGTATAGGAGGTCCCTTTTGTGAAAATGAAAGCTTGGACTAGGAGCTTAATACCCCCTCGTGGAGCAGCAAGGTAATGAGCAACCCATCTCTACTTAAAATGAGTGTCTTTGGTAATAGCCTTAATTTTATTTGGAGAAAGCATGATTTGGCCTTTGCCGACAAATCTAGTGGAAATAACATGCCTTTTACAAATACGTTTGTGGATAAAGGAGAAGGCTCAGTGTTGGAAATGGCCCTCTCTGCAGGGTCACCACCAAACCTTTTGCCTTTTCTCCCTCCACTGTTTGCTGAATTCATTTTGTTGGATTTAGGCCTCTGGGCACTTTATCACTACTAACCAGTACTAGAGTGCATGTGTTCACTCCACTAAAACATGGCAACATTGTTATATCCACATGTGGCATTAAGGACCCTATTATCCTTAGCCATATTTACCAATAGGCACAATGCTAACATTGTGCCACTTTGTGACCCCTTGCACCACATTACACGTGTGCCACGTCTAATTTATGCAAGGGGGGCATTCCCACGCAGGGAGGCCGCAAAAAATGGCCCAGTGAAATCTACAAGATTTCACTGCAACATTTTTTCCATCATTTGTAATGCCTGCTCGGAGCTGGCGTTGAAGTGACGGACCTATAGTAGCCTATGGGCCTCCCTAGTGGTTTGAAGCACTAACGCCATATTTTATGGTGCTAATTGAGCAAAGCGCCACAATAGCATCTTAAATTATGATGCTATTGCAGAAACTAGTGCCCTGGTGCACTGTATTGTAAATATTGCACAACCATGGTGTCATTATGTGTGGCAAGGGCGGTGCAAGAGAAGGGGCACATCGAGACCAATGTGGCAATTTATTGTAGCTCTGGCCCTATATGTGTGATAAAAGGCCTCTTTTTGACATGGTTAGCACCCACTTTTTGCCTGATGTATGATGTAGCCTAAAGTTTATACTGCCCAGGCCTCCTTCCAAACAGGGTCGCTGGGATAAAGCTCTTTCCTTAAAACTGTTGTGTGCCATTTGCACATTTGAAGACACCTTTAGCTGCCAACATAAGTCCCCAGTAAATGCCACGTAGGTGCCCAGGGCAGGAGGTACTAAGGGTAGGCCCCTGAGGGCAGCAGCACTGGTTGTGCCAACCTATAGGGCCATGCATTTAAGTGCACCCAGCACTGCCATTGCAGGCTGAGTGCCCTGATGCAAGCCTAAATTTCAAGCTCAACATGGCATACATTGCCTGTGTGGCCTTCCCACTACATACTGCATACAATATGGGTAAGTCACCCCTCTGGCAGGCCTTCCAGCCCTAAGGCAAGGTGCACCATACTGTATGTGAGGGCAAGGATGCATGAGCACTATGCTCCCACTGTGTCCTTGCCAAACCTTGGGCATAGTGAGTAGACAGCAGCCATTTTTAATGCATGTGCTGGGGTCTGGTCAACATGAGTTTCACAGCTACATGATGGCCACTTTGAACCCTGGGTTGTTTGATATAAAAAAAAACTCAGAAGGATAAATCCAAAATAGTGCCAGTATTAGATTTATTACTAAATGTTTCTCAGGAATGTGCACTGCCCTGGTGATGAGCTTTAAAGGGCTTACTGACTTTGAAACTTGACCCCTCTGCCTGCTGCTAGTAGCAGATGGCTGCCCCCATTGCAAACCCCCACTTTTGGAGGGAGCAATGGTGGGAAAATACACAAAGAGTAGGAGGAGTGGCCCCACCTGGCATGCACCACCCCTAAGGTGTTGCCTGCGAGGTGGACACTCCATTTCATTTTCCTCCATCTTGGATGGAAGTAGACTAGCCTATCAGGTATAGGGAAGTGACCTCTCCCTACAGGAAGTAGTCACTTTGTGGGTGTAGCCACCTAAGGTAGATGACTCATTGGTCACTACCAGATTCCTCCTAAAACGCCCACTAAACACAGTATTTAGTGGGCATCCCTAGACCAATAGATCAGATCAGACGGACAAAAGAAGATGAGCACCAAGAAGGTCCAAAGCACGAGAACTGTGGACCTGCTGCACCAAAGAAAAGGTGCCAAACCCTGCCTGCTGCACCTAAGACACGACAATCACCGCTGAGGAGCTGATGGACAGCTGGGAAACTCTACAAAAACCCCAGAAGTCCTCCAGGCTTCGCAAATTGCCAGATAGCTCCCTCCATAGTGAAGGTAGCACTCTAAAACTGCATGAAACCAATAGGCCAGTGAGGGTCACTTCACTGACCAGTCACTAACGCCTGAACCAGACACCGCAGCTGGACCAAACTACACACTGACAACCATGAGGAAAACCCCTGTCAATGTGCCAAGTTTGGTGGCATTGCACCCTCCAGCGGTCAAACTGTGTCAATACCCTGGTTATTGGCCAGCTGACACCGGACATCTAGAACTACTGCCCATCCAGGGCTGTAACAAGGCCAGAAGGAAGCCCCAGTTGAGAGACTTTGGCAACACCCTGGACCTACCACTACCGTTCCCCCATTGTCCTGCAAACGACCCTTAAACCAACTTACCTCCTGCTCCTGAGGGCATACTTGCGCACAGCTCACTTTGCACCTAGCTGCCCCCTGCCCTGCACCGAAGAACCTGCTGTGCCATAAGGGTCCCCCACCGCTTGCGACTTAGAGACTCCAAGAGGCCCCCAAGGAACCATCTTTAAATGTACCTGTGCAGTGATTTTCCAAGTGGTCCCCCGCAGTGGCCCTGCACCAGCTCCAGAGACCTTCTCCCACTGTTCCCACCAGAACCAGGAGCCACCCTAACTTCTACAGCTGGCACAGTATGCCCAACGATGACCTTGACCAACCTGCAAAAGAAGAACTTGCTAAACCAACTGTGCGTTTTTATATGTATTTTTAAAGGTGATCCTCCATTGATTTCTATGATGCGTAATTACGCATAAAAAGACTATTTTTATTCAACTTCAAAAATTCATATCTCGGAAAGTACTTACCTAATTCCGATGATCTTGATCTTTAAATGTATATAAAATCTTGAAGTATTTTTATAAATTGGTCTTGAGGTATTCCTTTGAGTGTGTGAGTTGCAAGATTGATGCTGTGAGTACAACAAAATGGTTTGCACTTCTCCAAGATTGGCCTAACTGCTCGACCAAGCTACCATAAAAATTAAAGCATTAAGTGATCTGTTTTTTACTCCTGTAAACCAACGTGTGGTTGCCTGGACCCCCTGCACGCTGTGCCTAGCTTTGCACGCTACATAGAGGGACAGCCTTCTGCAATGTGCCCAGTCCAGTCCAGGGTCTGTAAATTAAATGTTACTAGTGGACCTGCAGCACTGATTGCGCCACCCAGTTAAGTAGCCCGTTAGATGTCTCAGGCTTGCCATTTCAGAGAGTGTACACAAAGGGAAATGGGGTGTGCCTCATGGGCCATTCACATCCTCATGGTTCTTCACCAGGCTGATAGACCATTGTGGGCAAGATGGGATGGGAGGGAGGATCTGACACTTGCATCTAAATAGAGCTGTTCCTGTCCCCACGTAAAGAGCTGCATAACCTCCTGTAGTGTGTCTGGAGCCAGGGAAGGAAAGGGAGGACCGTTGTGCACTTCAAAGTCCCTCTTGACCTAAGGACATTCCTCCAGGAAGAAGGACTTCTGAAATGCTGAAGGGACTGTCACTCTGCTGGGCCTCTGCCGGTCTTTACTGGCAACCTGCTTTGTTGTGTCTGCCCTGCTGCCTCCTTGCCTGGGAGTGTGCGGCTCGGGCCTGGGACACCCCCACTTCAAAGGCACCACTTCGTATAAGAACCTGCCAAATCAGTACACTTCTCAACCTAAGGACATCCCGCCAGGAAGAAGGACTGCTGAAATGCTGAAGGGATTGTCACTCTGCTGGGCCTCTGCTGGTCTTTACTGGCAACCTGCTTTGTTGTGTCTGCCCTGCTGCCTCCTTGCCTGGGAGTGTACGGCCCGGGCCTGGGACATTGCCTTCAACCTTGATGCATCACCTCTGCATCACCTGGCTGCACGGCTCGATGATGATGCATTGCCTTTGCAAAGGGGTTCGACGACGCCCCACTACTTTAGGATTGATGCCTGCATCTCTTGACAATGACACATTACCTGACTGGGCAAGGCAGGATTTCACATTCAAAAGAGACATTACTTTGAAGTAGGCCTACTTCAAAGGAGGAATTGGGTATAAGAAGGGCACCCAAGAAAACAGACTTTAGAAACACTTCTGGAAACAAGAGGAACTTCTGCCTGGAGAAGGGCTGAAGAGCTGAGGAAGAGGTGCTGCCCTGCCCGTGACTGTGCTTTGTGGAGCTATCCTGCAGTTGCTGCTTCTGCCAGAGTAAGAGGGCAAAGACTGGAATTTGTGTGCCTTCCATCTTGAGAAGAAATCTCCAAGGGCTTGATTTAGAAATTGCCTCCTGTTGTTTGAAGTCTCAGGGACAGCAAAGACTTCTCTCTGCCAGCACCTGGAGTCTCAATAGGAGGCAGGAGGCAAAAAGATTGGGGATGACCCTGCATAAGCACAAAAAGTCCAACACAAATTATATTCACTACTATGCAGAAATAGGCATTCAAAACGGTGCAATTAATAGTTAGAAATGGGCCTAGGGGAACACGAATGCGAAAGTCGGTTCCCCACCTCGGAAAATGTTGTGGTTAGAGGGGAGTGGGAGTACTAGAAAAGCCCAAAGGTAAGTAACGCAACTGTAGGAAAGTACCCTCTTTTTGGCATGTATCCCCCAATTTCTGCCTGATGTCAGTGTGTTTGACTGTGTAGCCTCCCAGAGCCTCTGGAAATGTTTTGAAGGGCACAGATGGCGCCCTCCTTGCATAATCTAGTCTACACCAGTTCAGGGGGCCCCAGTCCCTACTCTGGCCTGAAAATGGACAAAGGAAAGGCGAGTGACCACGTACCTGTCCATCACCACCCCAGGGGTATTGCTCAGAGCTCCTCCAGAGGGTCCCTGGGTTTTTGCCCTGGGTTTTGCCATCTTGGATTCCAAGTTGTCAGGGAACTCTGGGAGCATCTGAGTGGCCAGTGCCAGCAGGTGACGTCAGAGCCCTCCCTTGATAGGTGCTTACCTGTGTAGCTGACCAATCCCCCTTTCTGGGCTATTTAGGGTCTCTCTCTTGGGTGGTTCTTCAGATTCGGATTGCAAGACTCCAGCAGGAATCCTCTGCATCCTTTACTTCACCTTTTTACTGAGGAAACTGCATCTGGACTCTCCAGGAACTCTACAAACTGCAATAAAGAAGCAGAGATGACTTCTGCAACATTGAATCTTCAGCTTCTGCCAGCAACTGCAACTGTTATCAGGTCGTGCATCCTCCGAGGACTGCCTGTCTTCAGCCCGCAACAGAAGGACAAATGAATCTCGCTTGAAGTGAAGGAGTCACTTCCCTACTTCAGCAGGCATCCCCTATGCAGTGACGATCAGTGGCATGGGTCCCCGCTCCTGAAGAAGTGTGTGGATCCAGCAACATGGGTGGTGGACTGAAGTGGTCCGACGATCCTGATGTCCAACTTTGGTGGAGGTAAGAGCTTGCCTCACCACGCAAAACAGTACCCCCATGCACCGCTGATCCTCTCCCTCACCAAGGACACTGCCAAGCCCAACCTCCATAACGGAATGAAGGCCATCACCGAATTGATGAAGAACAGCTGCCTTAATCTGAATTCCGACAAGACTGAGGTCCTCATCTTCGGCTCCACCCCCCCTCCGCAAGGCACGGCTCCTGGTGGCCTGCTGCACTGGGAACCGCACCGACACACACCGACCACGCATGCAATCTGGGATTCATCTATGACTCTTCACTATCTGTGACACAGCAAGTCAATGCCATCTCCTGCTTCAACACCGTCCGCATGCTCCGAAAGATCTACAAATGGATCATCAGTGAAACCAGAAGAACTTGTAAGCAGCAAACTGGACTACGGCAATGCCCTCTTCGCGGGAATCACTGCCAAACTCCAGAAAAGACTGCAACGCACCCAGAACACCTCAGCACGCCTCATCCAGGACATCCCCCACCACTGCCACATCACAGCCCACCTGAGAGCCCTGCATTGACTCCCCGTCAACAAGGGAATCACCTTCAAACTCCTCACCCACACTCACAAGGCACTGCAAAACACCGGACCAAAATACGTCAGCAGACAACTCTCCTTCTACACCCGACCCGACAGCTTCGCTCCGCCGACCTTGCCCTCGCCACGATCCCACGCATCCACAGAACAACCACCGGTGGTAGATCATTCTTGCACCTCTCTGCCAAGATATGGAACAGTCTTCCCACACACCTGTGTCAGACCAAGGACCTCCTTACCTTTAGGAAACATCTCAAGACTTGGATGTTCGAGCAGTAGCAGCCCCCCCTCAGCGCCTTGAGACCCTCACAGGTTGAGTAGTGCGCTTTCCAAATTCCCTGATTGACTGATTGACCATGTGTTTTGCAGTTGTCACGACTTGTTGGCATCCTTCCACAAAGTTCTTCGTGCACCGTGCAGCTCTGGCCCCCAGCACTCTATCCTGCTATGCACAGTTTCCTGTGTGGGTCTCTGGTGGCATGGGATCCCTTTGTGTAGTGCTGAGTGGGCCTCCTTTTGCACCTTCTTTGTCCCCGTGCTGTGGAACTCCTGTGCTCGCTGCCTGGTCTTCTGATTGGTCAGCAACAAAGAGAGCCCACAGAAGACCAGGCAGCACACACAGGAGTCCACAGGATAGGGACACGAAAGTTGCAGAGGAGGTCCACACAGCACTACGAGAAAGGCTTCCACGCTGCCAGAGAACCACTCAGGGAGCTGTGCATCACAGTATAGAATGTTGAGGGTTCGAGCTTCAAGATACATGATGATCTTGGAGGAAGGATGCCAGCAAGCTTTGGCAGCTGCAAAAGACACGGTGCATGGGGGTAGTGTCTTGCGTGGGAAGGCAAGGACTTACCTCCACCAAAGTTGGACAGTTGGAAGAGAGGACCATCAGGATCACATCCTGTGATGCAGGATCCATGCAGCTCAGCAGGAGAGGGGATCCATGCAGCTGGTCGTCATCGCAGTTGGTGCCTGCAGAAGCAGGGGACCGACTCCTTCACTCCAAGGAATATTCCTTCTTTCTTCTGATGCAGGCTGAAGACGGGCTGTCCACAGAGCACAACCGGGGTAATTTTGCAGTTGCTGGAAGGAGCCTGAGATACTATGTTGCAGAAGGTGTCTTGCTTCTTTGTTGCAACTTGTAGGGTCCTGAAGGGTCCAGATTCAGTTTCTTTAGCCAGAAGTCGAAGTGAAGGGTGCAGAGGATTCCTGCTGGAGTCTTGCAATTCGAATCTAAGGAACCACCCAAACAGGGACACTAATTAGCCCTGAAAGGGGGATTGGTCACCTAGCAGGGTGAGCACCTATCAGAAGGGGGCTCTGACATCACCTTATGGAACTGGCCACTCAGATGCTCCCAGAGTTCCCTGCCAACCTTCAATCCAAGATGGCAAAACCCCGAAACCCTGTGGAGGAGCTCTGAGCACCACCCCTGGGGTGGTGATGGACAGGCGAGTGGTCATTCCACTTTCCTTTGTCCAGTTTTGCACCGGAGCAGGGACTGGGGGTACCTGAACTGGTGTAGACTGGTTTATGCAAGGAGGGCACCAAATGTGCCCTTCAAAGCATTTCCAGTGGCTTGGGGAGGCTACCCCTTTCCAGCCTGTACCACCTATCTCCAGCACTCTATCCTGCGACGCACAGGTAACACACCTCTCCCAAAGGAAATCCTTTGTTCTGCCTTCCTGGGCTCGAGCTTTTCAAGCAACAGGAGGGCAGAAACCTGTCTGGGAGGTGGCAGCAGCTTGGCCTGCCTGGAAACCCTAAGAAGGCTGTGATGGCAATACAGGGGGTCCTCTAAGGAGCCCCAAGAGCGCATGGCATCATACAACCAATGCTTGCAAAATCCTTGGGGTATGATTCCAACATGTTTGATACCAAACATGCCTATGTTCGGAGTTACCATTATGTAGCTGGACATAGGTAGTGACCTCTGTCCAGTACATGTGTAAAATGGCATCCCCGTACTCACGAAGTCTGGGAAAATGGGCCTGGAGTTTGTGGGGGTACCACTGCTAGTGCAGGTGTGCCTTCACTTACAGGTACTTTGCACCCTGCCCTCTGGGCTAGAAGGCCTACCATAGGGGTGACTTATATGTGACCTGGTGTAGGGAAAAATGGCAGTGAAGGGTGCTTGCACCTTTTCACGCAGGCTGCAATGGGAGTCCTGCAGAAGCTTTTGCATGGGCTCCCTATGGGTGGCAAAATATATGCTGCAGTCCATAGGGATCCCCTGGAACCCCAATGCCCTGGGTACTAGGTACCATATACTAGAGACTTATAATGGGGCACCAGCTTGCCAATTATGGGTGAAATACAGAGCTTTGGGAGAGAGAGCATAATCACTGGGGTCCTGGTTAGCAGGATCCCATTGAACACAGTCAAGCACACTGACATCAGGCAAAAAAGGGGGTAACCATGCCAAGAAAGAGGGTACTTTCCTTCATCTTCACAAAAGGTACCATTTCAATGGGACAGGGTTGGTCCCTGTAACTGGCCAGCGCTCCATCACAGTTGGCTTGAACTTTGGAATTCCCCCCGGTCTAGCGCGACTAGATAGATCGGTTGGCGCTTTATGCTTCTAAGCACTACAATAACATTTAGGGGGTCATTCCGACACCGGCGGGCGGCGGGCGCCGCCCGCCGGACAGAAACCGCCCAAAGACCGCACCGCGGTCAAATGACCGCGGGGGTCATTTTAACTTTCCCGCTGGGCCGGCGGGCGATCTCCAGAAGATCGCCCGCCGGCCCAGCGGGAAAGCCCCTGCAAAGAGGAAGCCGGCTCCGAATGGAGCCGGCGGATTTACAGGGGTGCGACGGGTGCAGTAGCACCCGTCGCGATTTTCACTGTCTGCCAAGCAGACAGTGAAAATCTTTGTGGGGCCCTGTTAGGGGGCCCCTGCACTGCCCATGCCAGTGGCATGGGCAGTGCAGGGGCCCCCAGGGGCTCCACGACACCCGTTCCCGCCAGCCTCTTCCTGGCGGTGTAAACCGCCAGAAACAGGCTGGCGGGAAGGGGGTCGGAATCCCCATGGAGGATTCCCTGGGCCAGGGGAAAACCGGCGGGAAACCGCCGGTTCCCCTTTTCTGACCGCGGCTTTACCGCCGCGGTCAGAATAGCCCAGGAAGCACCGCCAGCCTGTTGGCGGTGCTTCCGTTGCCCTCCACCCTGGCGGTTTGAAACCGCCAGGGTCGGAACGAGGGCCTTAATCTTTAAAAATTCATATCATGACCAGATGGATTTTTGTTGTTTTGGTCATGTTTTGTTCATTAAATTATAGTCTATTTTTCTAAACCATGGGGCATATTTATACTCTGTTTGCACCGAATTAGCATAATTTTTTTAGACTCTAATTCGGTGCAAAAATAACTCCATACTATGGCACTAGACCCGTCTAGTGCCAAATTTATGGAGTTAAAGTCGTTTTTGGGACGTGGAAACTTACCTTGCCTTAATGAGATGCAAGGTAGCCGTTCCTGTGCAAAAAAAGACTCTATGGCCTTAACGCCATATTCATACTCTTGTGCAAAAATGGTGCACGGGAGGGAGGAGGGGTCAAAAAATGGTGCACAGCTTGCTTTGCCCCATTTGTTAACGCCTGGGTCAGGGCAGGCATTAGGGGACCTGTGTGCCTATTTCCATGGTGGAACACCAAGAAATAAGCCCATAGGTGCCCTCCCCAGGCCACAGGGACATCCCCAACCACACCAGAGGGACTTGGGAGGATGGGGGACCCTGAAATGAGCCCCCATACATGGCACACGGTACAATGGCCATGCCCAGGGGACCCTTGTCCCCTGTGCTGGCCATTGGGGTGGTGGGCATGACTACTGCCTTTTTTAAGGCAGGAGTCATGTGGCATAGGTTTAGCGCCATAAAAAGACGCTAATCTGGTTAGAGTCATTTTGTTTTACTCTAACCTGCCTAATGTCATTTTTTGGTGCAAAATCCCCTTCTCCCACACCGCCAGCTCCACCAAATTAATGTCATTTTTATTGACGCTAGCCTACCCTTTGCACCGGCTTGCACCATTCCATAAATGTGGTGCCTGACTGGTGCACAGAAATAGTGCAAGCCGTTGCTAAACATTTTGGTGCAAAGCTGAGTTAGTTGGTTTTGCACCAAAAAGTATAAATCAGGTCCCTAGTGTGGATGATTTGTGTGCAGTGTTTTCACTGTTTTACTCTTTAAAGTGCTTCACAAATACTGTACACAATTGCCTCTTAAGTTAAGCCTGACTGTACTGTGCCAAGCTACTAGAGGGTGAGCATAGGTTTATTTAGGGTGTGTATCTGATTTACCCTGACTAGGATTGTGGTCCATACTTGGGCGGGGTGCTTACCTCTGACAGCTAGAGACCAAGGCCCTGATTTATACTTTTTGGTGCAAAACTGCACTAACGCAGTATTACACCAAAAAGTTTAGCACCGGCTTGCACCATTCCTGTGCACCAGTCAGGCACCATATTTATGGAATGGTACAAGCCGGTGCAAAGGGTGGGCTAGTGCAAAAAAAAATATGTTAGTCGGGTGGGGCTGGTGCTATGGAAGAAGGGGGTTTTGCACCAAAAAATGACAATAGGCAGGTTAGAATAAAAATAATGACTCTAACCTGCCTATAGTCATTTTCTGATGCAAACCCATCCATGCCACATGACTCCTGTTTTAGAAAAGACTGGAGTCTTGCCCACCACCCCAATGGCCAGCACAGGGGACCAGGGTCCCCTAGGCATGGCTATTGCACCCAGTGCCATGTAGGGGGGAACATCTTAGGGCCCCCTATGGCACTTTAAAAAAAACAATGTAATACTTACCTGTACTTACCTAGGATGGGGTCCCCCATCCTCTGCAGTCCCTCTGGTGTGGGGGGGTGTCCCTGGGGAGGGCACCTGTGGGCCTATACCATGGCGTTCCACTATGGAAATAGGCCAACAGGTCCCCTAACACCTGCCCTGACCCAAGCGTTAATAAATGGGGCAAAGCAAGCTTGGGGCCATTTTTTAACCCCTCTTCCCTACCATGCACCATTTTTGCACGGAAGTATAAATATGGCATTGGGGCCATAGAGTCATTTTTTGCACGGGAATGCCTACCTTGCATCTCATTAAGGCAAGGTAAGTTTCCACTTCCAAAAAATGACTTTAACTCCATAAATTTGGCGCTAGACGGGTCTAGTACCAAAGTATAAATATGGAGTTAGTTTTGCACTGAAGTAGAGTAAAAAAAAGGACGCTAATTTGGTGCAAACAGATTATAAATAAGCCCCCAAATTTCTAACAATACATCATCAATTTTAATCTTTTTTCGGGCAACTTAGAACCCTGTATTGGCAATTTAACCACTGACTCAAGTCCTTTTAGTGATCAACTGTTGCAAAGTGTATCAATTGATATTTCCTCCTTGCAGGCTAGGTATTGCCTAGACATGCGTGTAACACATATCTCTGTATGTGGCAAGAAGGGCTTGAGGATCAAGAGCGAAACAGTGAATACCAATGTTTTATATCTAAACTGGTGGAAGAAAATCGTGCCTTGTTATATATTTGTTTGGACAATGAGGCAAACCCTATTCAAATTATTGAGGCCTTTTCATTCCTTTCTGAGGCTGTTAGAGTTGCCCTTGATAGGCCCCTTATTTTGCACTTAGGAAATTGGAAGCACTGGTTCAATAAAGAATGCTCAAGCACTCACAAGGCACTCATGCTTGCCCTTCAAAAACCCCCTCACGATTCCTCAAGAATTGGCCCAGTGCAGGAAAGCCTACCAGAAGGCCAGTAAAAACCTTCCAAAAGAGAAAGCTCGGTAGGACCTCGAGGAAGCTAGCCTTAAGAAAGGAAGGGAGCATATTTACAAGCCTCGAGCACCACCAGAGCGTTACTTTTTGTGACGCTCCGGTGGCACTGTGCACTGCGCCAAATGTACAAGGCAGTGCTAATTCACTTTTTGTGGCTTAACGCCACCTTGTAAATATGGGCCTCTCTGACGCATGGGTGTTGCAGTGGGTGTTCCATGGCAACACCCGTTGCTTTTGACTCTGCCCCAGGTTTACAAGGAATCGTAAATTTTAGGCAGCTCCAAAAGCTAGCGCGACTCCAGGGGTGGCATTAGCATGGCACAATGAGGAAAAATAGTTTTATTTCACCACATTTTTGCTTTTTCTATGTGTGCTGCATTCTGCAGCACACATAGAAAGAGCAAAAGGCCATGAATGATTGTTTATGTGCAGGAAGTTGTCCCTTCCTGCACATAAACAATCATTCAAGAATTACAATTTGCTACTTCCATGGGATAACATCCAGCCCAAATGTCTTCTGTATTACAATGAAATGAAGGAGACCAGGCTAGCTTGAATCCAGTGGTGCAGTGAGCACGGTACCCACATTTGGGCATACTCTTTCCACTTAGGGCAATAAAAGCAAAAAGACCAGACAATGGATGGAATGCTGAACAATGCAAACATTCACCCCAGTCACACAAACCTGAGTTTAATCCATTGTCTTTTTGCCCACCACGCCACCCTAGTTTGGACCCAGTCATATGCAAATCAGTCTTGTTCCTGTTCCCCATGGGAACAGTTCATCCCGAACTGCCAAGTCAAGTCCTCCCTGGACTGGAAACAAGCATCATGGGACCAGTTCCAGGGTATCACCCCTCATCAACCTGACTAGCTTGAAGCAAGTGGTGCAGTGAGAACTAGTCCCAACTGTAAAGCCTCCTGTGCTGATGGATTTCTCCCAGACCTCTTCAAGAGCCAGATCGAGCTCTGGGACCCATTGGTTAAAAGTGTTCTTAGGCTGGTAAGCCACTACAGCAAACCATTCACCTGGTTGCAGTCAATTATTATCCCCATCTTCAAAAAGGGGAATCAAGGGGACATGAGCTGTCACTGCCCAATCTCTCTCCTGGACTCTACGGTGAAGATCGTGGCCCATGTCTTTTTATCACATCTTGAGGCCTGGGCCGAGGATTCCACAACACTCTCCAATATTCATTACTGGTTCAGGAGAGGGCAAGGGATGGAGGACCAATGCCTCAACCTCTCTCTTCTGGTGGACAAGTATTCCTTTGCTAAGCAGGGCTCTTTATTTTTGGGGTTTATGGACTTGTTCAGTGCCTTTGATCGTATCTCTTAGTAAATTCTGGGATATAATAGAATATCTTGGTGCGGACAGGTCTATAATTAACCGAATTAGAGAGATGTATCAGAACTCCAGTGCATCTGTGAGATTCAGTTTGGGAGGGGAATGCTCAGAGTCCTTTGGCAACCGCAGGGGGGTAAGGCAAGGTTGTTTACTTGCAACTTTCCACTTTACATTCTACATCAATCATCTGGAGAGGGAATTGGTTCAAAAGTGCAGTGACATGACCCAGATTGGACAGCATCCCATACCACCACAGCTGTACGGAGATGATGCTGTCCTTATGTGGCAGACCTCGTAGTGCTGCAGTTCCTCCTTGATGGATTCACAGCCTTTACAGAGGGCTTGGACCTTAAAGTCATCATAGGTAAAACCTTTGTTATGTCTTGGAGCCCTAAATGCACGGTTAAGTCAAGATTTATTTTGCTTTCCAAACTCATCCAAGCTACAAATAATTTTAGTTATTTGTGTCTTGTCTTCATTAAATCAGGGTCTGAGCACCATCAGTTGGAGACCAGATACAGTGAGTTTGCGCAGAGTATTAATGCGTTCTTTTGATTTGCAGGTAAACTCTAAAGGAGACCAGTACATCATATGCTAGCGATCTACCTGGAAAAATGCCTAAGTGTGGCTACCTCTGGGCCGGGGTCGGGGCTTTAATAAAGTAACTGGGCTACAGATAGCCAAACATAGGTTTGCCCATAACTTTCTTCCCTTACCACAAAGCACTGACATTTTTAATTGTCTTAATGAGTTACGGCTAACCTCCTTGGTAGGTAAAATACAAACGCACCCTCTTATTTTGCAGTGACAAGTCTGGGTCAATGAGGATTTGGCATTAAATAGAGCAATTATAGAAGACTGTTTGTCATTGAACTAGGGCCTTGACATGCTGTCATTGAGGAGGGATTAGGGCTATGACTTTGGTTCCGTCCAGACTAGAGCTGTTTGAAAATCCTCGTCTCTTCCTCAACAAAAGGATACTGAGGGATATGTGCTACGCAAAGTTTGGGGTAGGAAGATGAGACACAGTTAGAACTATGCCCTCGGTTAAATCTTATATCTTGCTGTCCCTTTTCGAAGGTCTGCAGCCATGCTTGCTACTGAGTACCCAGCATCAACAAGCAGTTTACAAATGGCATAATTGAAAGGTTTGATGTCACCATTTCCCAGCTTTCAGGAATACGCAGAGTTGACTCAAAAACATTTTGTTTACCACTGCAGCACGTTTCCTATTTTTTGTGCTTTCAAACGACTTCCAGTTAGTGGTGCAAACCATTGTAAAACCCATGGGTGATCTTTGAAAGCTATAGATTTCTGGAAGGTAGACGAAACTACAAATTCAGCAATGGGTCATATGTGTAGATCCGCCAATGGTTTTGCAAAGAAACTAACTGTTGAAATAAATAGATATTGAAACCAAATAGGAAAAAAACAGCTATTTCTGACAGTGTTTTCATCTGTAACTTGGTTGTGGGGATATATAGGGTTTAGAGTTTCTTCAGATACGGAGTTTAGGTCCAGTAGTTATCTGCACATCTCTGAATGTGTGGGCACCTGTTCAAGCACAAATCCAGCAAAATCTAATTGGTAACAATAAATATCCTACTATTTTATGCTCCTACATGTCCTCTGATAAAAATTATATGTCACTTGTGCAGGTAGGCCTAGTGCCCATGACTGAAAACATCCCAAAACGCAACATGGACACGTCACATTTTTTCACTCAAAACTGACCCACATTTGCAAAGTGAGTACATGTGGACTTTGGCTCTTAGCTCAGCCGGCACTTAGGGAATCCTAGCAAACCTGTATATTTTTTAAAACTAGACACCTAAGGGAATCAGAATGGGGTAACATGAGTGGCTCTTATGAGGTTGGCGTACTCAGAATATCTTGCAAACCTCAAACTTTGACTAAAAAACACATTCTCCTAAGGTTTCTGTGATGAAAAGTTCTGGAATCTGAGGGGAGCCACAAGGCTCCTTCCCCCAAGAATGCCCCATGTCTTCTGATAAAAAAGTATCTCACTTGTGGGGGTAGGAGTAGTGCCCACGACAGGAAACAGCCCAAAACGCAACATGGATACATCACAATTTTCCACTCAAAACTGACGGTTTTTTGAAAAGTGGGAACTGTAGATTTTGGGCCCTAGCTCAACTGTCACCTAGGGAAACCTGGTAAACCTTTACATTATTGAAAACTAGACACTTAGGGGAATCCAGGATAGGCAACTTGTTTGTCTTTCACCGGGATGGTTGACCCAGAATCCTTTGGAATCCTCAAACTTTGACTAAAAAATTAATTTTCCTCCTATTCTTCTAATGGAGAGTTCTGGAATCTGAAGGGGAGCCACAAACATCCTTCTACCCAGCAGTCCCCTACGTTTTCAGATAAAAATGGTACCTCATTTGTGTGGGTAGGTCTAGGGCCCGTGACAGGAAATGGCAAAAAATGCAACATGGAAACATCACACTTTTCCTCTCAAAACTGACCTGTTTTTTGCAAAGTGGGTAGCTGTGGATTTTGGGCCCTAGCTCAGCCAGGACTTAAAGAAACCTAGCAACCTGTACATTTGTGAAAACTAGACATCTAAGGGAATCCAGGATGGGGTGACATGCCTGATTCTCACCTGGATGGGGTACACAGAATCCTTTGCAAAATTCAAAGTTTGATTAAAAAACACATTTTCTTCAGATTTCTGTGATTGAACGTTCTGGAATCTGTGGAGAGTCACAAAGTTCCTTCCACCCACCATTCCCCTAAGTGTTCTGATAGAAATGGTACCCCACTTCTATAGGTAGGCCTAGTCCCTGCCACAGGAAACAGTCCAAAATGCAACATGGGTACATCACATTTTTCCACTCACAACCGACCTGTATTTTGCAAAGTGGGTAGCTGTAGGTTTTGGGCCCTAGCTCAGCAAGCCCCTAGTGTAAACTAGTAAACCTGTACATTGTTGAAAACTAGGCACATAGAGGATTCCAGGATGGGGTAGCTTGCGTGGCTTTCACCAGAGTAGTTTACCCAGAATCCCTTGCAAGACTCAAACGTAAACTAAAAAACACAAAATACATTTTCCTCACATTTCTGTGATGGAAAGTTCTGGAATCTGCAGAAAGCCACAAACATCCTCCTGCCCTCTGATAAAAATGGTACCTCACTTGTGTGGGTGGGCCTGGTGGCCTTGACAGGAAGCGACCCAAAGTGCAACATGGATAAATTACATTTTTCCACTGAAAATGTACCCTTTTTTTTCAAAGCGGGTAGCTGTGTATTTTGGTCCCAATCTCACCCGGCACCTAGGGAAACCTGTCAAATCCATATATTTATGATAACTAGGGGACTAGAGAAAAAGGTGACATACCAGACTTTCACCAGGTTGGTTTACACAGAATCTCTTGCAAAACTCAAATATTGCCTAAAATACATTTCCGCACATTCTGTAATGGAATGCTCTGGAATCTACCAGGAGCCACAAACATCTTTCCATCCAGCATTCCCCTAAGTCTTCTGATAAAAATAGTACCTCACTTCAGTGGGTAGGCCTTGTGCCCGCAACAGGAAGCAGCCCTAAATGCAACATGTACAGCTCACATTTTTTCACTCAAAACTGACACGTTTTATGCAAAGTGGATAGCTGTAGATTTTGGACCCTAGCTCAGTGAACACCTGGGGAAACCTAGCAAACCTTTACATTTCTGAAAACTAGACAACTAGGGGAATCCAGGATGAGGTGACTTGCATGGCTTTCTCTTGGTTTTATTACCCAGAATCCCTTTCAAACCTCAAAACGTTGACTAAAACATATTTTCTTTGCATCTCTGTGATGGAAAGTTCTGGAATCTGTGAGGAGCTACAAACTTCCTTCTACTCCGCATTCCCCTAAGTCTTCTGATAAAAATGGTGCATCACTTGTATGAGTAGGTCTAGTGCCTAAAACACAACGTGGATACATCACATTTGTCCACACAAAACTGAGCTGTTTTTTGCAAAGTGAATAACTGTGGATTTTGGGCCCTAGATCAGCTGAGACCTGGGAAGACTAACCAACCTGTACAATTTTTGAAAACTAGACAGCCAGGGGACTCCATGGTTGCATGCCACACATGGATTCCATGAAGGTTTCTTATCCACAATGCTCTGCAAACCTCAAACGTTGCCGAAAACTGCACATTTTCCTTGCATTCATGTGACATAAATGTCTGGAATCAATGGGAATTCACAACATTTCTACCACCACGCATTCTCCCACTTGTCCTGATACAAATGCTACCTTACTTGTGTTGCTGGGCCTCGTGAAAGCAACAGGCAAACATCACATCAAAGTCAATTGGAGTTTCTTGGAGTGACTCTCATTGACTATGGTTTGATTGTACCTGTCTGGTTAGTTCTTATTTAGGTCCTGTTTCAGTTTGAAAAACTTCAATGAGCCTTGCCCTTACCACTTCAGCAGTCTTACGCCATTTCCATGTTTTTTTTTCCCTCGTTGTCCTCTTCCCAACCAACTTACTCCAAAATGACTTTTATAGGCCTTATTAGTTGCCCTTAATGTTCACTGCACTATGTTGCTGACTATGTCTGAATGGCTTATGGTTCTTATTATATGCAGGGCATAGCCTGGTGTTTTGGGTCACTCTTCAGTAAACCAGGTTCTCATCCTTCAGTGGCAGGTTTAATTATCTTCTGTGCAATCACAACTCAGCTCTTATTCCACTACCTTCACTTTCACTCATTTTGTAGATGGAAATAGGCAATTTAAATTTGTTGGATTCCAGATCTTTGTGCCAGACATTCTGCACCAGACCACATTGGTCACACAAATATTAGGAAACTGTTGGAATGTTTTGTGAATGCCCATAAATTTAATGCTCTGTCATCCCCTGCAAGAGCATGTTCTTTTCTGTGTAGATCCATGTTTCCACAACACTAAGGTTAACATTGCAGAAAACATGCAGTACTGTTAAGTCCTATCTCCTAAATTAAATATCTCCACACTTTGATTCTGTAAATTTGGATTGGCCATTTGTTAACACAGACTGTTTTCTTTTGCTCACCAGGTAGAGCTTAGGAGCACAAAAAAGTTGTCAATAAGGAAAGTGATGCAAGCAAAGCTCTGAGTTGCGACAGTTTCCAGGATATGGTGATTTGTATTCAGTTACTATGTATGATATCAAGTCTATTTGCTTCTTTGGTTATCAAGACCCATGTGGGACCTGACCCTCTCTGCCCCCAAACATTGTGCCTGCACTCTCCTGTTTTCTCAACCTGTTTTTGTTGACTTTAGAACCCTGCACACTTTGCCACTGCTAACTAGTGCTAAAGTTCTTGTGCTCTCTCCTTTCAACATGGTACAAATTGGCTTACACTCAATCGGCACATTTAATGTACTTGTAAGTCCCTAGTAAAGTGGCACTGCATTTACCAAGGACCTATAAATCAAATACTTCCAGAGGGCCTGGAACACTTACAGTGCCGTCCACTTATGTGACTTTTTAAACATGTCTCCCGTCTGTCATTGCAGCCTGTGTGCAGTTTTAAAGTGCCATTTCAACCTGGCAAAATTCCTATATGTCACCACTAGTGTATGCCATAAACAGCCCTTAGGCCAATGTGTGTTGTATTTGCAAAGTTGGACATGTACTTTCAAGTTTTTTATGTTCTGTTAGTGAGAAACTCTCAAATTTGTCTTAACTACTGCAAGGCCTACCTCTGCCATTAAATAAACTTGGGTTACCTTATTACGTTTAATAAGTGATACTTTTGATTGGGAACAGGTAGAAAAGTACTGTTTGGCGGTATGATTTAAAACCCTTTTTTAATGATAAAAACATATTTTAACTTGCAATTCTGAAAATGCCACTTTTAGACACTTTGCATTTTTTTGTCCTAATCATTTGGTGTCTGCAGCCTGATCCAGGGTTACGACTAGGTGTAGCTGACAGTTGGCCTTTGGGTATTCCTTCTGGGCAGTATGACAATAGAGGGTCTGGGTGTCAGCAGGATGAGCCTTCCTGGCATAATGAGGGAGCAGAGTTGTCACCCACCACACTTGCACTTCAAAGGCACTGGCCCAGCTCACAAAGGACTTCACAATAGCCTATTGTGCCCCCAGACAGACTGGGACCATGGCAGGGAGATGGGAAATTCCAGACACCTCTGTAGGGGGAAACTCCAGAAGCTTCTCCCACTTCAGAGTGGCACTGGGTACTAAAAAGATATCCTAAGATCCACACTTCAGATCAATTCTCAACCTGTGGCACACTCAAAGGAGGACTGTTCTGCTGCACTGCTGCAACAAAGAGTGCTCAGATGCTCTGCTGCCCTGCTGCAAGAATGACTGTTCGTCTACCATGCTGACTGAGTAAGAAGGACTTGACCTGCACCTGGTACCCAAGCCCATCAAGAGGTAGTTGGTTGAACTTGTGATCAGAGCCTCAGGGACAGAAAAGGCTCAAACCATCTTGAACACTGCATTTGCACTATGCCTGCTGTGAGTCCTGACCCCCTCCAAGTGGTGCCTCTCCAGTTCTGGATCCTTGGAAGTGGGACTGAAGTTGTTCTGTCAGCCCTGCTGTAGTCACCGTCAGAATTGATGCAGTGTGAGCCCTCACAGCTCCTCACCGGAACCGACGCATTGCATCACAACTTGATGCAGGACCTCACATCGCAGCCCTCATAGCGCCTCATCAGAACTGACAATACCATGGCACAGCTCAACACAGACCTTTCATGGCAGCTCTTGCAGCTCCTTATTGGAACCCACAAAGGGAGACGCAACTCGACTCAGGAATTTGCATCACCCCTGGAACAGCCACTGTGCGGCAAAACACCCCACTTCAAGGACATTAGGTACAATTCTGAGCAGGCATAACCTGGTCCCTGCGTCTGGCCCTGCTCTATTATGGTTGGCCTGAACTTGTGATTTTATATCAGCCAGGGCAACAAAATAACCACATTTGGTGTTTCATGCTATTAAGCACTATTTTACCAAAACCTTTAAAATGGCATATCTCCGGTTCCAATGATTACATTTTTTTATAATCTTGGGTTGAAAAGATATTGAATGTTACTCTATTTTTCTAAAGTATTGTGGGCTTTTTCTTGTGTTGTGTTGCACTTTATTGCTGCTTGTGTCCATCAAAAATACTTTACACGTTGCCTCCAAGTTAAGCCTGACTGCTTTTTTGACAAGCTACCACAGGGTTAAGCACAGGTTAATTCAGTGAAACATGTGGTTTTCCTGATTTTAGCTGTCACTTGAGAAGGGCTCAACTCCCCCAACAACCCAATTTCTCACAGTCAACATGGATGTTTTAAAGGTAGCCCTATCTTGATCCTCCTCATGTCAGTGTCTGACTCTCTACCCTTCAGCCACAAGTATTCAAATACTACACTTCAACTGTATGGGAAAGTTATCAATAGTGCATGGATAGAATGTTGTAATTGTGGAATGTTGGTGGGCAGGGATTCCAGGGAAGCAGTTGCACCCTGAGCTTGGATGTCAATTTCTTAATAAAGGAGCTTCTCGTACTTGCTGAGTCAAGTCTTCTCTTCAGTGACGACGAGCACCATCACCACTGGGCTCAACTCTGTGCTGTGCCTTGTGCTGCTCTAAGATGTGGTTCCTGCCTTTGGGGCATGCAGAGTGCTGCAAACATGACTGTTCCTTCAGTGAAGGTTGCTTGTTTGGTGATTACAAGGAACTAGTTGCAGTGAGCATATTAAATTTGTTGACTTTGACAGCTAACTGGATATGGGCTGAATGGGCTGCCGACTGTTGTTGTAATTGATGATAGATTCCAGTGACTCATTATGCAGTGTGTGTATGCTGGTGACCATTCTACTTCATTGGGAGGCAACAACAATCCCAGCCCACTGACTATAGAAAACTCTGCATTACTTATGCCGTGATGCGTCTACGTTGGTGGCCATTTTGCTTCATCAGGAAGCAACATATATCAATGGAGAATTAAGAAGAGTTTATTGCATTCCTTATTTGGTGGCCATTTTGGATATGTTCTTAAAAATGTATTTGTATGCAGATTCCTGCTAACTGCATTATCAATGAGAGGAACACCTTTGCATTCATGTTTTTTTGCCTGCATTACCAAGGACATGTTCATCATTGTTTTCTGGTTATTGTTTCCTGCAGCACGCCTTGTAATTGTTGTTGTGTATATTTCTTTTTTTTTTTTACTATGTTGCAGGAACTCACCCACACAAGTGAAACAATTGCTGCACCAACTCAAATTTTCTCTGTTCTATGTACTCCCCCATTGTATTGGGAACAATGGCAGGAGGCAATTAAAGATTATTTGAAAGCCATTGATGGAGATGCCTTCATGTCTTGAAAGAAAAAAGCCTTACTGGTACACAATTTATGTCCGGAAGGCAGACGTATGTTCAAAACCCTTCCCTTAGAGAATATGATTGTTCACAGTGGTACTGGTGAGGATGAAGATGCTCATGAGCTACTTGATTAGTACATTCCTCTCTTAAAGACTTTAGACAAGATGTACAATCCCAATCACAACTTCCCAGTGAACCAATAGATAACATTTGTGCCGGCTTTGCTTAATCTGGCAGCCACATGTGACTACAGTGAATTTAGAGAGATAATTTTCCAGGATCGATCCTCTTATTGAAAAACTAATAACAAAATGATTCAGGAGAAGCTGTTTTCAACAGAAAAGGGGACTTACTTAAGCCAGGAGCACTGAACATTCATTATTTTGTGTCACAGAAATGAAATGAGTGTCAATACCAGTGTGCAGGAAGTCAAACAGCTTACTAAGCAAGCTGAGAAACAGTGTGTCAGAGGAAATGGTGTCAAGTCAACATCTGGGGATTCAGTGGTTGGTGCTAAGTTTATTCATCATAAGGGCAATATTTGTTGTTATGTTTGTTGTTTTTGCTGTTGAAGCAATATACATTTAAGAAACAGCAAAAGTTGTTCATCTGTGAATGTATCTTGTTTTAAATATGAACAAAAGAAACATTTTGCCTGCATCTGCAATTCAAGGGTGAGTCAGAAACGGTTGAATCAAACAGTAAAACTTTAGATGAAGATGCGTCTGATTTTGATGAAAGTTTGGTGTTAACATTATCTGCACTAAATGTTGAAAAAAAAGAAATTGTGGAAATATCATCTGTCAACACCACCAGAAACAGGAGACCACCCCAATGTGAGGTATCCATTAATAGTACAAAGGTGATGATGATGGCAGATTCTGGCTCGCCTTATACACTGATGAGTAAATATGAGTTTAAGAGATTTCCTTGTGTCCAACTTAGAGAACCTCACATACAATGTTTCACAATTGGGGTAAGAGGGTATAAGTGCTAGGAAAATTTGAAGCTGGGTTGGAATTTTAAAAGAGTACTACCAATGGAACACTTTACATAGAGAAAAATATTTTGAACTTGTTAGGTTGGGATGAACAAGGGAATCTCAACATAGTTTGGATCCCAATCACCTGGATCAAGTAGTATGTAAACAGAGATGTTTCCATGCCACTGGTGCTGATGTGTGGCAGTTGGAAGACAGAAAATGGGCCAGTCAATATTCTGGAGTGTTTAGTGAATTTCCAGCATCGAATACATTTGAAGACAAATTATTTCTGACGTGACATGAGGTACAAAAGGAAAAAGCTGCTTTTTCCTTTGGTACCTCATGTCACGTCAGAAATAAAATACCGTCTGAAGGCAACTGAGAGAAGCTTCGTGTTATTTTCATTTCTACAGCATTGGACTTATCTGGCCTACTATACGCCGTGGAGTGGTGCACCCCCTACATTTATTAATATTATTCCAAGTTTGTAAAAATTCTGTTTGAGATCTTTACTCAAAACAATTTTGAGTATTACTGGAACTGCAAGTCTGACAAGGTTTTCAGGCTCATCAAAAGTGAAATTCTCTCTTTTAACCAACTTAAGCCTCTTGATACCAATGACTTGAGCATTATTACCAACAATGTTAGCAATCATGGGTTAGGGGCTGTTCTTATGCAGAAAAGAGGTGATGGTATAGAGGAAATTATTGTGTTTGCCTCAAGAGTCTTGCAGGGTGCTGAACACATGTATTTGTCTATTGAGGAGGAGGCTCTAGCCATGTGGTGGGGTGTCCAGCATGTCAATAATTATTTGTGGGCGGTGAGTTTATTTTACATATAGACCACAAGACCATTGTGGATGTGTTCAAAACCCGATGCAGTAGGACAGCAACTCCCCGTTTTACCAAATGGCAGTATAGGTTGCAGGAATTTCAATATAGGCTGCAATACCTTGCTGCTGTACATAATTTTGCTGCTCACTGTCGGCTACCATTGGTGGACCAGCCTTGGGAAGATGATCATGATATTTATGAAGTAGAAGTAGTGTAGTCTGTAGATATGGCTTTCAACAATGCAATGTCTGAGAAAGAATGGCGGGAGGCAGTTACGAGTGATGACGTACTGTAGAATAGCATAAAATGTTTAACAGAAAAGTGGCCAGCATCTAAGGACATGCAGAATAATTTGCTTCCTTTTCAGAGAGTGTCTGAAGATATGTCCATAATGAATGGATTGTAGCATAGGTGTGAACTTCTCCTAGTTGCTGACCATTTCACAATAAAATATTGAACCTTGCCCATTAGGGCCACAATGGCATACGTGCCATGAAACGGAGATTGAGAGAGGATTTTTTCTGGTCAGACCTATATAAACATATATTTTGTATTATGTCAGGGAAATCTATGTATGTATTCTTAGTGACAAAACGCAAGTGACAGTACCAAGTCCAGCTATCCTTATAGAGTGTAGGAGTATACCATGGATGAAATTGGCATTTGACATTTCAGACTCGCTGGTTGTATTAGGTGGAGCTACCAAATATGCTTTCATTTTGATAGACAACATATTAAAGTAGCCAGAAATTAAGTTTGTGGAAAATGTGAACACTACAGTGGTCAAGGAGTTTTTGCAAGATGTATTTATCAGGCAAGGCTACCCTGAGCAAGTGGTGACTGATAAGGGAACTCAGTTGGTATCCTGAGAGATGAGTCAATTTCTGTAGTCATTGGGTGCCAAGCGTGTAAAAACGTCCTTTCATCACCCTAGCAGTAATGGTTTGGTTGAGCAATTCAATCAAACTATCAAGAATCAGTTGCAATTGGCATTGATAAATGCCTTATATTGGAAAAGAGTCATTCAGGACATGGTGTTGCCAATTAAAACTAAGCCTCACATTAGCATTGAAATTTCTTCTTTTTCATTGTTAAGGGGAAGGGTGGCAGATTCAAGGTTGAACAAAGAATGGATGGATCAGAAAGTGATTAATACTGACAATGATGAATGAGTAATGGAATAAAAAGAAGCACAGTAGGGTAGAACGTCCTGAAGGACGCTACCTTTTAAAGTTGGGGATTGGGTAAGAATTAAGAAACCTTGACATGTGGTGAAAGGTGTTTCAAAATTTACTGCACTCTTTATGTTTATAGAGGCCCAGGACCACATGGTAGTGCTTATAAATGGTAAACTTTAGAATAAGAGCATGGTTGCTATCATTCCTTTTTTGGTAAATCTTTTTATTGACATTTTGAACAAAGGTGACAAAACAAGAGAGCATATCAAGGACATTAGCAACAACAACCATTAATTATTTCAGCTCTCACAGTTGTTTGGGGCTAATGCCTTGTGTTGCTCTTCTGTGCGCATACAGCTATAATTTATGTAACTTGACTTAACATTAGCATTCTATTTAATTTTTTTGTAAGTGTTCTTCAAAGTCATACAATGATTTTAATTAAATGTCATATGTTCTTAGTTAAATTGCTACTGCTGAGTACTGTACTTTGGAGTCTGAGTTCCTGTGGACTGGTGATAAACCTCCTTTTGCAGGGGCCACAGAACCATAGTGCTGGCCTCTGCTGCAATAGATTAGATTTTTGACGACTTGTGCAAACCCTATTGCTACATCCCTACGGAAGATATCATTAACCCTTTGAAAACTTGAAAAAAGCTTCAGTAAGGAAAAAGAGTGACAACAACAAAAAATGTGATAATCGTAGCAATTATTAGTGTGACTAAGAAGGCTGAATCTAAACCAGCCAGGAACTGATTATTAAAGGGACTGATGTCGAAATATGTCCTTCATTAAGAGCAGAAGAGGTGAATATACAAGTAGACATCTCAGATCAATCATTGCTTTGTTGCAGGAGAAAAGAGCTGGAACGCATTTCAATTATGAGCCCTGAAGCTTCAGAAAACCAGTGAGAAAAGGCTCTTTAAATTAAGGACAGCATAACGTTTTTGAAGGGGGATCTAATGAAATGCTTGAGAAGAACTTTACCTGGAGGAAATGCAGGGCACCAAGTAAAGCCAAGCCACATCCTGTATTGTAATGCTAGCTAAAGTAGTTGTCATTAACATTATGGCATAATCCCTTTGTAGGTTGAGCCTAAGCAGTCTCTTGACATGCTGTAATCCACTTCTGTGGACTTTCACCACCCCCATTACACGCCCGTCACTTTCCTTTGTTCCTTGTCCTGCCTTTCAAAACTCCTGTAGTTTGTTAAGAAAATGCTTTAGGTTTGTTCCGTCTTGAGGATGCTTTTACCACCTGGGAAACTGACCCTGTTACCTAGATTATTGCACCATCGGCCATATCGTTAAATGTTGGCGCACTACTTTTTTCTTCTGCCTCTCCGCTGGGCACTCTGTGGCGATATGTTGTTTTCGGGCACCTCGCTGTTTCGTTATAGTGTCTGCGTTACAAAGGCTGCAAGCTGGAGGGGGGGTTCTTTTTTATTTTTTCATTTATTTTTTCGTTTTATATAGCACAAATGCAACCCGAAGATTGGAGTGCTTTGCACGAGCACCGGTTATGTTACACAGGGACAGATTCATTTTTAGTAGGCCAAGGAGATTAAAGCCCTCATTACGACTTCGGCGGTCTTTGAAAAAGACCTCCGAAGCCGCAGGAGCCAACATACTGCCAGTGCTGTCAACACTGAAGCTGGCTCATAAAAGAGCCGGCAGCAATGTTGAAGTGCAGCGGGTGCAGCAGCACCTGTCACGCATTTCACTGCCCGAAATTGCGCGATGGGGCTGTGCCTGGGGAGCTGTGCACTGCCCATGCCAAAGGCATGGGCAGTGCAGGGGCCCCTAGGGGCACCCCGAGTCCTCCTTACTGCTAGCCTTTCCATTGCGGTGTTTACAGCCATTGACAGGTTGGCGGTTGGGGACTCATAATCCCCAGGGCAGCGCTGGGGATTATGCTCCCTGTACTTCTTGTTTCATGTGGTTATTCCCTGTAGGGGCTGACTCTATGATTAAATGACCATGTTTCTTCCAAATGCTTTTTTATTGTGGTGTTGTTCTGTCCATTACAGTTTAATGCCAAGTGTATGAAGGAATGCACAAACACAAAGTTTATTTCTAATAAAGCTTTTGATTGGGTTTACATGTTTATTGTATATGTTTTATTGATCTCTCCCTATTGGTGGGCCCTTCTAAGGGGTCACCAGTGGTTGCACAATGTCAGCTATGGTGTGTTCCATCTGCCATTGTATATTTGTGAATTATTGCATAGTATTTAGTAATGTTTGTGTAATCAATGTACTTCTCCTTTTCTAAAGAAAAAGTAGTGACTAGACAATCATTTATTGAGTGTTTTTATTCCTGCCAGTGCTTGATGATTCCTAGCAGACAGCATCCCCCTTGAGTAGGCCTTAGACTGCACTGCCTCACTACCCTATGCGAGTCAAGAGCTACAATGGGGTGTTTGGTTCCTTCTGAGGACTATTGAGGAACTATTACTTGTGCTGGCCACGCAACTAATAGCCCAATTTCTAACATCGGAAATACTATCTAGCGTTGGTACAATAACCTGCAAGTCTGAGCCAAACGAAATAAATTGTGTGTGTAAATCCAGTTTTTAAACCCTATGCTGGTACAGTCAGACAACCCAACTACCTTAATTTGCATACTACTAATGTGTCTTAAAAACGTTTCTTTAAATGAGTACTTCCAATTCAGTGCTATAATGTGCCTGTTAGTGTCAAAGCTTCCACGTTAAAGAACAGTAGATGTTGTAGCACCCTGGATAATGTGCTGCATGGTTAAATACTTACAAGGTCCCAAAAGCGAGACCTATTGACTATGCCAATGTTTGTTTATAATTCTGAAAGCACAGAATGGGTTGCAACTTTCTAGCTGCCCCATTCAGCTATTCTCCTGATAATCGGCAGCTATTCTCCTGATAATCATTTTGTACAACTCTATGTATTTATAAAGGTATTTATACTGTAAAGTACAGATCTAATTTGGAGGCAGGTTGTATGTCAAAATTGTGAGGTCAATAATACAAGCCTGGACATAAATAGATTTGTGAATATTGATCACAAACATATTGTCAAGTTCAACATATACAGGAATGTGCATGTGCGCTATTCTTAATTCCACATCACCTACATTGAGGGTATGTTTATAGTCAATTTTGTCAAGTCAAGTTGGCATAAAAAACCTCAAAACAAAGGGACATAGAAGGGTCTTCTAGAGATAACAAATACATACGATCTGAGCGTTCAAGATTCTAGGGAGAAGAGAGTAAAGGTAGCCTCTTTTCTAATGTCTCTTAAAATGTTTGGCCTTTGAGTGCTTAGTGACGTCATGATCGACGAGGTGAATTACAGTTCCTCAGACGAAGTGTTGCATTGTTTTGAGTTGTAGAAAATGTTCCACTCGTGTTTTAATAAAAGGCACGGGCGCCTTTGTTTTGAAAATGTGAATTAGAGCCACAGAAGAACTAAACAAATCTTAAAGTATGCTATTTGTATGAACTATGTGCCAGCATTCATTCTTACACTAACCTGTCGTTGACTCATAAATAATTTAGAAGCTTTTGAGAATGACAAAAAAAGACATCTGAGTAAAACATTTGAGGCTTTAAAACATACAGTGTGAATAAGTATGTTAATAAGTGGTTGTAAATTTGGAAACAGGAGATGGTTTAAGTACTTTTTTTGATTGCAGATGCTGAGCACGGAGTCGTGGGATGCATGAAACAAGCCTGGACAAGGATAAATTAACTTGAAGGTGCTCCTGTTTTCATTGTAAAGCAGGCCTGGCAATTTTTGTCAGCCTCTCCCAATCCCCTCCCCTCCCTCTCCGGGTGGGTGGGGGGGGGTGCTAGAGAGGATGATGCACTGCTGCTTTTGTTCTTTTGTTACTGGGGCAGATATTGCAGAATTGCTGAAAAAACACCCCAGTTGCACGAACGGCCCCACACAGCTGAAAAACTGGCCCTCACTCTTCCAGCCCACAGGGAAAGCGCCCAATGCCTGCTCCGGCCAATCCGACCCTGCCTGTGGCATTTTATTTATTTATTGTGTGCAGAATAGACTAGGTTGCAGACAACTGCCATTTTAATTTTTCACAACTGAAAAGGATTGTCACTATGGTGCACCACTTGCAGGCTAAAGTAACTATCAGTAGAAGTTTCACCTGCAGGTTGATGAAGCAGAAATGAAGGTTTTACATTTATTAGCGCATAAACGTAGTACTGCATTATCATGTGTGACTCTAACCGAACTAATAAAGATTGTACGGGGACAAAATGTGCCCTTAGAGTAGTTTGCCAACATTTATAAGCGTGCTTTATATAACGTGATGTATTAGAATTGCACTAATCCGACATAATCATAAACGTGTGCTACGATTTGCTTGTTTGAAATGCTTTAACTTAGCATAACTTTAGTGCAGGCTTCGGCCTAGTTGCCTGGTCTCACGGTTTAGATGCTCGTATTTTTCCAATGTGCTATTAAACGTGTATTTTTGCTTGAAGCTGTACTTTTCCACTGAGATCGTTCACATGCTTATCTTAAAGTTTCGTGCCAGCCTGGCATATTTCTCTCCTTACTCCAAGGTCGATCTGCAGGTGCGGACAATGGAGGCTCTGAAAGTGAGCTAATTGGTATAAAATGTTGCAACTTGCGTACCCATCTCCAAGGATAATGTATGCTTAAGTAAAAGCTTGAGAACTGTCGTTTTTGATTGGACAATTTGAAGCTAACCTATGAACCCTCCAATGGAAGACCCTACTGGATTTGAACTGTTGTCTATAAAAACCAGGTGCACGAGAAGAAATTAGGCCATTACCAGCCATTACAGCCATTATGCTATTACCCGACATTACAGCCATTGCGGCCATTATTGGACATCCCGCCATTTTGTAGACTTCGTAGCTATTATGGCCCGCTTTGCTGCGACGCCATTTTGAAAGAGACTTTGATGCTTTCTCTAATCGAGAGAAAGAGACTTTAAATGATTCTTGCCCTAGAGACTATAACTTTGATCCCTTTGCATGAAGTAGTAGTTTTACCTTGCCGCCGTGAGGCAATTGCCCCGTCCACCCCTGCCCTTTGCCCCGTCCCATGCTGATCGAAACGGTACCCATGCTGATCGAGAAACGGTACCTGTGAGACGAAGACTTCCTTGTATGCTGATCGTAATTGGTAAATATGAAAGGAAAATTGTAAAATTGCATTGTGTTTCTTTTAGGTAACCAACTGCTGATTTTTGACAAGATCCCTAGTTAGGAGTTTTTCTAAATTAATGTTGCTAAATTGTTTTCGCATGAAGTCCCACATGCCGATGCTAATTTGAGGTTAGATGAGGATTCCTTCTGTTGCACGATGCGATTTGAGACCTTGTTGTGCTGACTAAATGTATGCAATTAGTTCGTTACAGATTATAGTTTTAGTGATTTGCATTGCTATTATCGAATGCCTCGTTATTCAAATGCTGCATAGATTGCACTTGTTTTCGCCGTTATGGACAGCTATTAATGTTCATTTACGTATATCATTTGGTGTTGAGACACATTTATATTGTGCTAGCTTTGTTAATATAGGGAAATAAATTCACTAACTTTGAATAAACTGGTGTGGTTATTCCTGACTGAAAGGTCAGGGTTTGCCGAAATGTATTCTGGATTAATTGTCAAGTGTTATGTTGATCAAGGTATTGCTTATGTTCGTTATTGATTATTGATTTGATACAATTGATCGATATAAGAGTACGGAGAGTTCCACTTAGTCAAAAGATTCATCGGCCTAAAGAGCGTCCAAATACAGGTAAAATTACTAGTACGGACCGCTCTATCAGTAGATGGTAGCAGAGGATGGTTTAGTCTTTTGGGACCCTGTACTCTTAAAGTACATGGTGTTGAATTAACGGTTACGCCCTTTGAGACCCCACTCGAGAAGTTGAATTGGATTTTTCTTGGATAAAACTGATTGACAGAATGATGATGGGCTAGGTCCACCGCGACTTTCCCGGGATCTCGGAGCTTGTGAATGGAGAGAATGGAGGTGTGGAATCAGCGTTGGCGGTACTAGTGATGGTATGAGTGAAGTTAGGGTTTTGCGCTTGCACAGCTTATTGCCGCAGGGTGTGTGAAAAGGTTGCGAGGATTTTTTTTTTTCTTTTTAGAGGATAGCGGAGGTGCGGCTCCAAGTGTAGAAGTAGAGAAGTCGTCGAACTTCATAGAAATAGCGGAGGTGCGACTCCGAGTGTGAGAGTAGGGAAGTCGTCGAACTTCATGTGCGTGTGGCGCTTTGTGCATAAAAAGGTCCACGTGGTTGTTGTTGTTGAGACGGGCCCTGCGAGGTCAAGAGACTCCGGAGTATGTTGATCTATGTTGTGGTCTGGGCGGTTTAGTAGGTTGATCGGGCGTGGTCAACGAGTCGGTACGTGTGTTAGGGAGTGAAAGAAACTTCGACTTCGGGCTTTGACAAGATTCTAAGTGCACTAGAATAGATCATTGACAAGTTGAGAGTAGGTCTGCGGGTCAGATTTGCTTGCGAACGTGGGGACCGAGAAAGATGGAATAACTGCTGAGGCTAGTGAAAAGTCCCTAAGGTCCTGAAGCGATTGTGTTACCCTTCCTGTAGTAAACCGACAGATCTGTTTTATTTTTGGTAGCTCGCGATACATGCAAGAAGTTGTTACGAGAGGAGCTGAGTGAAGGAGGACTAGCCGCGAGGCTTTGTCAGCCGCAGAGTGTGTGAGTGTGACGTCCCTAGGAGCCGCGCTGGGATAGGTTGATTGGAGAGAAGGGTCGCGCACGGATTGGACGCAGTCCGTGGGGCTCGATTGGAAGGGGAAAGGCAAGCGAAGAGTATTCCGGGAATTAAAGTCACCTATTGATTACAAATTTTGTGAAATAAAAGACGAGAAAATGAAATTCTTTAAAGCATTCAGTAGTGCGATGAAGGGGGAGTCTTACATTAAAGCGAGCGTAGGAGAGGAGACGCCGCCCGAAGGCACACCAGCTTACATTGTAATGGAGGAAAAAGGGGTAGCTCCGTGCCTTTGGCTAAAGCAATGGCACAAGCTGACAGAGAAGCATGGGAGCGTAGCATTCCCGATTCATGGGACATTCAATATAAGGATCCTAGAGAATTTGAGATTCACGATGTACGACATGAAGGTACCTCCAAGGCCAGCACAGTTTGAGGCTCTAGCAATTTGGGAACTGATGGCTAGACAGCAACAGCAAAATAAGTTCGAGAACAGGATAAGGAAGGTAGAAAAGACACTAGCGGATGCTAGGTGGGATAATGCACAGAAGGTGTGGAGGTCAGATGTATTGCAGGGGATAAAATTGTTCCCGGCAATTACTAAGGAAGAAGAGGAGACAGGTAAGAAAGCTACCTGTAAGACAAACAGGAGGTGTTCCAAGGATAGAGAGGACGAGGAAAAGTTGAGAAGAGAAGAGGAGTTAGAGGATGAGGAGTTAATAATGCAATTGCTGAACGACCGTCCACCACCTTATGCAGAGAGTGGACAAGGTCCAAGTACCAGTTCTGCCCCTCCGGCATCGGTACAGAACAAGGAAACACAGAGTTCAGGGGCTTCATCGGGATCTAAGGACCCGAGTTTACTGTTCACCCCGCAGATACCGCAGGTTAGGAGAATATATCCAGATGTGCCCATGTTGAAACCTGCAGAAAACTATCAGCCGCAGGTCCCAAGGTATTACAGCAGCGACAATAGTACGGGAATGATTTTAGATCCAGCCGCAATGGGAGGACAGAATGGTCACAATCCAACAATGGCACAAGCTGAATCAACTCAGTTTTTGATGCCTCAAAAGCAGATGCAGGGGGGAACAGCACATGCTCAAATGACGGGGAGTCAGATGGGCATGCCGGCAATGATGACCCATAGTGTGGGAATGAACATGGCTCAGAACATGGGAAATGGACAGAACCCAGATGCGATATCACTACCCATTACTGTAGGTCCACCGGTACCTCTGTATAGTCAGCCTAACTTAGGTATGAGCGGTCAGGGATCAATGCTGCAGAATGGGACAGAAAGGAGGTGCATAGAGAACACTCCAGGGATAACTCCGATAGCGGCTCAGCCAACAGGATCTGGGACCTTGATGGAGTTTAGTCCCATATGTGCTCAGTCAACACTGGTGAGGTCGAGTCCCCCACTGATAATACCTCTGTCATCGAACACTGAAAAGTTGCCGCAACCATCAATGGCAGTCGATGTGAACGCTACACTGATGGGGTTCAATGCGCAACAGCTGACACAATGGTTCAACAGTCTAAATTCCACACAAAGCTCGGACAGTGGGAAGGGAGAAGATTATGTGAATAGGATGAGGTTGAACATGGAAGCACAAGAATTGGTGGAAGGGACTATGGGTGTGAATAGGTTGGAGTCCTACTCGGAAGAAGAGCTGAGGTATCTATGTCCCAGGATAACAAAAGAAGTGAACAAGGTACACAAAAGTTTGCAGGAGGTAGCTGACAAAAACGGGGTTGATATAGACAAGACGAAACACTTGAGCAGGAGCTATAGGTTGGATTTTGGGACCACAGATTTTGAACACATGAGGTCAGCAGGCATGAAGGCGCACCTTAGAGAACTGCTGCAGAGTGCACAAGTGTGGAGGTGCTTAGACAAGTGGGAAAGCAGATGGGTAAAGAGAAAGGAAAAGAGGAGGGACAGTGCTAAGGAACTCAACGAGAAAAGACCACAGAGTAGCGAGGCAGTAACTATGTTACCAATGAGGGAGACAGCAGGGGGAAAATTAATACATGTACCATGGCACAGAAGCGACATTCAGTCATTTACGGATGATTTTCCCAAACTGAGAGAGAAACCGATTGAATGGTATCAACAGACTGATAGGTTTGTGAAGCTTGCAAAATGTCTCTGGGAACCCTGAACACTCTCTTTGAGATTGTAGTTCCAGCAGATTTGTGGGAGGATTGCAAAAGAGCTGTAGGTTGGCCGACAAGTGAACCAGAAAGAGACAGGGAGACGGGTGCACCATCACCTATGGTGATGAGCTTGTACTACAAGGTGATTGAGCATTTGAAGACGAAGGTTGCTGCGAAAAATGTGGATTGGCAGAAGATCGATCGAACGGCCCAAGAGGCTAAAGAGTCGATTCATAGTTACTATGAGAGGTTGTTGAAGGCGTTTAAGAACTACAGTGGCACAGAGACAATAGAGGCGAAGGATATGCTTCATTTTGTGTTCAGATTTGTGGAAGAGCTGAGACCAGAGATAAGTCAGATGATAAAGTCGCATTTGATTTGTTGGCAGTCGAAACCGATTGATGAGGTGTTGAATTATGCGAAATACTGTAGCGACGAAATTGAAGTGAAACAGAAAAAGTTGAAGGAGAAAGTGATGATGATGCAACTTAAAGCAGCTCAGACAGGTCTGCAAGGTTTGCAAGGGATGCAAGGGTTCCAACAGCAGGTACCGCAACCGCAGCCGCAGTTGCAGGGAAACATGGCGTTTCAGCCACAGGCCAGAGGCAGAGGCAGAGGAGGTTTTGTGAATAATGGTCCGGATTTGAACACTGTTGTGACTGGTGTGCAGGCAATGAAGAAGGTGATGCCGTGTCACGTGTGCGGAATTGTCGGTCATTGGAAACGCGAATACCGATGGTGGTGCAGGAAGGTGCAGGTGCAGGTGCAGGTGCAGGTGTTGGTCAGCAAAACAATGATGTCAATGCATTTCAGACAATGAGGGGACCGAAAATGAGAGGTCCAAACCCAAATTTTCAGACCATAAACCAGTTGCAGGGATTACAACCTATGCAGCTGCAGCAGATGCAGATGCCTCGTATGCAGATGACGCAAATGCAGCCGATGCAACAGCAGTTTCCCATGGTACCTAATCAGCAAATGCAAATACCTTTGGCACCAATGAGTCAGCAGCAAGTGATGGTTCCTCCACAGGTCTCGGGTCAGGTAATGAGTACAAATGGCACAGTACAACAGTTCCCATTACACAGTGAGAGTGGAATAAACAATGTACTGTATGGGAGAGTGAAAGTTCAGAAGAAGAAGGAGATTGTGTGCTTGCAGCATCATTGGAAGTTGATCAAAAGGGTCCGTACGTAGAGGGAAGAGTAATGGGTCATCGTGTCTCATTCTTGGTTGACACAGGAGCCACACGTTCAACTGTCAAGAGCAGTGAAGTACCAAATTTGCCACTCTCAGGGAGGACAGTTCAAGTGGTGGGAGTAGCAAACAGGCACCTGACGAACCCAATAACAGATCCGGTACCAGTCAGCATCGGTAACTATCAAGGGGTGCATCAGTTTGTGGTATGTGACTCAAGCCCGATAGCATTATTAGGGAGAGACCTATTGTGCAAGTTGGGATGTTCGATTATGTGTTCGAACGAGGGAATCAAAATTCAGACGAGCAGTGATGGGGAAGAAGAGGACAGTGTAGAGGGGGATGAGATGGAAACTGTCGATGAAGATTACCCTCTGATTTGTCTGTTCCCAATGATGACTGAAGAAGATATCCCAGCTGAATTACGGGAGATAGTCGGAAAGGAAGTGTGGGATATGACAGGGAAAGAGGTGGGATTGATGAAAGGAGTGGAACCAGTGAAAGTGACTGTAAAGCCCAATGCAATCTTTCCCCAGACCCCACAATACCACATGGCACAAGACACCCTCATGAAGGTTGCCCAACTTATTGACGAATTTGTAAAGCAGGGAGTACTGAAAGAAGTGTTAAGCAGTCCGTGTAATTCACCAATAATGGGACTAATAAAGCCAAGTGGAAAGGTCCGACTTGTACAGGACTTGAGGAAAATAAATGACATCATAGTCAAGTGTTGCCCTGTCGTACCGAATCCAGCTGTGATAATGTTTCAAGTCCCTTGCGATGCCGAATGGTTCTCAGTCATCGACTTGTCACAAGCATTCTTTTCTGTGCCCCTTCATGAGGACAGCCAATTCCTCTTTTGTTTCAAATTCCTAGACAGAGTATACAGTTGGTGTTGAATTCCTCAAGGGTTTTTTGAGTCACCGTCAATCTTCAATCAAATTCTAAAGAAAGATTTGGAAGCATTAGAATTGTCATTCGAGTCAACCCTAGTACAGTACATTGATGACTTACTGGTTGCATCAAAGACAGAAAGTGGCTGCACAGCCGATACCATTGCTCTGTTGAACCATTTGGGAAGGAATGGACACAAGGTGTCTCCTTCCAAATTGCAGTTTTGTCAGAAGAAAGTGAAATACTTGGGTCACCAGATAGAGAAAGGGTCACGGAGAATAATGAAGGAAAGAATAAAAAGCGTACTTCAAATGAGTCCACCCAAGACAAGGAGGGAGGTGAGGAAGTTTTTGGGAATGGTGGGCTATTGTCGCCAGTGGATTCCCAACTTCTCAACTCTAGCAAAGCCTTTACTGAAACTGACCCAGAAGGATGCCTTGGATCAAATTGAACTAAAAGGAGATGAGATGGATGCTTTTGTTGAATTGAAAGAATGCATGGGCAGGGCTCCAGCTTTAGGTATGCCTGATTACACAAAGCCCTTCACATTGTTTTGTCATGAACGTGATGCATGTTCTTTGTCTGTCTTGACTCAAGCCCATGGGGGCATAAACAGACCAGTAGCGTATTTTTCAGCTACTTTGGATCCGGTTGCAGCAGCACTCCCAGGGTGCTTGCGCGCCGTAGCAGCAGTTGGTATCAGCCTCACTCAGAGTGAAGGAATAGTGATGGGACACCCAGTAACAGTCATGGTCCCTAACTCAGTTGAGATACTTTTGACCCGCTCCCGAACGCAACACATGACCGGAGCAAGACTCACAAGGTATGAAACGATAATTCTGGGCTCACCGAACGTGCAGCTGAAAAGGTGCACTACGTTGAATCCAGCAACCTTGCTTCCTGGTGAAAATGCTGAAATTGAGAACGCTGAAGACGTCGAGCATGACTGCCTTCAGGTGACTGAATTTTGCACAAAACCTCGACCTGACATTAAGGATACTAAGCTTGATGAAAATGACAAAATTGTTTTCGTTGATGGTTCATGTCTAAGAGATGGGATGGGAATTTTAAAAGCAGGATATGCTGTATGTACTGTAACAGGTGTCTTGGAAGCGGCCTGGCTTCAAGGAGTCTATTCTGCACAAGTAGCAGAACTTGTAGCCCTTACAAGAGCATGTCAACTGTCTGCATTGATGAAAGTCACCATTTACACTGATAGTCAGTACGGGTTTGGAATTGTGCACGACTTTGGACAACTATGGTCACAGAGAGGTTTCCTGACTTCTTCAGGATCCCCAGTGAAAAACGGGGAGAGAATAAGGGAATTGTTACACGCCATTCAAATGCCAGCCGAAGTTGCAGTGGTAAAGTGTAGTGCTCATACGAAAGGACAGGACTATGTTTCTCTGGGAAATGCATATGCGGATCAAGTCGCAAGATTTTGTGCCTTGAACTGTATATTACTCAGAGATGAATGGAATTCAATAAGTGAGCCAGAACTCGAACCAGCTGAAGCATTTGCCTTAAAGGTCGTAGATACAATAGATGAACTAAAAGCATTGCAGAATAACGTCAGGGAGGATGAGAGAGATTCCTGGATTAAATCACAGTGTATAAAGAGACCAGACGAGTTATGGGTTTCAAATGAGGGAAAATTTGTTTTGCCAAACAGTCTCTTATCACAGCTTGCGCGGTTCTATCATGGGCAAGCTCACCTAGGGAGAGATGCCATGATAAGATTGTTCAAAACTGATTGGTTTAACCCCAGATTTCGTCAAGCTGCAGAAGCAGTTTGCCATCGATGTGTCACTTGCCAGCAGATGAACCCAGGAAAGGGAACAGTTGTGAACGCCAGCCACATTGGCAGGGCCAGTGGCCCATTTAGTAGGATGCAGATAGACTTCATTGAGATGCCTGTGCATGGAGGTCTGAAGTATGTGTTTGTGATTGTGTGCATTTTTAGTCACTGGATTGAGGCATACCCCACACGTAGAAATGACAGCCTTACAGTTGCAAAGTTATTGTTGAGAGAGTTGATACCACGTTTCGGATTCCCGATCTCTTTAGAATCAGATAGGGGAAGTCACTTCAATAACGAGGTGATAAAGTTACTCTGCGAAGCGCTGAACATTGAGCAAAAACTGCATTGTAGCTATCGCCCTGAAGCCTCAGGACTGGTGGAGCAGATGAATGGTACACTGAAATCAAGAATGGCGAAAATATGTGCATCGACAAATTTGAACTGGCCTGACGCATTGCCCTTGGCGCTAATGTCAATGAAAAACACCCCTGATAGAAAGACTGGATTGTCTCCGCACGAAATTCTCATGGGCAGGGCTATGAGACTTCCTGCAGTTCCCGCAAACGCGCTTTTGAATATTACAGATGATATGGTGTTAGACTACTGCAAGGGTCTGGCTGACGTGGTTCGCTCTTTCTCCCACCAGGTGGAAGCAACCACCTTGCCACCGATCCAAGGTCCAGGACAGGCACTGAAAGCAGGTGACTGGGTCGTGGTAAAGAAGCACGTGAGGAAGTCGTGTCTGGAACCCCGTTGGAAAGGCCCTTTCCAAGTGATCCTGACGACAACTACCGCTGTGAAGTGTGCGGGGGTTCCCAACTGGATTCACGCCAGTCACACAAAGAAAGTGTTGTGTCCCACAGATGAGGAAGTTGAAGCGCTAAAACTGCCAGTGCCTGATAAAACAGTGCTGAGTGCTGAGACAGAACAAAACCGAACTGAAAGAGAACAGGCAGAAGCAGGAGAGAGAGAGATATTATTGGAGGACGAAGAGACAAACTCACTTGGGGAAGACCAAGGAGAAAGTTCAGACAGCGACGAAGCAGCTGAAGGTGACAAAGAGCCTGAGGCAGCTGAGGGTAGCAAAGAGCCTGAAGTAGCTGAAGGTGACAAAGAACCTGAAGCAGCTGAAAGCGATAAAGAGCCTGAAGAAAGTAACTGTGACGAAGGGCTCGAAAAAGGTGAAAAAGCAGGAGAGCCTGATCAGAGGAGGGCTTTCCCAGAAGCAGACGATACAGAAAAAGAAAAAGAGAACGTGATCGATTCCCCAGAAGGAGGGGACAAGGCAGAACAGAACGAAAAGGTTCAAGCTTCTACAGAAAAGATCGCAGGTCCAACAAATGGACATGGTGCAAAGAGGAGACTAAGTATATCACCAGTAAAACAAAGGACTGGAGAAGGTTTGAACGACGGAGAAAGGCCAAAAGTGAAAGAGAAAAGAAAGGAAGTGTCTGTCGTGGTACCAACTTCGAGTGAAGAAAAGGACTTGACAAAAGAGGAAAGTACCAGTGAGGCAGAATCGAAAAGAGAAGCAAAATTGAAAAGGAAAAAGATACCAAACAGGAGATATTCCGGTCCTGAATGGGCATATGCAGTCAATGACGATTGGACTGACGAGTTTGTATCTCTAAGCATCGAGAACGAAGAAGAAGAGATACCAATAGAAAAGAAAAGTTTTATGGACAGTGTTGATTGAAAGGGTGATAAATGACATTGCCTGCTACAATCTAAAGTGAAACAAACAACCAGCTGAGACATTGCTAAACCCGATGAGACATTTGCTAAACCGATAAAGACTGAGTTATTGCCGAATTGAGACAAATGCTGCTAACCGATAAGTGACTGGCCTCTTGAAGAAAACTGTGTGAACATTGCGCTCGTTCAGCTTTGTAACTGAATTGCTAAATAGTTTCATTTATAGGTGCTTCTAGCTCTCTGATTCTATACAGATCATGACGCAAAACAGTAGAAAGAAATATTGTAAATATGTGTGTATAGGCTTGATAATTGCATGTGTACTAATAATAATGGCAATAGTGCTTGCAATGCATGGAAAGGGTGAGAATGAGAAAATTGATGCTTCTACTTTTGCTCCTGTTACTGTCACTGAACTAACCGCACTGAAAAGACTAGAAATAGATGAGAGACTCTTGCATGATAAGAAGGAGCTTTCGTATAATGTTTTCTATCGCTTGCTAACAGAATATGTTGAGACTATGGATGCGAAAGATTGTTATGTGTGTACACAGATACCGACATCAGTAAAGGAAGGGGTGACTTATCACCACATGCCTCTTACATACGGGATTACATGTAGTATAGTAATGTCTAGATTTTATGGTCAAACTAACATACAGTATTTTTACTTGAATTATGATGTTACCTTTGCATATGTTCCTATAATAGCGCAGCTAAGCCAGATTGCTAAAGATTGGGATGCTAAAATAATGAGGGAATTTTTCGAGCCAATGCTACCTTTTGAAACGGCTCACGCTCATAGGGAAAATCTTACCTGCTCGCTCTCTGCAGTAGAAATAAGCTTTTTAGATCGTACAGATGATAGAAGAGCACAAATGAATGCGAAATTAGAAAAGGAACTACATAAGAGGACTTCAGTAGATAATTATGATTTTGCCGCAATAAAGACACAAGGGAGAATAGCTTTAGATGCTTGGCATGTAGGGAAATTTTGTATATATCGAGGTGAATCTTATTATGACAACATTTTCGTAGGAGCGAGTGAGTGTAAACATACGTTTATCTTTAAGGCCAAATGGACATTCATGATGAACGGACTTGACCCTGTCATACCAGGTGTATATTACATTTGTGGGTATAATGCCTATTATCGTCTTCCGAAAGGATGGTGGGGGAGATGTTATTTGGGTATAGTGTTCCCAAAGGTTTATCAACTGGATGACCTATCGATGATTCAAAAGACATCTGGATCCCATCGTATCCAGAAAAGAGAGACCGCAGCTGCTGTGGTAGGAGATATATTTGGAGCCATGATTCCTTCATTGGGAGTTGTGCTGAATTCCATCAAAATAAGAAAGTTGTCTACTATAGTGGATAACATGTTGACAAAGTTTTCAGGTGCTATAATCCTGATAGATGCTGAACTTGCAGCGGAAAGAGCTATGACTCTTCAAAATAGGCTTGCTTTAGACATTCTTTTAGCAAAGGATGGCGGCGTTTGCAAAATGCTTGGTGCACGACACTGTTGTACTTATATTCCCGACAATAGTGTGAAAATTAAAACTATGCTTGCTAATCTAACAAAAGAAAGTGCAGATTTGAAGGAATTGAAAGAACCAGGAGTGTGGGAGAAGGTTGGAAAAGGACTTGCTTCAGTGGGAAATTGGATTGGGGGAATTTGGAATGGAATATTACTAAAAATAATAGAGGGAATATTAATTGTAGTGATTTGCATATTTGGAATTTGGGGAATAAAAAGGGGAATAATAATGATCATGGAAAGAATTAAAAGAAGGAAGGAAGAGAAAATAATGAAAAGAATGGCAGAAGAATACAAAGCAAAAACTAGGGGAATTAAAAGGAAAAGAGAACTGACAGAATTTTAATGGAATAAAATTTGTGGGCATGGTTTGGTGTGATGACAAGTAGTCATCAGAGGAGGGATTGATGAAGCAGAAATGAAGGTTTTACATTTATTAGCGCATAAACGTAGTACTGCAATAATCATGTGTGACTCTAACCGAACTAATAAAGATTGTACGGGGACAAAATGTGCCCTTAGAGTAGTTTGCCAACATTTATAAGCGTGCTTTATATAACGTGATATATTAGAATTGCACTAATCCGACATAATCATAAACGTGTGCTACGATTTGCTTGTTTGAAATGCTTTAACTTAGCATAACTTTAGTGCAGGCTTCGGCCTAGTTGCCTGGTCTCACGGTTTAGATGCTCGTATTTTTCCAATGTGCTATTAAACGTGTATTTTTGCTTGAAGCTGTATTTTTCCACTGAGATCGTTCACATGCTTATCTTAAAGTTTCGTGCCAGCCTGGCATATTTCTCTCCTTACTCCAAGGTCGATCTGCAGGTGCGGACAATGGAGGCTCTGAAAGTGAGCTAATTGGTATAAAATGTTGCAACTTGCGTACCCATCTCCAAGGATAATGTATGCTTAAGTAAAAGCTTGAGAACTGTCGTTTTTGATTGGACAATTTGAAGCTAACCTATGAACCCTCCAATGGAAGACCCTACTGGATTTGAACTGTTGTCTATAAAAACCAGGTGCACGACAAGAAATTAGGCCATTACCAGCCATTACAGCCATTATGCTATTACCCGACATTACAGCCATTGCGGCCATTATTGGACATCCCGCCATTTTGTAGACTTCATAGCTATTATGGCCCGCTTTGCTGCGACGCCATTTTGAAAGAGACTTTGATGCTTTCTCTAATCGAGAGAAAGAGACTTTAAATGATTCTTGCCCTAGAGACTATAACTTTGATCCCTTTGCATGAAGTAGTAGTTTTACCTTGCCGCCGTGAGGCAATTGCCCCGTCCACCCCTGCCCTTTGCCCCGTCCCATGCTGATCGAAACGGTACCCATGCTGATCGAGAAACGGTACCTGTGAGACGAAGACTTCCTTGTATGCTGATCGTAATTGGTAAATATGAAAGGAAAATTGTAAAATTGCATTGTGTTTCTTTTAGGTAACCAACTGCTGATTTTTGACAAGATCCCTAGTTAGGAGTTTTTCTAAATTAATGTTGCTAAATTGTTTTCGCATGAAGTCCCACATGCCGATGCTAATTTGAGGTTAGATGAGGATTCTTTCTGTTGCACGATGCGATTTGAGACCTTGTTGTGCTGACTAAATGTATGCAATTAGTTCGTTACAGATTATAGTTTTAGTGATTTGCATTGCTATTATCGAATGCCTCGTTATTCAAATGCTGCATAGATTGCACTTGTTTCGCCGTTATGGACAGCTATTAATGTTCATTTACGTATATCATTTGGTGTTGAGACACATTTATATTGTGCTAGCTTTGTTAATATAGGGAAATAAATTCACTAACTTTGAATAAACAGGTGTGGTTATTCCTGACTGAAAGGTCAGGGTTCGCCGAAATGTATTCTGGATTAATTGTCAAGTGTTATGTTGATCAGGGTATTGCTTATGTTCGTTATTGATTATTGATTTGATACAATTGATCGATATAAGAGTACGGAGAGTTCCACTTAGTCAAAAGATTCATCGGCCTAAAGAGCGTCCAAATACAGGTAAAATTACTAGTACGGACCGCTCTATCAAGGTAATACAAAAAATGTGTGTTTTACATACCATATTTGTATTTTGGAACTTTAATAGGAAATTGTAATGTTGCTTCTTCTCTCCCATGATTGCCAAAATACTGACAAAAGGAGGAGAGAGCACACTGCCTGCCGTATCAGCACACATTTAGGCCAGATGCACTGTGATAATTGCATTGCACGATAAAACTCACTTTAGTTGAAAGTCTTTAGTATTCACGATTGTAGGTGCAGCCAGCGTATCTCTATATATTGTTGTTCTTCTTCAGTCGAGGGTAACAAGTGAATAAACACTTCCCCAATGGGTTTGAAGTTGCAATAGTAAATCTGAACTTCCCAAAATAAACACTTTTCCCAGTGAATCCGTTTTTATTTATGTTTGATGCTGTGCTAAGTAGGTAAAATACATCTTAAACTATTGCTAAAAATGTTTACATTTTCATCAATCCTGTGCAAGCAATTATAAAATATCATATTCAATGCCATTCTACTTTTTGTAATGCTAATAAGAATTTAAAACTGTGTTTGACTTTAAAATAACACACTTTAGAGAATCAAGCTAATATTCAGTTTCATCCATGTGATAATATAATTCCTTCATAAATATATAAAAATATACTATAGCACTAGATATATAAAGTGCGTTGGATTCTCAGTCAAACATTGCAAAAGGATTACGCTTTAAAGTGCTATTAGAAGTACAGAATCTGTTTTGGTATGTGAGTATCCATACAGGCTGCCAGATGGGACCATGAAGCATATAGAGGACTTTAGGCATTAACCAATTATAAAAAATGTCATAGTCAATCCCGCCCCATCTTTCATATTACCTGTAAATCTTTATTTACTTTATTTCGGCCAATGGCCATATAAGTAAAACAATCAAATAAAAAACGTAAATACAATACAATGGGACCTGGAAAGTTTACAAATACCAAACATAAAATATTTATGGAAGTATCCACTCTTGGCAGCGGACCCCACAACAGATGTACAAACGCTTAACCATTGATAAAAACCCAACATCGACTGCTATGCCTTAAAATAATTTGTATACATTACATGCTATAGTTAGGGTGTTTGTAGAAACTTCATACCAGAATAAAAAAAACTTTAAAAAGTAGATACCCCAGTAAGGCATTGCTAGGCATGTGGAAATTACATTTAACACAAAAAACATAAGAATTTATCCGTTGTGGGAAAAAGATGGTATAGATAGGGGGATACAGTCGAGGTTACATACCCTTCCTTGTTTCACAGGACAACCTAGCTAAAAAGTGCAGTTGTTCCAGTTTGCATTGAAATTAAAAACAAAAGTTCGAAAATCAGTAAAACCATGATGCACAACAGAAGGAGGATTTGCATTAGGCAGAAGGCAAAAAAGGGGACAAGAGCCAATTTTTTGAAAAATTGGCCCTATGCTCTCCAAACATTTAGCAATGTAGAAGTCTTTGACCGTGACGTGTCTGCTCTGCATAATCTTATCGCTGCCCTATATCGGGCAACACCTAAAAGGCGGCACAGAGGAACAATCCAATGCGTGCGCTGCTTATAATACCTTCGGCAGACTAAGAAGAGATGGTCAAGGGTTTCTTTAGCACTTCTGCGAACTGAGCATAATTTACTGCCTCCTTGTTGGCTATTCCATTTGGCGGTAAAGGTCGCAAGTGGTAATGTGCCTAAACTGAACCTCATGTAAAGAGCTTTTATGAATGGAGTGAATGGAGGATTGATATCATTCATGTAGTTTTCAAAATAAGAGGTAGGCTTGAATCCTATGAAACAGTCTGTCACTTGGCCCAAGCCTTCCTATGTCTGGAGAAGTTAACCTTCCAATTTTCCCGGGACGTGGCCGGCAAGAAGGCTGATCAGCGGCACTAAACGGGTGCTCCAGATCCCAGCTCATAATCCTCCCTGATCCTGTTGTCCCTGACCCCTGCGGACTTGGCAGCTGAGTCCTGGAGTCCGTGGGAGCGGAGGAGTGTACGGAGAGAGCAGCGGGGGAGGCGCCAGATGCCGAAATCGGGCAGCAGGGGGGCGCACAAGAAGAGCGCCTGATCTGAATGCTGCAAAAATTGGCTGTAAGAGACACTAAAGTGGCACGAATCTGAGGAGGATGTTTCCGGAAGGGGGGCCACTCAAGGTGAGGTGTTGAGTGGACTTTGTCTCTGCGCCCCTCCTCGCTTCCCCCCCCCCCAGAGTGGGTACAGAGTTGGAGTTGGGCCTCCCAGTTGGATTGGAGGCCCGTTGCAGTGATTGGGGCAGAGGTGGAGTGCTGTTGCTTGCCTCCTGCGGGGAGCGCACAGGCCCTGGATGTTTGGGGCTCTCAGAGCTGCATTGGGCATACAGTGGCAGCTGGAGTTGTCGCTGGACTGGTTCTTGAGGAGTAACTCCCCTGTGTTGGAGATCTGCTAGAGATCCTGGTTTGCCTGGCTCTGGAGTGCGGGACTAGCAAGCTGTGCATCGGATCCGTTGGCTCGGGTGCGACACTTGCACTGCTTCTACATATGCTGGCGCACTCATAGCAGTTAGGGGGTTAAGAGACTGAGAGGTTTTGGGCAGCAGAAATATGGAGTTCTACTGCCTGCCTCACGCCTGGAGGGCTTGAGCCTGGCATTTGGTGTGTTTCTTCGTGACTGCCACTCCAGCAGGTGGATACCATGGGCAAGGATAGAACGCAAAAGAGTACGCAGCAAACTCGGATGGACCCATACACGGCGCAAAGTTCGAGTGTGAGTCTACAAAAAGATCCCCAGGCCCCTTGGAGAAAGGTGCAGAACCCACCCAGGCACAAATCCTGGCTGCTATTGAGTCCTTGTGGCGGGCAATACAAACTCAGATTGCGGCCATTGGCGGTTGATGTCAATCTGCTCTGAGCGGACCTAAGAGTAGTGGCGGAACGCTTGGTGGCCACTAAGAAACAAGTGACGTGCCTGCAGTCTGAGATGGATATGCTGAAGGCCTCGGTGGCCATCCTTGAAGCTAAAACACACAAACTGGAAACGAGGGTCGAAGATGCAGAAGGTAGGGTGAGACTGTGCAACCTCCGCATAGTAGGCTTTCCTGAAGGGGTGGAAGAGGCGAATTTGGAGGCTTTCTTGGAAGACTGGATCTGAAAAATGTTGCCCGAGGCACCCTTATTGGCTGTGTTTGTGGTGGAACATGCGCACAGAGCCTGAACAGCGCCGCCGCCACCGGGAGCCCCTCCACGAACAATTATAGCCAAGGTCCTTAACTACAGAGACTGAGATGTAAATTTGCAGGAGATGCGCAAACATGGAGATCCTACCGTTGAAAATCAAACCATCCATTTTTTCCCTGACTATACCAGGATGGTGCAGCTCCAGAGACAGTCCTTTGCTGGTGTTAAGCGCAAGCTTAAAGAATTGGGCTGTATCTATATGCTGTTGTTCCCAGCAAAGTTGAAAGTTCTCCATGCAGGTCGCTCGCACTTTTTAATCTCCTGAAGCAGCTTGGGACTGGTTGTAGCGGAACGATGTGGCGGGAACGCCGGACTTCTTGGTTGGGGAGAGTGACAGTAGACCCTGAGGGACAGCAGAGGTGCATACTTCAGCCCGCAGGAGCACCTGCAAACGCCGTGCTGGTGAAGGAAGCTGAGTGATTGTTTGTTCGGATGGCACCCTGAGTCTTGAACGTCAGAGACAGGAGCAAGAGGAAGCTAAACTGTTGGTTCAAACTGTCACGTCGGAGGCGTCCTCTCGCTCCGGGTCCCCTTGTGTTGCGGGCAGACTGTCTCCGGAATTGAGCCCTGTGGGCACCTGAATGCTTCATTGGCCCTCCGGTCGGGGCTGGAGCCATGTACTTTGGTTTTGGAGGATTCTTTGAGGTCTTCCCCCTGTTGTACCCTACTTCTCTCTCTGACCCTCCCATCTCCTCCTGCTGCTGCCTATGGATGAGAAGTGACAGGGGTCCCAGTCAATGATTGTTCCGGGAGTTGCTGCGGAGTGGTGGAACTGAGCTAATCCCCCTATTGTTGTTGTTGGTTCTACTTGTGGGTACAGTGTGTGTGCGGGCTGGACGATTGGCGTGGGCAGAGTGCTGGAGCGCTGTCTGTACCTGAATCTAACTATCGAGCAGGAGCGGCGATCGCCTCCCACTTCTGGACTATAGAAGTGATAGCGGGGTACAAACTCGATTGGACAGACACTAGTTGTGGGAGGTGTCTACCCGGGGTGGGATGGGGAACTTATCTGTGGGTTCCTGTTTGAGTTGGAGTTCTGTATTTGACACTGTAAGCACTGTGAGTGTCCTTCTGCTTAGGTGCATCGACTTGCCTGGCTGCGCAAGCGCGAACCGGGGGATTATATGGTGGGGGCCGTGGGTGGTTGGGGTAGGGGGACGACCCGGAGGGGTGGTGGGGTGTGTGGAACAGATTGGACTATGGTGGGTACCTTGACACGCATAGTTATGTGGAACGTTAGGGGGCTAAACTCCTATGTGAAGCGCTATAGAGTGCATACAAATTTTCGGCAGCTTGTCGTAAATATTGCTCTCCTGCAGGAGACTCATTTGGTTGAGAATGAAGCACAAAAAGTGCAGAAAAAGTGGAGGGGCAGCTATATTCTGTGACCTATTCCTCCTACGCTAGAGAGGTTTCTGTCTGGATGGCCCCTGGGACTCCCTTTGTATTACAAAGTCTAAACGCAGAGGTGCAGGGGTGTTACATATTTCTTCATGGCTTACTAGATGGCCGTGACATCTGTCTGTTGAATATCTACGCCCCTAACACGGATGACGCAGGATTTTATCATCAGATCTAACAGGAATTAATATCATATACACATTTACCCATTCTGTGGGCGGGTGACTTTAATTGCGTCCTCGGTGGAGCGCTAGATAGGGACCCCCCCGAAGATGAATACGAAAGCGCATATGACTGCCAAACTGCGAAACGTTATGAGGAATCTCCACTTTGTGGATGTGTGGAGAGAAATGTACCCCTCGTCTAGAGTGTTTTCGTGTTACACGTCCACCCATGGGGCTTACAGCTATTTGGATAGATTTCTCCTAGCCAATGATGGCTCAATAGACATTCGCCGAGTTGTTTACCAGGCCCGTTTTTTGTCGGACCATGCCCCCTTCCTTCTGGAGTGTGAAACGCACATGCCCAGACCTGCGATCCCCCTGTGGCGGTTGCGTCCAGAGGATCTCCAGGATGTGCTAGTTGGATACTTTCATACGAATTGGGGTACGGCAGGGACCCGAGGCTTAGAATGGGAGGCACTGAAAGTTGTTATTAGAGGGGAAAGCCTTAGTAAAACATATGGAATTAGGCAGTGTCTGGACCGGGAACTCCCGCGTCAGGAGGAGGTGTTGGCTACTCTACAGCGCCAAGTTAATAATGGCGACGCTTCGGAGGCAGATTGCCTTGAGATGAGAGGTAGAATTGTGGACCTCTGGGATAGGCTAGAGAATTATGTCCGCCAGAATTAAAGGCAGTGACTATTCCAGGAAGGAGACCGCTCTGGGCGTATGCTGTCTTGGCTCCTCCATTACTCAGATGCTCTGCGGCTCCTCTGGGGAAAGGATTTTAGGGCAATTGAGGGTGAATGCGCACCTGCGTGAGCACTTGCGAGTTATCTATGCCCCACCACAGAGAACGGGCGAGACCCAGATTCAGAAGTACCTGAATGGTCTCCGGTTACCTCACCTTACGGCAGCCCAGGTGGAGGAATTGGAAGGAGAGGTTTCATTGGAAACCCTGGGAGAGGCGTTGAGTGGTATGGCGACTGGGAAAGCACCTGGTCTGGATGGGCTGCCAGTCCAATTTTATCATTCATATTCTGCTGTGCTTCTTCCTCAATTGTTGGAAATACTCCATGAGGTGAGAGGGGAGGGTCTGCTACCGGTGCATATGCGAGAAGCTCTGATAGTTATGCTACTCAAGCCAGGAAAGGAGGTTGACAACCCGAGCTCATATAGGCCGTTATCCATGCTGAATATTGATGTTAAATTACTCACTAAAGTTTTGGCCTCTCGGTTGAGTAGAGTGGTGACGCATTAAGTGCAGGGAGATCAATGCGTTTTTTTGCCGGGGAGGGGAACTCATATGAATATATGGCACTTATTGCATATACTTCACGAGACACGAGGCCCTGCGTTTCCCGCAGCACTAGTGGCACTGGATATGGAAAAAGCATTTGACACCCTGTCCTGGGACTCCCTATGGGAGGTGTTGCACAGGATGGGCATTGGTCCTGTCTTCTTATCCTGTGTGCGTCTTTTGTACTCAGCGCCCTGGGCGAGAGTGCGTACAGGGGCGATTGTGTCATACTCCTTTATGATCGAACGCGGCACACAGCAGGGTTGCCCCCCTGTCGCCGCTGTGGTTTGGGTGGCCGTGGAGCCACTAGCTATTCAACTACGGACTGGCTTGGATGGTTGAAGTATCCAGGTGGGGGCGAGAATGCACATAATTTCATTGTATGCAGATAATGCTCTAGTGCACATCTCAGAACCTGAACAGACGGTCCCCCTCTTGTTGGGAATGATGGATGATTTTGGGCGGATGTCGGGCCTATGTGTTAACAGGCAATAAACTGTGTTATTCCCAAAAGGCAGGTCTGTCTGTGATAGAGGCTTCGGAGTTGCCTCAATTGGGCTTAACCTGGGAGACTAAGGGGCTGATTCTAAGCTTGGCGGGCGGCAGGAGCCGCCCGCCAAGCGGGAACCGCCAGAAGACCGTACCGCGGTCAAAAGACCGCGGCGGTCATTCTGGGTTTCCCACTGGGCTGGCGGGCGACCGCCAAAAGGCCGCCCGCCAGCCCAGTGGGAAACACCCTTCCCACGAGGAAGCCGGCTCCGAATGGAGCCGGCGGAGTGGGAAGGTGTGCCGGGTGCAGTTGCACCTGTCGCGAATTTCAGTGTCTGCTGAGAAGACACTGAAATTCTTTTTGGGGCCCTCTTACGGGGGCCCCTGCAGTGCCCATGCCATTGGCACGGGCACTGCAGGGGCCCCCAGGGGCCCCACGACACCCCATACCGCCATCCTGTTCCTCCTGAACCGCCAGGAACAGGATGGCGGTATGGGGTGTCTGAATCCCCATGGCGGCGCATGGAGGATTCAGAAGGGCAGCGGAAAACCGTCGGGAGACCGCCGGTTTTCCTGTTCTGACCGCGGCCAAACCGCCGCGGTCAGAATGCCCTGCGGGGCACCGCCAGCCTGTTGGCGGTGCTCCCGCCGACCCTGGCCCCGGCGGTCAAGGACCGCCGGGGTCAGAATCACCCCCTAAGTCTTTTTCATATTTAGGCATCCGAGTTGCACATTCACCGCAATTGCAATTCAATTTAAACATGGGAAGAGTACTGGAGGGTCTCCCTGCATCTGTTCAGTTTTGGACCTCTCTCCCATTATAGTTTATGGGTAGAATCGTGCTCAGTAAAATGATCTTGCTGCCTATATGTTATGCAGAATTCACTCTGTGAGCTCCCTCTTTCGATATTCCGACAGCTCGATAAACTGCTCTTATCTTTAGTCTGGGCAGGCAAAAGATGCCAAGTTCGCATGGTAATCTTGAAATTGGACCTGGCTGATGGCAGCATGGTACTGCCAGACTTAAATTTATATTACTAGGCAGGGTTGCTACAGTACGCAGCCCGATGGTGTGAGGATGTGCCCAATTGGGAAACAAGCTTTTTATCTGGTTTGGTCTGTATGTAGCGCCTCCTGCATATACTAATGGGTGGCTCTAGGGTTCCGCAAGGCACCCCCTACCTGGTGGGGCAGGTGTCGAGGGCTTCGGAGAGTGCGGTGGTGCGGGTCCTACGTAAGGCCGCATATGCACACCTGCTCCCCCTGTGGTGGATCCGGCCTTTTGCTAAAGCTGCTGAGGTAATGGATTTTGCACAGTGGCGTGCAGGAGGTTGTAATAATGCTGGTGACTTATTTCATAATGACACGTTCATTACGAGGGATGAGGAAGACTCCTTGTTTGGAATCGGTCCAAGACAGTGCTTACAATATGCGATCATCTTGCAGACGGTCAGAGACATTTGGACGTCCTTTCCGGAGGAGCCCATTGAATCTCGCCTCCTGGAGTCAATTCTTGATCCCGGAGGTGATTGGGGTCTGCTATCCCGAACTTACAAAGTTCTCAAGGGTGACAGACTGACTGGCCTAGGGGATTAGAGGCAAATGGGACACTAGTCTCAGAACGGTGCTCACAGATGGGGAATGGAATAGGACCTGTTCTTTGGTGCGGGATGCGATTAGCAATGCTAGGTTTAAGTTGACGCACTTTTATAACTTACATAGAGCATACCTGACACCTCAACTGTTAAATAGGATATTTCCTTCAAAGCCTGACAGTTGTAACCGTTGTGGAGAGCAGTCCGCTTCATTTGATCACATGGCATGGGTCTGTGGCTCTGTCCAACCTTATTGGCATCAAGTGGTGAAAACGCTGAGAAAGGTTACAGCTGTGAGAGTGCAGGTGACGATGAAGCACTGCCTGCTGGGCCTGATCCCAGTCCCCAAAAAGGGTTGAAAAATGGCTTATAGATTTGCACAGCTGGGGCTTTTCCTGGCGAAAAGACGCATTGCGATTTGTTGGGCCAGCCCGCACCCCATGCTGCACGTTACCTGGCTAAGTGATTTAGTTGAATTGGCTAATGCAGAAGAAGGCCATTTGCGGAAGGTTCGGTTAGATGAGTATGCTGACCGAAATTTGGAGCTCTGGCGTGCCATGATTAATGAGTTAACTGGTGTGCAGGATAGCGAGGGAGAGAGTCCTTTGTCTGATGCGTCTGCTTGTTGAGCCCTGGTCGTGGTTGAGCCTTGGAGTACTGGACCCCTACTCCCTCATCCTGACTACTGTGTCACTCTTGGATGCTGCTGTGTTCCCTTACCGAGTGCCCCCCCCAGCCATACATGCCTGCTACACCAGATAAATGACGATCATTCGTAGCGCTGTTGGTTAATATGTTATAGTGTACTGCATTGTCTCTGAAGGGGTGGCCTCTGCTCTGTCGGACTACTGTGGAAGTCATGTTGGTTGGGTCCCCCTAATCTAACATCACAGATGCCTTATCTCCTTATGCGCGCTCAGTTGGAGCAGTTAAGTGGACCTGGAACTGGACTCTTCAAAATGTTATTGACCTAAAAAGTGCGATTGGTCTGATATTACCCCCCTGAAAGCACTATGTAATAATGTAGTACACAGATGTATGTGTTTATCTTATGCATAAGTAAACAAGCTAAAAAAAAAACTTCCAATGTTCCCACTAATTTTCCTTCAATTTCTTGTTTGCGTAGGATGGCATAGTTTCAGGTGGCAACCAATACTTGTGTAAATTCATTGAGTATAAGGACTGTTTTACATAGTCCAACCATGGTAGCTGAACAACTCTCTGTGATTTAGCTAGAGCATCTCTTAATCCCACTGCATATTCTGCCAGATTGGGCATAAACCAAACCCCCTAGCCAAAAGAGAATGAGTTTCAGGTGCATTAGCTGTACAACAGACCGGTATCCTAGGTCATGTTTTAAAACCGGTGCCATGCTTTAGGGCAATTTGAGGGCTACTCCTATAGATTTATACTCAGCCACCTCCAGGGCTTTTAAGCTAACATATTCCCATAGTTCTGCTACATATGTGGTGGCAACTACTTCTTTGGCCCTCCAGACCTCAAGAAGGGAAGAAATTGAGTGGAATAACGTCCTATATATGAATTTCTGTTCTTCAGTAAAAGTACACATTTAATGACCTGCATAGCCCAGGAATTTGTCTAAAGAGGTTGATGCCAAGATAATCAAAATCTGCCACTTCCTTCAAATCCTCCCCTTCCAACATTATTAATTGTCTAAAACCTCTATGGGGGAGGATGACCATAAATGTTGTCTTGCTCACTTTAATTGCCAGTCCATGATCTAGGCAGAATATGTCAAATTTACCCAGATGGGTCTCTAGGCTAATAAAGTATTGTCTACAAATAATAAGATGGGAATGTTGGTTCCCCCAAGGACTGACGAGTTGTTATCACAACCCAGGAGGTACTCAATGCAGCCATTCATAAACAGCGGGAACAATGTGTGGGCAAGGATGCATCCTTGCCTAATTCCTTTTACAACCTTATATTGGTTAGTGTTTTTTCTTGTTTGTACCACATCTAACTTGCACAAAACTTTTATGGTGAGGCCTAATAAATAAATCAAGGAGAGGCAGGGGAAGCTCTTGGTCACCCAGTGTATGCCATAGTTTATCCCTACGGACCGCCTTGAATGCTGCCTTAGGATCAATAAAAGCAGTCTACTTCTTTCTAACTTAATTATTCAAACCTATAAACCTGGTCAACTGTGCTATGTTTGGGATGAAATCCAGCCTGAAATTGTGCTAAAATTATATTATCTTTTACCCAAGTGAGAAGCTGATCTAATAAATGCGTACAAACATTTTTTGGGAGAAGAATCAAAAACTTTTATTGAGTGATAATTGGCTGGAACAGATAATTGTCTGGCCTTTCTTATGTATAGGAGTAAGCTCCATCCCTTTCCATGAAATAGGAATCTCACCTTTTGATAAAATGACATTAAAAATGAGTGTGTGATAGGGTGCCCAAATTACTGGTTCAGATTTAAAAAGGTCCACCAGAATGTAATCTAGCCCAGGAGACTTTCCTGCTTTCTGAGATCTAATAGCCGTAGTCACTTCAGTCACTGAGAATGCCCATCCATCTTTAACAGTACCGAGTTTGAAAGGAGCCTTGCAGAATGTGGAGGACACCATAAAATCAGGGAAGTCAAGGGTTGAAGTAGAGGTACTATATAAAGATTTAAAAAGATTTAAAAGGAGTTACCCAATCTTTGTGGAATAATTTGTGCTTCTGGCTTCATCATATTTGTCTTGGCACCATTTACTATCATGTGCAGAAAACTACTGGTCTCCTGAGAGCATTGCAGACACAATATAATTCCACATTGCTGATTGTGCACGGTCAATAAGGAGATTTCTCTTGGCTCACCTAGACACCCTATCATACCATGTAGGATCTGCTTTCAAAGAGGGGTTCTTACAGATGGGAGGGTTAGTGAAGAAACCTGTAGTTAAGTCCTCCTTTTTGCCCTGGTCACCCCCAAACTTTTTGGACAGATACTAGTGGTTACTGACTCTTGGCTGTTCCCTGGGTACTGCTTACCAGACCTAGGGCCGGTGCTCTGTGTAAGAGGGTTATACAAATAAGGCTAATACAAATTGGCAGTATCAACCTACCTATAAGTACATAGTATATGTTAGGGCACATAGGTTTAGGGACCCCCCCATAGGTAGTGCACTCATAGGTGCACTGCTGAGGTGCCCCGTGTCATTTCAAAGGCATGCCTGGCTTGCTGGCTGTTTTAAACTAAAGTTATATGCAAATTCAACTTTGGAATTAAAATTACTTCTAAAGTCTTAAAACTACTTTATTTTTACACCCCTAAGGTGTGCCCTAAATGCCCCCAGGGCTAGGTATTATGCCACTATTAGCAGGGCCCTTATAAAAATTGTTTATTAATCCCGGTGATAGAAAATGGCCACATTTGTTTTCACTCACTGTAGGGAATGGGCTCCATAGGCTAAAGAGGGGAGACTTTATTTTAATTAATAGAGTCGCAATAGGAGTCAGATATTTCAAGTTTGGTATCAAATTGATTGTTATATTAAGTCCCACAACTTGCAATTGTTGGATTTAATATAACTTGTTCAGGGAAAGAGTTTTATAACTCAACCTGAAGTTCCCAACTTTAACTCTGTAGTGCCTTTCTCTGATTGGTTAGCCTCTGGCAGCCTGACCAGGCTGCCTTGATGAGGTGAGAAGTGGCCTGGGCTGAAGACAAAGGAAGTGCCTGGAGAGGAGTTCTGCATCAGCAGATGGTGAAACAGGATGGGGGGAGAGCAGCCAAACTGGTCTTCAAAGAAGGGAAGGACATTTGGAGCAGCTCAGGACCTCCCCCATTTCCTGCAACCCCAGGCAACTAATTGCCATCTTGACTAGATTAGGAGGTGGATAGGGGGGTGTCAAGGATTTTAGCCACACCAGTGGGTGAGCTCAGCCAGACCTAACCTCCAGAATTCTGTTTCAGTCATTTTGGATTTTTGAAGAATGTTGAGGAATGTTGCTCCCTGGGATTGATTTTTGCCACACGTCCTAGAAAGTGGTCATCCAAGATGGCAGTGGCCAGCCCGTGATTTGGACAGTTGGCCGCCCTTGCTTTTCACCCCAATAGCAAGGATAAATTTGGCAGATTTGCACCCACACCTGCACCCACCCCTCCGATCCATACAAGGAACAACATCAGAAGAAGAAGGACTGCCTGCTGGACCCCTGACATGCACCTGGACACTGCATTCTGAAGGACTGCACCAGACTGCACCAGCTGCACACTTGGGCTTCACCATAAGAAGGAATTTGCCTGGCTTTAGTTGGTTCAAGAAGGGACTCCCTGCTTGCTACAAGTGAAAAATAGCTAACTAGAGTCCCCTGCATCGAATCTTGAAGAAACTGACCAGCTGACTACTGTCCAGTGGTAATTTTGGAGTTTGAGCCAGATACATTCTGGGAGTTGGAGTCCTAGCCCACAAGGAGCAATTCAGAGCTTCTGGAACCTTGAGGTGAGCTGTGGACTCCTAGAGGACCTTCAAAGACATTCTAGAAGAAGATCCAGAAGTTTGGATAAGATTGGAGAGCTTTTGGTAAAAAGCTCCATAAAGGGACCAACCTGCCGTTGTCAGTCAAGCTGGCTTCTTTCGACCGTGACCGGGCCTGACTTGCAGGTTAGTCCTACTGAAAAGCTCCAGACTTCCAGGTTCTCACCAGGGGCTCCTGGAAAGGCAATCTGATGACATTGACTCGAAATCGGCTTGCTGTAGAAGGTCGTCCAAAGTCAGAGAGAAAAATCTCTAAAAAAGTGACAGTCTTGATAGTCAAATGTTGATCAGGACTTCCCCCCGAACAGTGTATCTGAGGAGGGACGTCGGGTCAAGATTCAGTTTTGACCCAGACAAAGATTTCCATTCTGAAAAATTGTCTAAGTACGAAGGTAGAATTCTTCACTGAGGTTTCCTTAGACACATATCAGAAGAGGGCTCCAGGGAGGTCAGATCGGATTGGTGACTTTGTCCCTCTGAAGAAAATCTTCAAGAAAAAGACTAAGGCCCTCATTACAACATTGGCGGTAAAAGCCGCTTACCGCCGTGCAGAAGACCGCCAACACACCGCTGTGGCGGCTGAATTCTGCCACAGCTATTATGACCCACATGTCGGAATCCACCAAAATTCAGACATCCGCACAAGTCCGCCACACCAAAGGTCAGTGATAAACTGGCGATAACAAATCCTCCACTGTCACGCCAACAGAAATACGCCCACACTATCACGACACACGAATCCACGCAGCGGTCTTTCAATTGCGGTATTCCATTGGCGGTACACACTGCTGCGCTCAAAATACACACACTTTTACAAAACACAGCCACATTGGCCAATTCGAAATACACACACCTGATACACATACACACACCACTCCCACACACCCATTACAATATAAAACACACACCCACATCACCCACAAACCCCCACGACAAAACATTCCGAAAGAAGGCCAGAGAGAGAGCACCAGCAAGAACAACAGCATCCACAGGCACACAACACCATCAACCACACAACTTCCACGCACCTCACACAACACACCACTACATATCACCCCACATATCACCACACACTCCACCCCACACATCACCTACACCACCCCATGGCACCGCAAAGACACCCCAGGTTCTCGGAGGAGGAGCTCAGGGTCATGGTGGAGGAAATCGTCCGGGTAGAGCCACAGCTATTCGGAGCACAGGTACAGCACACCTCCATTGCAAGGAAGATGGTGCTATGGCGAAGAATAGTGGACAGGGTCAACGCAGTGGGACAGCACCCAAGAAATCGGGAGGACATAAGGAAGAGGTGGAACGACCTACGGGCGAAGGTGCGTTCCGTGGTCTCAAGGCACCACCTGGCGGTTCAGAGGACTGGCGGCGGACCCCCACCTCTTCCCCCACAACTAACAACATGGGAGGAGCAGGTCTTGGTGATTCTGCATCCTGAGGGCCTCGCAAGAGTAGCTGGAGGAATGGACTCTGGTAAGACAAATCTTAACTATTACAACCCCCACCCTACCTGCATGACAGCACATAGCCCCACCCTCACCCTAACCCTCAGCACCTAAACTCCTCACAAATGTCCCAACATTACAAATTACCCATCCCAATACCAAGACCTGCATGCAACAATAAAGCATGGACACAAATCACTAAAGCATGCCCACTACACATACCCATACAACCTCCTAAACCATCCTCACACAAGGTCCCACACAGGAATGCTAACACTGGGGTACACGGTCACCCACCCATTGCACACCATGACACACACAGATGTAATAACCATCCTTTTATACCCCTGCAGGACCCCTACCCAATGTCACCGAACAGGAGGGTCCACACATGTCCACACCACCAACAGAAGAGGCCCACAGTGAGGACAGCACCTCTGTCCAACTGGATCTAGATGACCAGCCCGGCCCATCGGGGACCTCGGGACAGTCGGTTCCCCTGACACAGGCCACTACAGAGCTTCCCCCCTCTGGAAACACCAGCACAGCACCTACCCAGCGGGCCCATACCTCTGTCCCTAGGACACATCAATCAGCAGTGTGTCCACCACTACAGGGAACCCAGGTTAATCCACAACCCCAACAACAACAGGGACCTGGGGGCAGTGGTAGTGGGCACACGGTCCAGTGGACGGAGGCCCAGGAACACAGGGGAACTGGGAGGGCTGCTGTGCGACAGGGGGCGGACAGGCCAAGGGAACCCACTCTCCACGAGGCTCTCTCCTCCATCATGGGAGCATACCACCACTCCCAGGAGACGATGGCAACGGTACTGGCCAAGTTTCAGGAGACCCAGCACCTGCAGGAGGAACAGTATATGGGCTTCACGGAGGAACCATCAGCTCCACCCTGGGCACCATCAAAGGGGTGCTGAAGGAACTACTCAACAACAGGAGGGACACTGTGGCACTACAAGGGGCCCCTGACACTAGCATGGACGATGAACTGCCCACCACTTCTGCTGGTGCTAGTGGACAGGATGCCCCGCCACAGGACAACCACACCAGCACCCCACCCCCTGCAGAGGGAGAACCACCCTGCAAACGGTCCCTGAGATCCAGGACAAAGACACAGCACGATGCCAAGACCCCGCCAAGAAATTAGACCACCCTAATTGTCATCCTACTGTCCCACTTTGTCACCCTGTCCATCCTTAAACATTTCACCTAACGGCCTAATTGTCACCAATGTCCCTGGGACTTTCGTACAGGACTTACAATTTCGACTTGATTGGTCTCAAATTTCATGGAAGTGTACTCGTGATTGGTTGATCTTGATTATAAACACCTCCAAACAGTTGGCCGACTCCATAACTATACAGGTTTCCATCATGGAAGCGGCCATGAAAACTACGATTCAACTGTCCCAGTTCAAGTCTCGCTTGGCTGAGATTAATTTAGAACTCAACGAGACGAAGGAATACCTGACACAACAGAAAATCAATAAATTACAGAAGGACATTAAACGTTTTAGCAGAGAAAAAGTCTACCCTTATACGAAGGGTGACTACCAATATGAAGGAGCTTCAGAGACCTCAGATGATTCCGATACCTCGCAACGTAAATCACGTACACCACAGTATAGCTCTAGCTCGGATGATTGGAGCGGCGATGAGGGACAGAGACAGAACCGGAATCGCTATATTCCACCTACTCATTTCAACCCTCCATTCCCATACCAACAGATCCCACCGTGGCAGTCTATGCCTATGCCTTTTTTTTAACCGCAGCCACAATATAATTTTAATCCTTCTTTAGGAAGAGGCCGGGGCAGAGGCAAAAACAGAAGGAGAGGAAGAAACGTCCACTGGGCACAGGAGGAACCACAGATGGTTACCAGGAGTCGCAGTGTGACAATACAAAAGAAACCCTAGTCGTGAACCTTTCCAAATCCTCCAGAGATGGCAGTTCTTGAGAAAAACCTAGGGTTTGTACCTACCCCCAAGGAGGACCGATTCAGACTGAATTGCGAGTTGGCAGCATTGTTTAGCAAAATCAGACTACATTTTTTCTTCAAAGATCGTCCGGTGCCGGATTTAAGAGGTGACACCAATCTAAGGAATCCCTCTACTTTTACACCACCTACTACCACGGTCCCATTAGAGGTCCTTACCTTTGAAAAAGCGGTCCGCCATGAAATTCAACTCCTCGAACCTCCTCGGCCGTTTCAGAATATCTCTAAATTGGAGCGTGCTGCCATACATTCCTTATCACATAATCCAGACATTACTTTAAAACCTGCAGACAAAGGAGGCGCGATAGTGGTGATGGATACAATCGATTATAGACAGGAATGTCTTAGGCTACTTAGTGATGAATCTTACTATCACCAGATTACAACTGACCCTACCCCACGCCTAAACGTAAAATACGGGGAATGATATTGGAAGCAGAGTCAGCTGGATGGATCACTCACCAAGAAGCCGAGTTCCTGGATACAAAGAACCCCAGGACTCCATACTTCTACTGTCTTCTGAAAATTCACAAGGGCATCCCTCCTCCGGGTCGCCCGATAGTCTCCGGTATTGGCTCTCTGTTGGAACCCCTCTCGAAGTTTTGTGACTTTTTTCTGCAACCTATTGTGCAGGCAACACCCACCTTTTTAAAGAATACTAAAGATACCTTGGTTCTACTTGATAATATTAACGATTCAGGTACTACTGACATACTAATTTGTCTAGACGTAGAGTCCCTATATACCAATGTTCCCCAAGAAGCGACTCTTGCTGCTGTGGAAAATATACTTTTGGCTGACACTTGGCCTCACAACACTCCCGTGAGCTTTATTATGCAATGTGCAAGTGTGGCCCTCAAAGAACATTTTTTTCAATTCGAAAAGTGTCTTTACCATCAGATACAGGGTACTTCCATGGGGAGTACTTTTGCGCCTAGTCTGGCCTGTTTATGTTTGCTTTTGAACAACGTCACATTCTTACCCCTGACCAACCATTTTTTTCCAACATTAGATTGTGGCGTCGCTATATAGACGACATTCTAGTGATTTGGAAAGGCAATACAGACCAAGCAAAAGCCTTTGTACAATGGGTTAATACTCTAGATACTCATTTGCGTTTTACTTCTACCATCTCTGACAGTGAGCTATCCTTCCTTGACTTACGAATCACACTTAGGGGTGGGTATCTTCATTCCTCTGTGTTCCATAAACCCACAGATAGAAACAGCCTTTTACTCTACAATAGCCACCACCCTAAGGCTCTGCGAGATAACCTACCTGTTGGTCAGTTTCTCAGGATACGACGTAACTGCTCTGATACTAGTGACTTCCATACCCAAGCCAACATGTTGTGTCATAAACTTTGCGAGCGCAACTATCCATCTAGGAATATTAGACAAGCAAAGAAGAGAGCCAGTAACATCCCCAGGGAATCATTGCTGACCGACAATACCTGTATACAACAATCCAGACTTACTTGCGTGACTACATTCACTCCTCTGAGCAACCGGATTAAGGGTGTTGTCCGCAGACTCTGGCCGATTCTCACAAGTGCAGGTGAAAACTAGAATACCCTTTATTTGCATTTAAAAGAACCCATAACATCAAAGACTTGGTAGTTCACACAAGACCTATGACGTATCGACGCTTTGACAACACGGGCCTTAGCCAATGGTTGAAAGTTAAGGGACACCACCCTTGTGGCGGTTGCAATGTCTGCTCTATGACTAGCAGCATACAAGTGGTGGATCTACGTGAATCCAAGGCCTGGCAATTGAGATCCCACACCAATTGTCGCACAAAGGATTGTATTTATATGATCACATGTCCTTGTGATCTCAGGTACATAAGCATGACAACCAGAATGGTGAAAATCCGTATTAACGAACACCGCAGCACTATCAGATGTAAGAGGTCTTCTACGAAACTGACCAACCATTATATTGAAAAACAACACACTGCTGATGACATTAAATGGATTGGTTTAGAAACCATTAGAGATAATAAAGATTGCACTACGAGACTCTTTGAGAAGGAACAGCGGTGGGTGTTCGGGCTGCAGACCCATATCATTGGACTTAATGACGACATTCAGTGGACTAGCTTTATCCACTGATCACCATATACATGTATTGTTTTATGCATTTCCCCGTTTCTTAATACTTTGGGGTCTTGTTTATAAGACAGGTCGCATTTCCAGCCCTTTTATTTAATACACCTGAATCAGGTCCTTATTTGTATTTTGGAGGCTTTTTTAGACGTTTATCCAGCCCCACTACATAAGACCCCTTTTAGAGATGGCCGACACGATGTTGCCGGCCTTTCTGTGTTTTTACTTAAGTCCTTCTTCTATGTTCGTTGCCTTCTTCCCCTTTTTATGGCCTTCGTTCAATACACTCTCCCTAGTTCTGGGGAGCATTAACGAAAGTAGGTCGTCCGGCATGGTCGGATCCGCTGAAAAGTAAGTGCTTCTTGGGGGGCGGTTTTTGAGCCTTATTGTTCTTTGATTTGAAGCGAGCGGTAACACAATATGAGCCGCGCTTCCAAGCGCGGCACATCTCAGCTCCAGCCCGCATTTATCCGCGGACCGGAGCGGGGACAAGACGGTGTTTACGACCTTTTTGTGTAAACGAGCCTGAGACGCGCTAATCGACACGCTCACTCGTTCCCACGTTTTTGGCATTTCTTGTTCTCGAACCAAGGGTGGTAATTAAACCTTTGGTTCATCACTTTTTTATGCACACAGAACGATAAGGTTCCTGGCATGAATAATTTAGACAACTTTTTACCTAGTATACTTAAAGTACTTTTGTCGAGTTGACTGTATACCGGCCATAAGTGATACATATCCCGCCCTTACAGGAGCTAGTTGCAATAGACTAGATGGGGCGCCCTTTATGATTCTTGTTACGCACATGTATAGGCATAGTTCTATACCTGCGAGGCGTGAACTTCCTATTTCATTGTTTCTTTAGTACCCTCCAGATCTTAGACACCTAGCTTTATGTAGCTATGATATGATAAGAGGTCTGCTTCAGGGATAGGATGTTGGATTTTGTTTGTTGACTTACTTTGTTTGTTATGGTCCATACATATATCTTTGATAAACACCTTGACTACGAATTAAACTAATATGTGATTTAAGGTCTGTTTATTTTTATATGTATACCTAGACCACAGTGGATTGCTTCAACTCGATGCTTTCCCCGAAGAGGCCCTACATTTAATTTTTGGAGGGTAAGCATTGTGGAACCTGTGCTTAGTTGTTTCTTTCTCATTTCACTGTTGGATGTTTAGCACATGGCACTTCTGGGATTCCTCACGAGTGTATAGGGTAGTGTCTCAAGATATCGAGCACATGTTATGTCTGACAACGATGATATCTTTTGACGCGTGTTTCTTTTACTTTCATAGGCTTTGTCCTCCCTAGTATGGGATGTCCAAGTGTTTAAAGGATTAGGTACGTCTTTAAGGTCCTGACGAATCGCATAAGATCATGTATTGACTAAAAACCAGCGAGAAACATGTTGACCTATGATGTAGAGTAACATAGGGGACCCTGTGTTCACTTTTTTCGTTTTTACTACTCCCCAATGTGAGAGTTAGTAGCTGTAATTAGAAATTCTTCTTTTTTATGGGGAGTGTAGACATTATTTTACTATATCCCTATTTATTGTTTTTAATCTTGTCAGAGGTATTAGCATTGAATTAAATATATGAACATATTTTACCTCTAGACATTTTTAACCATTTCTATACCAATCCTCAATCTTTACTTTTGACCGGTTGTGCATTTTCCTCTAAAAAAGATCTCCGGCAAAGAGTGGGGCCCGTCAGGCATTGCAGCGCCGGCCTGACGAGGAGCATAGCCCTATGATGAAGCATGTCACCGGCAGGTGAGTGAGGGCTCGTGCTTCGAACTTTTTTTCTTCCTTGGTATGCAGAACCTATAGGTTTAAAAGAAACCCTCTTTTTTTGGAATCGTGTGTGCATTTTTTTGATTTGTACATCCTTAAACTGCCCCAGCTCCATTTCCTATGCCCATTTGGGCAATGCACCTGTGAGACTAATAGACTGGACTCTGCCGTGGACATCCCTCCGCCATCACCCCTCACCATTTCACTACCCCCTCCAATCTTGAACACTTAAAAAAACACCCTTAAAGCACAAAACAATCTGGAGTCTGTCAGTGATTTCGAAATAGTGTATTAGCAACTACAGTGAAAAAATACTCTTCCAAGTTTAATGTCAACATACCTATGCCACACAGCTCTAGTCCATGAGGAATCTAAGCAGATGTCACACAGTGGGACCCACATCTGTGAAATCTTAAGGGAAAGTGACAGCTCAGTGGCCATACACTGGGTGAAAAAGACCCACAGTAGAGAGGTATTAGTGTTAAAGTACATGTAGCAGGGCTGTACTCTTACCTGTGTCTCACTGGAAATATTGCCGGATCACTGAGTCCCTGTTGTGCATGTCTTCTTCCTCTGCTTCCTCGTCTTCACTGTCCACAGGCTCCACAGCTGCAACAACACCGCCATCTGGACCATCCTCCTGCAGAAAAGGCACCTGTCGTCACAAAGCCAAGTTGTGAAGCATACAGCAGGCCACAATGATCTGGCACACCTTCTTTGGTGTGTAGAATAGGGATCCACCTGTCATATGGAGGCACCTGAACCTGGCCTTCAGGAGGCCGAAGGTCCGCTCGATCACCCTCCTAGTTCGCCCATGGGCCTCATTGTAGTGTTCCTCTGCCCTTGTCCTGGGATTCCTCACTGGGGTCAGGAGCCATGACAGGTTGGGGTAACCAGAGTCACCTGCAAATGGTGATGGACAACTGTTAGACACGCACTAACTTGGAGGGATATCCCCAGACCCAGACAACCATTCCCACTGACTTGCTTCCAGGTGCTCACCTAATAGCCACACACAGTGCCTCTGGAGTTCACCCATCACATAAGGGATGCTGCTATTCCGCAGGATGTAGGCGTCATGCACTGAGCCAGGGAACTTGGCATTCACATGGGAGAGGAACTGGTCTGCCAAACATACCATCTGTACATTCATAGAATAATAACTCTTCCGGTTTCTGTACACCTGTTCACACCTGTGGGGGGGGGGACCAAAGCCACATGTGTCCCATCAATGGCACCTATGATGTTGGGGATGTGTCCCAGGCCATAGAAATCCCCTTTCACTGTAGGCAAACCTGCGGGAAAACGATGTAGCTCCGCATGTGTTTCAGAAGGGCAGACAACACTCTGGACAATACGTTGGAAAACATAGGCTGGGACATCCCTGATGCTATGGCCACTGTTGTTTGAAATGACCCACTTGCAAGGAAATGGAGCACTAACAGCACCTGCACTTGAGGGGGGATTCCTGTGGGATGGCGGATTGCTGACATCAGGTCTGGCTCCAACTGGGTACACAGTTCCTGGATTGTGGCACGATCAAGTCTGTAGGTGATAATCAAATGTCGCTCCTCCAACCACTGTCGACAGGTCCACCAACGGTCGGTACATCGGAGGATGCCGCCATCTCCTCACATGTCCCAGCGGATGGTGCCTATGAAGGACAACAGCAAGCACAGAGTCAAACAACTCAGAGGTACGTAGCCACAGTCTACACAGAACACCAATCATACACAAAAGGTGGCTTGTATGTGTGTTGAGTCTAGGCCTAGGTATGTGTGACGCAGTTGGAAATGAAGCCATGTGGGCCCCTGAAATGGCAGCTGCCTGATCTGTAAAGTGGGACAATGGGATGTGAGGTAACTGCGCTGGCGTTGTACACCATCGCGGTAGGCAGTCGAAGACCGCAGCGCAATGCTGCATTGGTTAACATTGGACCCTATGGGTCCCAGGAACCAATGGCGATGTACGCCGGCGGTGACGGTACGCACCACCACGGACGTGACTGCCATTTTCTCTCTGTTCAATCACTCGATACCTGATCTTCGACAGGAGAGGACCTACACTGCAAGTGCTGCTGTGACCTCGGTCTGGAACAGACAATGGCTCGAGTGTCTGGGGAAAGGGCCCCTGCCTTCACATCGGAGGAGTTGGAGAAGCTCGTGGATGGGGTCCTCCCCAGTACACGCTACTCTATGGTCCTCCAGACAAAAAGGTAAGTAAACAGGGAGCATGTTGTATGGGCTATGTCTGTGTGGAGAGGTCTGGATGTAAGAAGGAAGGGGGGGGACAGTGCGGCGTGCATGAAAGACGGTGAATGCATGTGCCACATGGCAAGGGTAGGGATGGGGGCCAATCACTTTGACGGTGCAGTTGGTAATAACTTCCCTTTTTCCCCTGTACATTTCATGTAGGTCAGCGCCCACCAGAAGAAAGATATTTGGCATGCCATCGCCAAGGACGTCTGGTCCCTGGGGGTCTACCACAGACGGAGCACCCACTGCCGGAAAAGATAGGAGGACATTCGCCGCTGGAGCAAGAAGACGGCGAAGTCTCAGCTGGGTATGGTCTCCCAACGTGGGAGGGGTGCCCGTCGCACCATGACCCCCCGGATGTTCAGGATCCTGGCGGTGGCCTACCCGGAGTTGGATGGGCGCTTGAGGGCATCACAGCAGACACAAGGGGGTGAGTACACTCTCATTCTGCTGACTTTGCGCGCAGTGGAGCAGTGGAGGTGTCTGGGTGGGGGAGCTGGGCTGTGGGTTTCCCTAGGCTAGGACGAGTTCCGTAGGCAAGGCCCCTCCGTAAGGCAGGCCATGTGGCAACCCAGCCCACCTCTGTAGAGAGCCAAGTACAACTAGTCATGCCCCTGTGTCATCTATGTGTGCAGATGTCGTCCATAGCCTTGTAGGCCATTTCCCAGAAATTTAATAGTGGAGCCCAAGAGTGCAGCGTAGTGCAGGGGGCTTTTGTGTCTGTCGTGTCCGCCAACGGTAGCGGTAATGCATGCCCTCAACATGTCTTTCTTCTGTCTCCCCCCCCCTTTTTGTGGTCTCCCTGTTCTTGTGTGCATTAGCATCATCAGGTGGAGGAGCAGTGGCTCCGGAGCACAAAGGAGCTGCATCTCACAGGGCCCTGGAGGGCGACACCACGGAGTCTGATTTCACCAGTGGGATGGAGGGCGAGGGGAGCTACACGGCGGGGGACAGGAGCTGACACCAGCGACACGGACTCGTCCTCTGATGGGAGCTCCCTTGTGGTGGCGGCAACATCTGTGTTCCCCGCATCTACAGGTACAGCCCCCCCTACCAGCACCGCCCTCCCAGCAGCCCCTCAGTGTTTGCCCCGTGCCTGCTCACCCAGGAGGGTGGGCATCACCTTTGCCCCAGGCACCTCAGGCCCTGCCCCAATCACCCCTGCTGCCCTCAGTGAGGAGGCCATTGACCTCCTCAGGTCCCTCACTGTTGTTCAGTCTACCATTTTGAATGCCATCCAGGGTGTATAGAGGCAGTTGCAACAAACCAATGCATTCCTGGAGGGCATTCATTCTGGTCAGGCGGCCCTTCAGCAAGCTTTTCAGACTTTGGCCTCAGCAATAGTGGCAGCCATTGTCCCCATCTCTAGCCTCCCCCCTCCAACTTCCTCCACCCCGACCCAATCCCCTGTACCTCAGCCTATCCCAAGCATACCTACAGACCAACATGCACACACCTCAACACCCAAGGGAAGCTCAGGCAAACATAAGCACCACACATCCCACAGGCACTCACGCAAGCATCACACACATGCTGACACACCAACATCCACTGCCTCCACTGTGTCCCCCTCCTCGTCTCCCTCCTCCCGCCCAGTCTCGTCTACACTCACACCTGCATGCACTACCTCTACAGCCACTACGTCCCTCTCCAGCACACCCACCACCACACCCCGCTCATGTGCAGTTACCACCCCCACTACCATTCACACGTCCCCTGTGTCCTCTCCCAGTGTGTCTGTGACGCCCCCTCCCAAGATACACAAACGCAGGCACACACCCACCCAACAGTCATCCACCTCACAACAGCCTCCAGCGCATGCACCTTCACCCAAAGTCACCAAACGCACACCTCCTACAACCACCACCTCTTCCTCCACTCCCAAACCCCCTCCAGCTACCCATCCCAGTGTGTCAGAAAAACTTTTCCTGTCCAACCTTGACCTCCTTCCCACACCTCCCCCACCCCGTCCATCTCCTAGGTCCCGAACTAGCACCTCAGCCACAACATCTCCGGGACCAGTGGTGCCTGTAGTCACCGGAATCTGGAGTGCACCGGCCACCAGGGCAGCCAGTGTGGCACAGAGCCACAGCACAGACAGTCCCCCACCTGTGAAGCATCGGAAGTTGGCCAGTGCCCGAAGGGAGAGGGGGAAGACTCAAGCCACCAAAGCCACTCCCAGGGTTCCCGTTGGGAGTGTGGAGTCAGCTGTGACACCTACCAAGGTGGGGAAGTGCCACAAGAAACCCGGAAAGTCTGGGAAGGGCAGCACGGCGGAGAAGACTGCCATCAGCCCAGCTGCCTAGGAGGACGCCGCCAGCACCAGCCCAGCTGCCCAGGAAGCCACCACCAGCACCAGCCCAGCTGCCCAGGAGGCCACCGCCAGCACCAGCCCAGCTGCCCAGGAGGACACCGCCAGCACCAGCCCAGCTGTCCAGGAAGCCACCGCCAGCACCAGCCCAGCTGCCCAGGAGTCCACCGCCAGCACCAGCCCAGCTGCCTAGGAGGACACCGCCAGCACCAGCCCAGCTGCCCAGGAGGACTCCGCCAGCACCAGCCCAGCTGAGCCATGAAGGACCACCAGCAAAAGGCCCGCTGGGCCATGAAGGACCACCAGCCCCGCTGGGCCATGAAGGACCGCCAGCAGCTGAGACCCTGCAATGGAGATCGCCATCTCAAGCACCGCTGAAAACGGCACCACCATCTCAAGCACCACTGAACAGGGCACCGCCATCTCAAGCACCGCTAGCCCATGAGCAGTGGGGGCACTAACGCAACTGAGTCCGTCACGTGGTGAATGATCCACTCTGGGCACTATGCCCCCTCCAGAACCAGTGGAGAGATACATCCACTACCTCTGTCCTTAACAGGATGAAGCACTCTGGGCACCATGCCCCCTCCAGAACCAGTGGAGACTGTCATCCACTTGTGAGACTGTGGCTTTGCACTCCCCAGGATGGCATAGTGGGCAACCCACCCACTGTAGAGACTTGTGAGACTGTGGCTTTGCACTCCCCAGGATGTAACAGTGGGCAACCCACCCACTGTAGAGACTTGTGAGACTGTGGCTTTGCACTCCCCAGGATGGAACAGTGGGTAACCCACCCACTGTAGAGACTTGTGAGACTGTGGCTTTGCACTCCCCAGGATGGAACAGTGGGCAACCCACCCACTGTATAGACATGTGAGACTGTGGCTTTGCACTCCCCAGGATGGAACAGTGGGCAACCCACCCACTGTAGAGACTTGAGAAACTGTGGCTTTGCACTCCCCAGGATGGAACAGTGGGCATGTGGCCCCCTCGTGGATTTGGCGTCGTGCACTCTAGTGGCTGAGGTGCCCCCCCCTTCCCCTCCCCCTTAGGTGCCTGTTTTATTGGTATCTGATGCCCCTGCAGTGTTCTCTCCGTCATGGTCGGGGATCTTGTGTGGGCCTCGACCATACCATGTGGTCCCAGAGTTCCACGGACTTTCTTAGTGCACTACCTGGACTACTATGCTTGGTATATAATTTGTACATGGTGTATATATATATTTCTGCCTACTTGTTTTTAATATATTACAATGGTTACGCTAATTTTCTATTGTTTTTGCATTCTTCCTGGGGTTTTGGGGGGGTGTAACTGTGATGTATTGATATGAATTTGTGTGTGTTGTAGTGGGTGAGGGTGGGGGTGTTGTATGTGTACGTCCCTGTTTTTTGCCTCCCCCCTCCCCTGTGTCGTAGGTGCAGAACTCACTGTGGTCTTCGCCGCCTGCGTTCGTGCTCCTGGTAGAGGAGCAGGAAGACTATCGCAGGTAGAATTTGGAGTTCCGGGTCCATGGTGTCCTCGTTCCTCATGGGGTGTGTGGAGGTGAGCGTTTTCCCTTCGAAATTCCTGTTTCCGCCGTGTTTTTATCCGCGTTGAATCCGCCCCGGAAAAGGTGGAGGATTGGCCTGTCATAATAGTGTGGGCGGTACATTGTCCTCCGCCTGTCTGTTGGCGGTGACCACCGCACTGTTTGTTTGTACCGCCGTGGTGGTTGGAGTGTTAAAGTGGCTGTCTTTGTTGGCGGTTTCCGCCACGGTCTTAATTGCAATTTTTTTACCGCCGGCGTGTTGGCGGTCTTACCGCCGCTTTAACACCAACCGCCAGGGTTGTAATGACCACCTAAGTCCGAAGGTAAACTTTTGACCAAGGCCTCCCGCTTGCTGTATCCAAGCAGGGCTCCATTGTGGTCGGCTTTTAGCTTTGACTTTGTCCCGTCGAGGTGCGACCAGATATCCTGAGTGGCACTTTTAGTAGTTTGCTAAAAACATGAATTCTTAAAAAATTCATATCTCTGGTCCCTCCTAACCAATTTTATTCATTTTGGTTATAGATATAAATATCTTCTATTTTTATAAATTGTTTTTTGATTTTTAATTTGTTTCCTGTGTTCTATTTTTTTTACTGTTTTGTGATACTTGAGTGCTTTACACAGTTTGTGCTTCATTATGACCCTGGCGGTCATGAGACCACCAGAGCCGCAGTGTCACCGCCAAAGGGCCAGCAGTGAATACTGCGGTTTAGCCAAAGCCAAACCGCAGAGCCTCCACCCATCCCACCACATTACCACGTTCCGCTGAGCTGGAGGTGAGCACCTCCAGCATGGTGGATGGCAGGAGACAGCCAGCATTTTTCTGCTGGTTGCACCACCAGAAAAAGCTTGCCAACATGCACCCTGGCAACAGGAATATGCATTCAGGTCACCAGAATACACTCTCACACATGACCACATACCGGCACACATGCACTCACATACTCCCACAAACAAACACACCCCCACTCACCCACACACTCGCGTCATACACCCCCATTCGCACTAACACACATACACAAACACTGCACTCACACACGCATTCACTGCCCCTCTCCCAGTGCATACACGCACTCACCCACTCTCCCCGTTCACTCACACAAATACACTCCCCCACCCCATCCACTTACATAAACACTCACCCCCTCCCCAACCACTTACGTACACATGCACAGGCATACACGCACTCACACCTTCCATCCGCTCAATCGCACTCACACACTAAATCGCTCACACTCACGCACACACGCACTCACTCACTCACCCCTCCCTATTGACAAACACTCACTCACCCCCTCTCCCCTCTTCCCACCCACAAACACTCACTCACACACACAGACACACACCCACAAACACCCCCATCACCCCGCATTCATAACATTCACACATGCACTCACATACGCAGACACACACACATACACACCCTACCCTGTCGGACGATCCATTTACCTTGTCCATCAAGGAGGTTGTCCTAGACGGGACTGGTCCTGGCACTTTCACTGCTGTCAGCGCGTCACCATCTGGACACCGCACACCATATTATGGGTTGTAATACTGTGTGCGGTCTGTTTTTGGTGTGTCGGTACCAGTGGCGGCACCGCCTTTGCACCGCCCACCGTCAGCACGGCTGATTTCGGGCAGAATTCACAGAACAGTCATATTAGGATGGTCTTAAGACCGCCAGCTCTGGCAGTATTTCGGCACTGGCTGTTTTTCGAAGTCGTGATGAGGGCTTTGTCTCCTAAGTTAAGCCTTTTTACTTGTTGCCAAGCTACCAAGGCTAAGTGTAGGTACTTACCTGCCCTTCCAATATCCTACGTTCCAAAAAAAAAACATTTGGGGTGAACATCCATAATCATGTCAGGTGCTTCCTCTTGATTAGCCATGTAAGACAAAATGGGTTCTAGGTCTTGATAAAGTAAGTCATGCTTGGACTCATTGTCCAAAATGCTCCCCCACCTAATTTCCCGCAGATTGTTACTGACTGAAAGGACACATCCAGGCAATTGGGGAGTCCCACTCCCCCTTCGCTACCTCCACAGAGGGAGAGGAGAAGAGGGAGGTGGTAACTCTCATATCTAGGCAGGACTTCCATATGAATAAGATTTGCCCAGAATTGGACATCTAGTAAAAAGGAGTCAATACAGCTCTGGTACAGGTTTCTTTTAAAAGTAGGACCCAACTCCAGATCAGATTTAGTTCTGCCTTTGCAAGACCTCAAATGGCACATCATACAAAGATCCAGGATTTGTGGGGACACCTATGGGAGTAAGGTTAAGAATGGATTCGAAATTTGGGGATTACCCCAATATTAGTCTTGTTCAAAAGATGTTTCATTATAAAATGCTGATGGTTCAAAGCATACACTGAGAAACAATAACAATATCCTATATTCTAGTCTAAAACTACATATTGTAACAATTCAATTTAGCAAACAGATCAATACATGCTGTAAAATAGTTCTGTCTGAGGGGGTCATAGAAAAGGGACCACAATAGTACAGCAGGATATAATGCTTAAGGTGCATTAGCTTCTCGTTGTTGGTGCAAAAAATGTTATAACAAGTGGGATTAGGGCATCAAAATCAGATTTAGATTACAAATGTTCTGAAAGACTACAAAAAGGGACAAAAGGGTGCATAAAGGCCTACTAGCTATTTGATACTGTGCTGAAATGTACAAATTGATGATGGTAAAAATCAAGAATGCACTTTAAAGCACTGGAGTTACATATGATATACAGCTTTGCCCTCAGCATATTACCTAGATGTAATTGATATTTTTATATTGCCCACCATTCTGCTCTTGCGTTGACCATTTCTAAACGAAATTCCAAGTTTAAAACATATTCTTACATTGTCGCAATTCATCATAAATGAAAACAACTCGTTTACTTTCTTGATCTTGAGCTGTCCAAAAGTAGGAAGCAAAATCCTCCTTCTTTCTAGTAGAAAAATTGTGTAGAATATAATTAAAAGCTGTAGTGTGGCTGAGACTGTTTGACAAAGTGGCGTGTGATTACTCAAGTGGAACATTTTTTCACCGACATTTTTATTTCTATAAATAAGGGAATTTGCCCTAATCTCAACTTTAACACTCACACTTGATGTTTCTATCTTTATTATCTTTTAGATGTGGCTGTAGTTTCCCACAGAATTCTGTTTCCATCAGGTGAGTAAGTTGCTTTCTATTTCCACAGTTCAGTAGATCGTTTTTAATAGAAGACATTTTTACCAGGTGTTTAAGATTGTTATTGAACTGCAAGGATTAAGCATCACCAAGAATATGCTTAGATTGTCAAGCTGTGATACTGCCCTTCCAGACTGAAGGTGAACTTTTATCACACACACTTCGGTGGTTCCATGGCTGCTGTTACTATACAATACCAGTAATTCATTGTTCTTTGGTAATATTTACATTTTTATATTCATCAAGCCCAGGTCCAACCTTAGTGCACAATTGTCTGTGTGCCTTGTGAGATAAAGCAAGTTCTTCAAAATGTTAATCTCCACTTTCTGAATTCACTTAATGTCTTTCTCTTCTTAGATTTCAATCCTGTGCAACAACAGAGATACCTAACAGGGCTATCATGCAGTAGTTGTTGGGCATTCCTTGTAAGTACTTTTTATGGATTTTTGCACCCTTATAATGCCCCACTAGTTGTCAGGGGTTATACTTGCTTTAATAACTGCTTCATAAGACGAGGTAAGAACTTGAGAGCACAAGTTGGGGTTTATCTTTAGTATGTTAGATAGGCCTTTGGCATTATTAGTTTCTTTATTGGTTCTTCTGTCTTTTACTGCTGGAATCAAAGCTTATTCCGATACACTGGGTAGATTGTCATTTTCTTCTTTGATGAGAATATCCAAAATGTTATAGTTTACTTTTTGTTTTACTCTATACAATATTGATATATACTTAACACATACTTACTCCTCAATAGGATTTTCTTGTTGCAGTTCCAAGATGTATTGATTCACAGCCATCATGGTGGATCCTAAAACAGAGTCAATTCCAATATTGTCTGTACCATACACCTGATGGAAGTAAACATACCATCATCCAACAGTATACTAATATTTTCACTTGAGGAATCAGTTATATAAGGGAAAGGGACTCTTTTTTTCTTTTGAAGCCAGTACTTATTGAGTATTTTGGTTTTGTGTGCTACCTGCTTTTGGTATGGGGCTTGAATTATTCTAACTTCTCATAGTTCAAATTTGCCAGAAGGCATCAAGCAAAGGGGTGTATCCACCAAATCCTTTAGATTTGGAACACAAATGTTTTCAAAAGAGATTTATCACTCTCTATACTACAATCAGGGGAGACGGACGCTGACGGATGCTGACGCCATGCTACGGAGATTTCGCAGACGCAGGAGGATGCGGACGCAGTCACAGGCCTAGTCACAGCCCGATACATGGTGCAGGGGGATACTCCATCCCACTGCGACTTCCAGGAGGACAACGAAGAGGGGGGGCATGGTTTTTGAGCCGCTTTTGAGCAGTTTCTGAGCCTCAGGAAATGACTTCAGTTGCGGTTTGCAAGGAGAAACTGCCTGAGCTGCCATCCGCCTTGCTTGTTTCCTTTCCTGCGTGCGGCTGTTGTGAGCTGGAGATGCCGCGGACACCAACTGCACAAAAGAGGCATAAGGTGGCACAAGGAGGCCACTAGGATACAAAGACTCAAGGACAAAAAGGAAGACACAAGGAGGACACGAGGTAAGGGTCTGCGAGTTTGTGAACTTGCGAGCGCGGCAGGCTTAGGTGCCCATTGCAGAGTGTTTGTCCCGACCCCCTTGCGGAAGTGGCCCATCCAGGTCTGGTTGCATCTTGCGTGTGGGGGGGCCTGGTGAATCCTACTCACCTTAGTCCACAGTCCTACCTGAAGATCAGTGAAACTATGCCACACCAAGCCACACTAAGTAAAAGCTCAGCAATCAAACTAATCCAAGTGAGCAAGTAGGCAGCTAGGACACCTCTGCCACTCAACCACATTTGCAATCATCAGTTCTACCCCCATCCATCAAATATATTGGGAGTGGCATAAGAGAATTACTGTGTCACTGATGAAGGTAGCTGCATAGCCCCACCTCTGATCACTGTGGTCTTTTGGACTCCTGGGCCCCTGTAGTAGCTACTAAAGCATCTCGGACTGCCGATTATTGAGAAATTAGATCTGGTCAAATAAGAGGTAAGACCTAAACCTCAATCAAGAGGAAGATAAAAGAGGAGTCAGTACTAATGGTAAGCACTTCTTTATTTCATTTTGTGAGTGATTTCAGAATACAAGATCATCCAGGTAGCAACCATAACCCGCAAATAATTATAGTTAAGAGCAAAGTTCATATCCAGGAAGAATCAACTCTCTGTAAGGGTGAGCTCCGTTCTGAAGATTTAAAGAGACTAAATGGAGTTCCTGTTCGGTTAAAACACAAGCTTAGGAAGCAGTTGTGACCCTGAAAACGTGGCTAACAAACCTCAGAATGTAGTTGCCATAGGGGAATCATTCTCACAAAACCTTGTTAATCAATATTTGGCAAATGGTAGGTCTAGGGGTGCATACCTGGGACATAGTAACAACATACGTATGCCTCATGCAGTACGGTTGAGGAAATCGATGGTGAATAGACTTTTGAGGTAACTGCGGAAACATCTGGAAGATGGATCCATCCTAAAATCTCTATGGGAGGAAAGGAAGCTCCTAAAACCGAACATTTGGCTTTTAAAAAAATAGAAACAAGAAACGCTATGGGCAAAACTACATCATGCATCCGCATCGTTAAACTCTAGACACTTCTGGAGATTAGTTAATAGTATTGAAAATGGCCCTAGGGCAGCCAACAACACAAATATTAACAAGGAGTTATGGGTGGGATACTTGAAATCCCACTAAAGGAATCATCCTCGGCATATGCTGGACCAGCTCAATGGGACAGTGACTCTGGTGGGTCTGAGGCCCAGGACCCCATCATGTTTACCCCACTTGAACTAACTAAAATGATAGAAAAATCATGTACAGACTGTCAGTTGGCCCCAACGGTCTACCCCAGGCCCTGTTTATACAGTTGACAGCAAGATGTGTGGTTTTCTTTACTGCTATGTTTAATTACATATGGGCAACAGGTATAACCCCAGACAGCTGGAGGGGCTTGATAAACTATCCTGTTTATAAGGGAGGGAAAGCGTCCCAACCATCTAACTATTGCCTAATTGCCCTACTGGATGTGGATCTCACACACCTTCCCACAGGTCTTCTGCAGCACTTAGAACAGTGTGCCTCAGACAGTGGTATGCTCCCCATTAACCAAACAGGCTTTACTAAGAAGCAGGGTACTCTAACCAACCTTATGGCTCTTCATTTAATAATTAATAGAGCAAAGGCTACAGGGACGCCTCTTTATATGTGCTTTGTGGATTTAAAAGCCACATTTGATTGTGTTCATCGAAACATACTGTGGGAAAAATTACAGCAATGGGTGCTCCCGGAAAACTTCTTGAATGCCATTATTATGCTCTACTCAAATACCTGGGTAAAAATCAAACTTGGGGATGGCTCGCACCCTCTAGGTCTATTAAGACCACATCTAATTGAAGCAGGGTTGTGTTTTAGCTCCACTCCTTTTTAATCTATATGTAGCAGATTTATCTCCAGTCCTAGATAATCAGCCAGCCCTCTCCCCTTCTGTTTGCGGCCTCCAAATATCTAACCTGCTTTATCCAGATGACCTGGTGTTGTTTAGCAATTCTAGAATAGGTTTACAGAAACTTCTGGTCAGTTTAGGAGGATATGTGCAGGTCAACGATCTGGAAATAAACCAAGATAAAAAGAAAATAATCCCCCTTAACCGTAAACCCTCTCTATCTTATAAGTGGTGTTTAACCGGGTGCCATATAGAGGAAATGGCAGCACATACATATCTGGGGGTCAGGATCAACTAAAAAGGTACATTTGGGGGTGGGGCCAACCAACATGGCTGATCGGACGTGAGCTCAGTCGGTTCCGTCTAATTTCCCCTAGGCCCGATGCAGTGAGGCGGTGGGGAGACGTTGATGGGCCTCCCCCAAATCAGGAATCGGCCGCAGATCCCCGGGAGAGGCGAAACCCGGCGAGACTGCCGGTGGAGAGGGGGGTGACACGGCCCTGCGGCCCCACGCTGGACAAGCGGGAGCCGGCTGGAGCCGGAGAGGGGCGGCTGCCCCGAGGTGGAGGACTGACGGCGCGAGACCCGGGGACAGGGGGAGAGCGACACCCCGGACGCCAGAGACGCAGATGAGCGGCGGTGGGCCGTGTGGAAAGGACCACACCCAGCCGCGATAAGGGCGAGGTGAGCATGGGGAAGGCATCCCCTTCTACATGCGGGGAGGCGCGGCCGGGGGAGGCCCAGTTTGGGATAAGCGGCTGGAGCATGCGGAGGCCCCCCACCCGCTAGAAGATATAAAGCGACAACGGGAAGGTAACTAACACCTGAAATATTCTCCTGGCTGAGATGGCGAAGCTGTGCATTTTGAGGTCAGAGGAGGACTATTGGAGGCCATTTTGAGAGGCACTGAGTGGTAAAGCCTCCTCTACAGGAGACTCAGAGAAAGTAGAGTTTTCAAGGCGAGTGCGGGCCCTGACTGGCGGGTCATTGTCACTGGGGGCAAGCCCACAACGGGGGAGAGAGCCCACCGAGGAGAGAGGACATAGCTCTGAGACAAGGGAGAGGGGACATCCCTGCCCCCCAGACGTGTGGAGCGATGGAAGGGCGAGGACCCAGAGGGGGCCTCTGCAGTGAAGGAGTGTAAAGCGGAGAAGAGGGTGAGATCCCAATGATAACACCGGGGCCGGGCCCTTAACAGTTTCACATGCCATGACGCAAAATCCAGGCCAATCGGGTCTCCAGCTATTTCACGCCGGCTAGAGTGGAGAGTTCTGACCAGACACAGGGTGAGGAGATGGCGCTTACAAAGGAGGACCTCTTGTCCTCTCTCCGTGCCTTTAAAACCGAGTTGCGTGAAGAGCTCACAACAGATATCAGTGCGACACTAGAGGCCTTCCAGACGGATGTCAATGGGAAGCTAGCCACCCTCCAAACAGATGTGGACTCGTTGGGGTCCGCACACTGGACTTGGAAACGCACATACAGAACTTACAACAGAAAGTGGCCCCGGTGGAGACTGATCTGGCAAATGTAAAATCGCAACTACACCTCACCACAATGAAGTGCGGGTACTTGGAAAATCGAGCACGCCGAGATAACATACGGGTGAGAGGCCTGGAGGAGGGAGCAGAGGGGCCCAACCTAGAGGCCTTTGTGGTGGGGCTGTTTTCCTCACTACTGGGAGAGGAGCAAGCGGAGGTACAAGTGGAATGAGTGCACCGTGTGGGCAGCAAAATCATGGGCGACGGGAGGAGACCGAGAGATATTCTGGCTAAATTAAGCTAATTTAAAGTGAAGGAACGGATACTTCTAAGGGCGAGACACCAGGACCCGTCTCCTTCCAGGGTTGCCAATGCTCACTCTTCCAGGATATAGCGCCAGCAACTCTAGCTCGACGTCAACAGTTCCGACCAGTGGCGGAGGCACTGAGAGAGAAGAAGATAAAATATCAATGGACCTTCCCCTTTGGCGTAGCGTTTGAACTCCATAATAAAACGTGCCATTTCTTAACGGTGGATACGGCGGCTGCTGCACTGGGTCTAGAGACTAGAGGAGAGAGGGGTGCTACCGACTTTGAGGCGGGAGGGGTGCAAGAAGAAGATGCCCCTCCTGTTTCAGCGGACTAATGAAACAACAGAGGAGAGGTAAAAAGACCCCTAGAAAATGAAGCTGTGCGGTAATCCGGTAACGACTCGGACAGGGGGCGGCCCCGGTGGGGGACCCCCCGGGAGTTCTATAGAGACGGGGGAGGTCCCCCCCCTCGTCGGGAGGGGGTGGAGCAGGTCTGCTCACTCCGGATCCTGGTGTCGCTTGCTACTCAAGCATATTTTATCTCTGCTAGTCACCGGGGGTGTGGGGCCCCCGCCTTTGCGATGCCCGTTGGTGTGATTGGGCCTGGGGGGAGAGATGAGACGGAACTGGATCCTGTCCACGACATGAAGACTGTAAGACACTTGGCGGTTGTGTGCTGCTAGGATAATGTCTGTATTTCTTTTAAGAAATGTTTTCTCAAGTTGTTTGATGTTTACCATCCGTGTCACTGTTCAAGGAGTCAGGGGAAAGCGTCACAGCTGATGGAGTATTCCTGGAGAGGGAGGGTGAGAAACACGATGAGGGGCACTGGAGATTTTACTGGGGGTCTGGATGAGAACATTGATGCTACACAGAGATAATGCTGGAACTACTGACATGGAACGTGAAGGGCCTCAACTCCCCCAATAAACGGTCTCAATTGAAAAAATACCTTGAGGAGCATAGGTATGACATAGTGGCCCTACAAGAAACACATTTGAAGAGGGGGAGGGACACCGTCTTCGTCACAAACACTATTCTCAAATTGCCCTAGCATCAGCTCCCACAAAACACTGTGGGGTGGCGTTACTATTTAGCAGATCATTCCACTTTAAGGAAACAGGGTCCAAGAAAGATAAGGAGGGACGATTTCTGATGTTGAAAGGCAGCCTGGATGGGAAACTTTGTACGATAGCTACTGTCTATACTCCTAACAGTGGTCAAACCCAATATCTGTTATAATTTCTGAGCGAGCTAGAGGGCTTTGCGGGGGGCGAAGTTGTCCTGATGGAGGACTTCAACCTGGTGTGGGACTCAACATTAGACACAGCGCACCCACAGAGATCACAAACGAGTGCCTTTGCCAAATCAGTGAAAGCCTCTTTTTGCCGTTTGGGGCTGTTTGACTCCTGGAGGGCCCTGAAGCCTCTGGAGAGGGATTACACCTTCTCCTCACACACTCATCGCTCATACTCAAGGATTGACTATGTGTTTATGAGCAAACCACTGCAACAGATCCTTACGACGGTAACTATTAATCCAATTGTCATCTCAGACCACGCTACGGTGGTGGTAGGTTTAAATTGGTCACTAGCACGCAAACCATCCAAGCGTCAGTACTTTCCAGGGGTGATTACCCGGGACGCAACATCCCGCAAAGATTTGCGATCAGCGATTAGGGAATACTTCCAACATAATGGGTCGGGTGATACTAACCCCCATATCCTCTGGGAAGCCTTTAAAGCGGTTATAAGAGGTAAATGCATCACGCTCGCCGCTGCCATGCACAGATAAAAAATTAAAGACCAACTCCTTTTGGAAAGCGAACTTAGGGTGGCTGAACGCGAACATAAATCATCCCCGTCCTGGCAAGCTCAAAGGAAGGTGGTAACCCTCAAGGATAAATTACAGGCTATCTATACGAATAGGGCAGAGATGACCTTGTTGAAATTGCGGAAAGCCCACTATGACAAGGGCAATAAAATAGGCACCCCCTTAGCTAGACAGTTGCGAGTCCAACAGGCCAGCGACTACATTGAGCAGGTCAAAGACGAGCACGGGAACACTTCACTGAAGAGTGAAAGGCGAGGTCATTTAGACGATTCTATGAGCGTCTTTATCAATCGGACACGCCCAAGAGTCCTATTTGCGCTCAGTCCACCTACCGCAGGTCTCCCAGGAGACGAATTACATGCTAGAGGTACCCTTTACAGCGGAGGAAGTACAGGCGGTAATCAACGCCCTTCCCCTGCATAAGGCTCCAGGTCCTGATGGTTTTACATCCCTTTTTTATAAGACCTTCGGGGCAGAAATAGCAGGCCAACTCGCGATACTGTTTAATTATATACGGGGAGGGGTGCAGTGTCCACATCCATGGCGGAGGCCCTGATAACTCTCATACCCAAGGCCGGGAAGGACCCTCAACTCTGTGCATCATTCAGGCCCATTGCCCTGCTAAATCTAGATGCCAAAATATACTCTAAAATCCTGGCGCAGAGGATGGAGGATGTGATGCCAGAGCTGATACATCCAGACCAGTCTGGCCTTATTAAAGGTCGCCAGACTCATGACAACTTAAGGCGTGTCATATACTTAATGGAAAAGGTACAAAAGAAAAAGGTCCCGGCACTCTTATTGGCTTTAGACGACGAGAAGGCATTTGACAGGGTTGAGTGGTCCTTTCTAGTAACAACCATGAGATAGTTTGGATTTGGGGAACAATTTATTTCCACGGTGATGAGCAACTATGCCTGCCCCAGATCCCGCGTGCTGGTCAATGGGGTAACTTCTGAATTCTTCGATCTATCCCGAGGCACAGGGCAGGGATGCCCCCTTTCCCCTCTGCTCTTTGCGCTCAGTGTTGAGCCCTTGGCGGTGTGGGTGAGGGGGTGCACGGAGTTCCCAGGCATTACATTTGGTGCAGACTCCCATAAAATTTCCCTATTCGCGGACGATATTTTATTATTTGTCACTGAGCCCCGTGCATCCCTCTCAGCCATAAAAAAGAATTGACTCGGTTTGAACAAGTTGAGGGGTTCAAGGTAAACACGGGGAAATCCTATCTCCTAAACCTGACACTGCCCGAGGGTGTGATGACCCAGATAGCCTCCATGACCCCATTTACTTGGGCTAAGAAAGATATTACCTACTTAGGCATTCGGATTGTTCCCCAGGTGGCTGGGTTGTTTAGAGCAAACTACCCCCCTTTGATTAGGTCTCTACGAGAGGACTTCAAGAGGTGGTCCCCGTTATGGATATCCTGGCTAGGGCGCATCAATAGTATTAAAATGACGGTGCTCCCCAATTACTATACCTCTTTCAGAGCCTCCCCGTTGAGATCCCGCCAGATTTCTTTGTGGAGATTGGAACGCTTTTCACGAAATTTATTTGGCAGGGTACTAGAGCTAGGGTTTCATACAGGGCACTGACGCGCCCCAGAGGGAGGAGAGGGTTGGCGCTCCCAGATCTCCTGCTATATTATAGAGCAGCACAATTACGCGTACTAGCTGAGTGGTCCCTCCGAGAGTCAGATAAGATTTGGCTGCACATGGACAGAGCGGTGACAGGCAAGACCTTGTGGGATATTCCATGGAAGCCCAAGGGGGCATGACCACCAAACGCATACCTTAGCACACCCACCGCCACCACCCTCAGAGTGTGGGACAAAGTTACTAAACTCTATGGGCTTACGTCCTTTCCCTCACCATACATCCCTATCCACCTTAACAAAGCATTCCCACCAGGGGACCATTTGATCAATGGAGAGAAGGGGGCTGCTTATGCATTGCAGACCTATACCATGGAAACCAACTTAGGACCTTCAATAATTGCTGTAGGGACTTCCAACTCCCACAATCCGAACATTACCATTATACACAGTTAGTGCATTGGGTCACACAGCCACATATAAAGGAAGCAGCTACAAGGGATCTTCTACCAGTGGAGAGATTTGTGCAAAGGGGAGGAGCGACAAAAGGCAGTATCTACGCTATACTCTATATTAGCTACAGCACAAACAGCACCGACCCCTCGACACATACCCTTTTGGGAGAAAACCTTGGGTGTCTCGGTGGAGGAGGAGCAATGGCGCTATCTTTACCACAATATACTCAAGCACAACCGGTCCATGGCAGCTAGAGAGGCTCACTATAAACTACTCTATAATTGGTACCTGTATCCTGAGAAACTTAAGAAGCTTTATCCCCAGGTGTCAGATAGATGCTGGAGGGGCTGTGGCATGTTGAGAGACTTTAAACACATATGGTGGGACTGCCCATCGATCCACCCCTATTGAAATGAAATTCTCTTTCATTTTAAAGAGATGCTGTGTTATCCCATTCCGATCACGATGGAACATGCCCTCCTGGGCCTTCGAGCCCAAGAACTACAGCATCAAACATACGGGGACCGGGCTATCATGTGGCTGGCTTTAGGGGCGGCGAAGACAACTCTAGCCTCTTTCTGGAAAAAAGCGGACCCAAAGCCTATAACTCTGTGGCTCACGCGATTATGGAAAAGCCTTGCCATGGAGCGTCTGGTTGATAAAGGGGAGGGTACACGCAGAAGTTTTGATTACGTATGGGATCCCCTGGTCAGGTTCCTTTCCAGGGGACTTTCCCTCACGACTTGTAGCCCCAAACTAAGGGCCTTGCACCTCTTCCATATATAGAAACCGGAGTCTGAGACGGGGGAGACTAGAGAGGACCCCACATAGGCCCAGAGATGGGGGCACGCAACCACTGACTTCTCTTAGCTACTCTTAATTTGCCGAGAGACATATGGTTTGTTGTATGTTAACTTGTTTAATATCAATTCTTTACACTGTTTCATGTATGGTATGAGCTGGCTATACTTACAACCTTGCATGATGATAAATGTCCCTTAAAGTAGAGTATTCTTAGTGCACAATGTAACACTTACTCCAGCTGAGGACAAAAGACAAAGGAAACGGTGTTGTATGGAATAATCTATGATGCTTCTTGATTAAGTATGATTGTACTGTATCATAAAATGTCAATAAAAAGAAGATTACAAAAAAAAAAAGGTACATTTGCAGGCCACAGAGATGTAATTAGGGAGAAGGACCAAGCCCTAAATTGTGCTTTTGGGAATCTAGCAACATCACTCCTTGGGCACCCTCTTAAGCTGATGACCATGGTTATGAGAGCCAAATTACTACCTACACTCTCCTATGGTACAGAAATAATGAGGGGAGAGGAGGTGACCCTGTTAGATAGGCTATTAGTTAAATCATATAAACAAGTCTTATGGCCACCCCGATCGGCCTCGTCGGCTCAAATTAGATTGATTTTCCCTAGTAAAGCAATCCCTGGATAGGTCGGCCGCTTTTACTAAGGCTTGCTATAAATTATGTTATGTTACTAAGGCAACGCTAGCTAACTTAGTCTGGCAGGAAATGTATTTTGAAACAGGTTATAGTAACTTCAAGGAGCATTTGGAAAAAAGCATAGCGCATTTGGAGCTGGGTGATCTATGGGGTAAATCATTGCTGCCCTCTGCCTTTAACAAAGCAGTAAATAAATCAGCTAAAATCTTAAACTGGGAGCAGGGGATGCCACTCCATGCCAAGGTGTGCGAGGGACACAAATGTTTTTAAGATAAATTTAGGCAAAGTGGGGAAACAACCTACTAAACAACTGCCCCCAGCTCTAGAGACATGCTGAAGCATCTAAGAGAGGGCCAGGCCGCATTTTCAATAACACTGTCTTGGGGCACCAGGGCTTTTATTATGATTGTGTTCTTAATTATGATGAATTATTGTTTTAATGTTGGGTACCGCTGCTATTTGTGTATTGCATTTTGGTATTGTGAGAGTAACAGCCCGGCTTGCAAAGACCAAATGCAATTTGTAATGTTATAATGGACAGTGGGATCTCAGCCTAAGAATTGTTCCTCTGTTTTAGGTATTCTTAATATGAGGTATTTTTAATATGATTACGCTATGATATTTTAGTATGTACATGTTTGCTTGACACTTATGCACTTGCACTTTATTGAGTACAAGAGTTTTGCATATTCACAGAAGAGGGTTATGGGTGAATGGGCAAGATCACCCCTGGTATTGCTAACTTGGTCTGTCATTTCCAGGCATTTTATGGTTTTTATGAATTAATAAAGTACTTTTTCATTCATTCATTCATTTCATACTACAGTCAGACATTTGTTTTGGGGTCACTATAAGTGCCTTGCATTCATCTTTCCAATTGATTCAGCCCCCTAACTGATACTGGGTTCTACCTCTAAAGTTACTTGCTGTGTTTATGTTTTGAACATCATTTGCCATATGCCCCCATACTGCTGATGTTCCTGACAATTGAGGTATTTGTCTGTTGAAAAGTTGTTTATTAGAGTCGGAGTGTATTTCAGCCTGAACCTCAAATTGTTGTTTATTTCTCCCAGGCGTGCTTACAGTAGCCACCTTAATATTGTGGTTATGGTTTCAATCTCAGCTTCTAATTCTTGAGCCTAATTGTCATTAAAACACATTGATTTAAAGGTTAGAGGCTCCTAAGGTCCCTTTGCCAGACTCAATCACTTACAGGTTTAGCCTATTTGTGGCTTACCTTCCACATCTGGAGTTTCCATCAACATCAAATCTGGCATTTGATCCTTTCTAGTCTATACATGTTATTTTATTGGCCCTCTATTTATTGATTCTTTTACTTAAGTTCAGATTTTCCCAAATATTGGTATCATATAATCAATAGTGAAAATCTTTCTTCAGCAGTTATCTCTTTGTAGGGTTCATTTTCAGCTGGTGGGTGACTTTGAATCAAATCAAATCAAATCAGGGTATAAAAAGGGCAAATGCTCACCTGTAAGGGTCATTATTCATTGGTTCAACAGTTCTTGGGCCCCAAAATTCAGATGAGGACCTTTCCTGAGGACCCTAACTCCATTGAAAAAACAATATTTGTTTCAGATCAGGTTACCCTGTCTGGTCCATTTTCAAGCAGCCTTTAAGTTTCATCTACCTTGGGTTTTCTTTTCCTCAAACCATGTGTCTCTGGCTCAGCTTTACAAGGTTACTTTTCACACCCATGATACGCGTGAACTTAGTCCAATGCACCAATGATGGACGCGAAAGACAAGTTATTGTAGCGACCCATGTTTTTGGATTACTAACAGGGAGCAATGGTAATCCAGATAATAATTTTTTAACGATTTACACACTCAAATCACTAGCAATAGAATATATATTTCAACATACTTTTTTTTAAAATAGAACAATGCTGGAATCGAGCACATAATATTGGTATTGTCACAGAAGATGATAAAAAGCAGCTAAGCTTTCTGTAAACCAGTGAAAACTGGGAAAAATTGTGACGTCAAATTTTATTGCCCTTACACCCTCACTGTGTTATCTCTAAGCACTATGTGAGTTACAGCAGATGAATAAATAATATGGAAGAGTTTCAGGAGTAGTGCGCATACATGGACAACAGGGTTTGGAATAGCTTGTCAGCTATTTTGAGCACAAGGCCAACAGCTAAGAGACTATGCTCACGAAAGAAGACAGTCCTGGCCCCAGTTATTGAAGGCAGAATGGAATGCATTGCAGAGCTTTCAGGAGTCTTGCTTTAGGCTCTTTCAGTCGGGGTGGAATCTGGTGCCGTGCTCATCTGGATCTGATATCTACTTGTGTCTGCGACTTGGGTGAGGTTTGTTCCCTAACTAAGTGGTGACAGTCCTTATGTACTGAATCTTATCAGAGATTGGAATTTCTGACAAAAGTTGAGGAGTGTCTGACCTAGATTATGTGCTTCAAGGTTTACATTCCAGACGTTTCCTTATGGACATACAAGATGAAGGAAAGTCAATTTAGACTACAATATTTTGGCTATCGATGTTAAATGACCTTGGCAACGGCACCTGTCCAAGACTGATGATGCACTGGGGGTTTTGTTGATGTCTATATCTGAATGAATTTATATTTTCACAGTTCTTTGAAAGATAGGAACAAATTAGGTCTTCATCAAAGGCAGATATGTTGATAATTCTGCATATTTTGAGGAAATTGGCAGCCTCCATTGTCCAAAATGGCCGCCTCAATTACCTAGGATGGATTTGGGGCCTAAAAAAAACAAGCTGGACAGGCTAGCTAAAATGGTACCAATCTTGTATGTGTTTCAGAACCTAACACTAAAAGAAAGAAGCTTAAATGCAAGTGATTAACCCATTTGGGGTATCGTACGGCTTCGAGCCATCTGAGCACACGTTGGGTCCATACCTCATTTGATAACCCACAATCTGGAAAGGGCATTCTATTGGATGAGAGAGTTGGGCCATTGGAACTTTGCATCCTGAATCAACTGCGCACACTTTGGGCATTTGTACAGGGTAGCTTAAAGCCATGCTTGCACCCACCATGGGGTAGCACTGGTGCTCTCCTAGTGGGCCGCCCCTCTAAACCTCTTTTCCAGGGATGGCAGCAGAAGCGCTTCCGCTGCCACCCTGACCTCCTACCCGGAGCATCTGATGACATCAGTGCGCACGGTGCGCCAACATCATTAGAACCTGCTGGGAATGTCTGGAAGCCATTTCCTTCCACTGCATTGGAGAAGTAAGAAGTAGGTTTATCCTCTGGGAGGAATCCCCACTAGCCCACCAAGGATGTTTTTTGGAGGTTGTTTCTTGTTTTAAGGAGTGACTCCTCAGGAAAGGGTCACTCCCCTTTAGGGGTTTTATATTTTGGCCATTTCTGACCCCCTTTGGAGCAGATCGGCCATATTTTTAGCACAATCCACCCCCAAGGGGGACAGAAGCCACTAGGTCACCTGGGATGTTTTTTGAAGGGTATTACTTGTTTTGGGAAGGGGCCCATTGGGCAAAGATCATTCCCCTTTAGTGGGTATATATTTTGGCTGTTTCTGCCTCATTTGAGGGCAGGTCAGGTGTATTTTTAGGGGATCTGCCCCTGGAAGGGGGGGGGGGGCAGAAGCCACTAGGCCACCAGAGCTGTTTTTGGAGGCTGTTTTTTCTTTTGGGGAGTGGGCTCTTGAGCTAGGGTCACTTCCCAATAGGGGGTATATTTACTTATATGGTGGTGGTAGCATCCTTTTAGCAAGGGTCACTCCACTTTATATGGCCATGCATTTTTGCTGTTTCTGCCCCCCCTTTGGGGACAGATTAGCCATATTTGTAGGCTCACCTGCCCCCAAGGGAAGGAGTGGGAGGGAGGGGGATGGAAAGCTAGTAGACACCATGAATTGTACTTATTTGTTTTATATGTCGGGGCATGGCCCCTTGGCAAGTGTTGATCCCCTCTACTGGGACATGTATTTTGGCCAAGAACAAAGGCATCCTTCAATGGTCAATCCTTCAGAGCAGTAGGCTTAACTTCAGAGTTCTAGGTGTAAAGTATTTGTACCAACACACACAGTAACTTAATGAAAAACTACAAAATGACACAACACCAGTTTCGAAAAATAGGAAATATTTATCTAAACAAAACAAGACCAAAACAACAAAAATTCAACATACACAAATTCACGTTATGAATTTTTAAGGATTAAACTAAAAAATTGCGCTTAGAAACACAAAATGCTTCGGTGAGGTGTTAACACAGCGTCGGGACGGAGTCGTTCCCAACAAGCCGACACCAGCGGCGCCGGACACGGAGTCGCGTAGACCCCCAAGTACAGTACCTTTGGTGAAGAGTGAAAACAAGTCGATGCGCGAAGTCGGGGATCGCGGCGTCTGTACCAAACGTTGAATCTGTGCACTTCGAGCGGCGTCAGTCACGACGTGGTGCAGCGACTTCCACGGAGTCGCGGACTTCAGTGGGGCTGCAGCGGCAGTCGGGCCTGCGAAGGGCGTCGCATTCCAGTTAAGATCACGTAGTCGTTGCAGGCGGCGTCACCCGATTCCGCAGCAGCGACGGTCCGAAGTCGTCCAAAGTCGATTTCCTTGGATTTCCACCAGCTTTCCTTTCAAGGGCCCAGGGACTGGATAGGGCACCACTTGTCAGAGCAGGAGTCTCTTCAGAGACTCCAGGTGCTGGCAGAGAGAAGTCTTTGCTGTCCCTGAGACTTCAAACAACAGGAGGCAAGCTCTAAATCAAGCCCTTGGAGATTTCTTCACAAGTTGGAAGGCACACAAAGTCCAGTCTTTGCCCTCTTACTCTGGCAGAAGCAGCAACTGCAGGGTAGCTCCACAAAGCACAGTCACAGACAGGGCAGCACTTCTCCTCAGCTCTTCTCCAGGCAGAGGTTCCTCTTGATGTCCAGAAGTGATCTAAAGTCTGTGGTGTTGGGTGCCCTTCTTATACCTAATTTCTCCTTTGAAGTAGGCCTCCTTCAAAGTAAAGTCTCTCTTAAATGTGAAATCCTGCCTTGCCCAGGCCAGGCCCCAGACATTCACCAGGGGGTCGGAGACTGCATTGTGTGAGGACAGGCACAGCCCTTTCAAGTGTAAGTGACCACTCCTCCCCTCCCTCCTAGCACAGATGGCTCATAAGGAAATGCAGACTACACCCCAGCTCCTTTTGTGTCACTGTCTAGTGTGAGGTGCAACCAGCCCAACTGTAAAACTGACCCAGACAGGGAATCCACAAACAAGCAGAGTCACAGAAATGGTGTAAGCAAGAAAATGCTCACTTTCTAAAAGTGGCATTTTCAAACACACAATCTTAAAATCAACTTTACTAAAAGATGTATTTTTAAATTGTGAGCTCGCCCCCGAACTCCACATGTCCATCTGCTCCCAAAGGGAATCTACACTTTAATCAGATTTAAAGGTAGCCCCCATGTTAACCTATGAGAGGGACAGGCCGTGCAACAGAGAAAAACGAATTTAGCAATATTTCACTGTCAGGACATATAAAACACATTACTATATGTCCTACCTTAAAGGACTGCACCCTGTCCTTGGGGCTACCTAGGGCCTACCTTAGGGGTGTCTTACATGTTAAAAAAGGGAAGGTTTAGACCTGGCAAGTGGTTATCATGGATTAACCAATCAATAATACAATTTACACAGAGAGAATATGCACTTTAGCACTGGTTAGCAGTGGTAAAGTGCTCAGAGTTCAAAAGCCAACAGCAACAGGTCAGAAAAAATAGGAGGCAGGAGGCAAAAAGATTGGGGATGACCCTGCATAAGCAAAAAAGTCCAACAGTATCCATATCACAAAAAGTGAAGCTGAAAAATGTGCTATGTCCATATTGTGTTTTTGGCCTTCTGCTCTTGTGGGCACTAGGTCTACCCACACAAGTGAGATACCATTTTTTTCAGAAAATGGGGAATTCTGGGTAGAAGGACGTTTGTAGCTCCCTGCAGATTTTAGAACTTTCCATCACAGAAATGTTAGGAAAATGTGTTTGTTTAGTCAAAGTTTGAGGTTTGAAAGAGATTCGAGGCAAAAAACATGGCGAGTGCCATGCAAATCAGCCCACCCTAGATACCTTTGGGTGTCTGGTTTTAAAAATGTACACGTTAGCTATGTTACCCTATATGCCAGCTGAGCTAAGCCCCAAAACCTAGAGCTATCCACATTTGAAAAAGTGATTCATTTTTTTTGTGGAAAACTGCACTGCATCCATGCTGTGTCTTGTGTCATTTCATGTCACAGGCAATGCGTCTACCTAAACAAGTGATGTACCATTTTTATCAGGAGACTCAGGGAAATGCTGGGTAGAAGAAAGTTTGTGTATCCCCACAGATTCTCGAACTTTCCATCACAGAAATGTGAGGAAAATGTGCTTTTTAGTCAAGTTTTCAAGAGATTATGGGTAACAAAACGTGGTGAGAGCCACTTACTTGCAAGTCAGTCCACCCTGTGTACCCCAAGAGGTCTAGTTTTCAAACATGTACAAACTGGTAAGGTTTCCGTAGGTGCCTGCTCAGCTAGGGTCCAAAATCTAGAGCTACTCACATTGGAAAAGGTTTTTGGGTAGAAAACGTGATGCATCCATGTTGCATTTTGGGTAGTTTCCTGACACACTCACTATTCCTACCCACACAAGTGAGGTACCATTTTTACCAGGAACACTTTTGGGAGTATAGAATAGTAGAAAATTTGTTTCTACTAATTCGATTTTGCTGCATTTTTGCCTTTCAAATGTAATCCAGTAAATAAGAAAGATGACATTTTGAAAAATACGCTCCATATCAAATGCTAGTATGGGTGCCCACAAATTCTATTTCCACTTTGCCTATTTCGCTTTAAGACTTGGTCATTACTCAATTAAAAACCATAGTACAGAGCAGCTCAGTTTTTTGCTCTGGGTACCTTGGGTGGGTTCTTGGAGAACAAATCAATCAGTCAGTTTATCTGGAACACTTTTCCCTTTTTCTTTTAAAAAAACTCAAAAGTTTGCTACATTTTGGCTATTTTCTCGGTCGCTGCCTTGGTAATCCACAAGCCCTAGGTATCTTTAGAATTTGCTGGATGAAACAAAAGGATGCAAATTGGGCATGGATACACTATCTGGAAAAAAAGTTATAGAGCCCAAAGCACAAACTACCCCAAGTAGCTAAGAAAGGGGTCAGCACAGGTGGAGGCAGGAGGCCTAGCACCGAAGGGGTTAAAAAAAATAGAATTATTGAGGGAAACAGTTATAAGATTCATGACATTTCTGGTATAATTTCTAAGCCAGAGAGTTACTAAATTATCACTAAGTGTTTTTAATTCATCTTGCTTATCAGACATACTCATAATACATTTACAAAATAAAAGCATGTCAGGAACGTGTATTTGATGAGATAGCAATACATCACTTGTTACATGCTCAATGACACATCTTCAAACTGAAAAGAAAAAGTGGTCTCTGTGCTGAAAGGCATGATCCTTACAACAAAAATGTATGATAAACATTTTTGTTAAATTTGTGTCAAGTTCGCTTTTAACCCTAACAGGCTTTTCACTAAACATCTTTCTTCCATGTAACCACTTTCTAATGTGGATCCAGTAGTAGATATAGAGCCGTTAACTTTATCGGTTTTTGTGGACACACTCCTAGGTTTGTGTTTAACCATTATTTGACCTGCACCTTAAATACATTTCTAATCATGCTTCTCATCAGAGACACTGTTGCAAAAACATGAAACAAATTATTAACTAATCAAATTTTGAACTGGGCAGTGTATTATGATATTGGGATAATAACGGGTTGAGGAGTTTTTAGCCACACTACGCCTTGAAGTTGCAGAAAAATGTCTCATGGACCCTACTATATCCTTAACTCAATGGCACTCTATAGATATTAGTGAATATTGGTGTAATGTTGATTAGGTGTACAGCTAGTGACAACAGTTGTAACAATTGGTTACAAGAAAGTCTACGCTGCTCCATTATTAAGCCTCATCATACTCTTGTAAAGTTTTTGTAGAGTGTTTATCCTGATGTGTAACCCAGCATTTATCTCAGCATTTAACCAGGGCCTGTAAATGATGTGAGTGCCATTATCCAGGCGTAGATAACTTTTCATAGGCTGCACGGGTACTTCCTGCACCTGCTAACTCACCAACTATCTCCACAATCGTCAGTTGGTCCACCAACCTCAAACCCTCTGAAGTCCCCCCTTGCCCCTATAATATTTGCGTTGGCTGGAAGAGACCGGCAGAGTGGGTTTGTACACCACTAACTGGAAGGGAGGCAGTAGAGCTGCAGGACCTGGCAGGACCACACCAGTTCTGTGGTGCTCAGAGCCCATTCAGGGCACTCAATGCTCACCTGACTCACTCCACCACTCAGCTCTTCGGACTCACAGCTCCTCCAGCTCCACCGCCCCTTTGATGGGCCATGCTCACTCACCTAGCCAGTGCTGATGCTCCCTGGCTTCTATTGCCTCTTACCCCAGCTCTTGTCTACTTGCCCTGCCTAGCAGCTCTAGTTTGGACAAGCAAAACTGCCAGGTCCACCAGTCTGCTAGCCAACCATCTAGCCAGGGAACTTGAATCGGGATCTGAAGTGAGAACCAGCTTGTGACACAATTTGATTCCAAGGACTCCCGTGTCAGCGCTGAAATCCCTATCAATTCCTCCTCCTCACGTCAGCACATCAGCACTATGGGATGTTGGGATGGAGAGAGAATAGTAAGTCAGCACTCCTCAGAATTAAACTCTTTTCTCTATGGTAGTAGGTTTGGAGACAGAATAGCAAATCTGTACTCCCCAGAATTAAATGTTTTCCCCAATGAGCATGGGTTTGGATTTACAAACGTATATTGGAACTCCCCAAAATTAAACACTTTCCTCAATGGAGGTTGGTTTAGAGTTTACAATAATAAATCTAAATTCCCATAGGGTGTAAATGTTTTTAAAATGGAAAAGAAAAATGTTATTTTTTTTAGTTTTAAAAACGACAGAATTATAGATGCGTTCTATTTGTAGTTTGTTTTTATGGTTTGTCAATGTGTGTATTGTGGTTTAGATTATATTGGTGGTTAAACAATTGTTGCTAGTAGTGTTGTACTTAGCTGTTTGGAAGGAGTAGAAGTTTGATAGGTAAAATTCCATGCATTTGGCAAGCTTGTTTAGATGGTCTAGAGCTTGGACAAGCACATGCTTTTGGAGGGTCGTGTTGTGTGTTCTTATCTAGCCAGTTTGGATGAGGAGAGGAGTAGGACTGTTGTGTACTTTAGTTTCGTCTAGAAGCTGCGTCGCGAGGTGAGCGGGTCATGGTAAAGGGTTGTGTCTATCCTTAGAGATGGGTCAGGGTGAGTGATGTTGCATTATGCCTGAGTAATAGGAATAATTATGGTAATTTCGCAGTACTCGTTTGTTGCAGAATTATCCAAAATGACTCAATTACGTGTCATTGTTTAATTATGTGTAATTTGGTACAAAACTCCTACTGCAGGAGCACAGGAACAAGCAACTAAACAAGCGTGAATGGCTGCTGGCTGCTGCTGTTCATGTCCTGTTGCATTTAGCACTATGGGCCAAATGTATCAAAGGGTTTTACCCATTCTGTGTCTATGGGAAAATATGTTCGTACATTTGACCCTATATTCTTAAAACAAAATGTATACTCATTCCATTTTGGGCTCAAGGGTGTATTTTGTGCTTAAAAAAACAACAGAACTAAATTCCTGGGTCATGCTCCTTGTGTAAAGTGCATCTTGTAATGTTGTTGTAATTTTGGATAATTATGCCACTCCAAATTATGCGCATTAAGCCCACTCCTAGTCATGAGATCAGTGGAGTGGAGTTTTCTGCTTGTTTCATCTGGTGGTTATATCAGGAGGTGAATAAGGTTGTGCTTTGTGCTTTAGTTTCACCTTGGAGTAGTACTGCTACTTACTACATGAATCAGTGTGTGAGGTGCCGAAAGGCGATGGATTGCAGTAGCTGTTTTTTATTTCAGTTGGTCGAATAAAAAGGGTCAACATTTGGAGGCCTTTATCTTTTAAGGCCAAACTAACCTTGCATTTCACCATTCTTTACGTTTGGCATCCTCGGGTTTGTAGTCCTGCAGAAGGCAGGTAAACCACTTTAGGGCCTGATTACGAACATAAGTGCTATTTGTTGCACCTGCGAAATAATGATACCACTGGGTATAGTATTTACCTGGTGCCAAAAATATCACCTAGTGCAAGCTTCTGCAAACTGATATGCAGATGTGTGTGTTTAATGCACCAAAATCCGCATGATATGGTAAATACCAAATGCCTTTCCTCTGTTAAATTTCGGCCTAAATTTAACAAGGTGTTTTTCGCATCCGATATGTTTATCCGATGTGTTTCGGATTCCGGTCCCTGAACCAAGAAGGGTTTATGCAGGGGTCTGAAAATAATAACCCATTTGTAATCAGGCCCTTAGAAGTGAGACATCTTAGCCTTGTAGGGAGTGGTAAGATGTGGGCTTATAACCAACAGGTTTGCTGAGAGATCTTAAACCAACAGGTTTGCAGAGCTGTATCCAGTCAAAGATTCATCACCATGAGGACTGCAAGGGCAGTACTTTTTATACGTAATGAGTGTTGTAAAACACAGATTTTTGTGTTGTCTGTCTGTTTCTTCATTTGCTGGATGTAAGTGCTGCAGATGGAGCATAAACCTTGGGACAACCCTGATACTGTGGGGCAGATGTACTAATGTCAGGCAGCTAAAACTGCTGAGCTGTGTTGCGTGACAGGGAGGGAGCAGGAGAGTGCCATATCGCCAGAGGTAGGGCTCTCTGTCCCCTCTCTCTAGCACTGGTGCTGATTTAAGCTGCTATGTGCCACATACACACCTTTGCTCCATAGTGCAAGGGTGTGTGCGTGAGCCTAGCATAGGTGTTGTACAGGAAGGGTAACCTTTCAGTACAAAATACTTAGCCTAGACAACATTCAAAACTTTTCCTACTTTGTATATGTGCTGCACAGTGCCGCACACATGCAGAGTAGGAAAAGAAAAGAGACATGATAAAATTTTAACTCCTGGTTTTAAAAGGCATTATTTTTTTACACAAAACCCTGTCTCACTTTTTTGGTAGATAAAGATTTGCATCAAAAAGGGTGGGTAGTTGCATGGCAATGCCCATGTGACACCCCCTTGATGCTAATTCTTTTAGTTAATTTCCAGCGCAAAACAAGTTATGTGCTGGAAAGTAAATAATAAAAAAACACTGAGTGCTTGATTGCGGCACTTTTTTAACGCCAATCTAGTGCAAAATATTAGTAAATCACTCCCTTTGTCTTTTATTCAGTTCTGGAGCCCTCTTGTGGAGTGTTGTGTCCAGCTTTGGAAACCAAGTAACACAAGCAAATCGTATGTTCTAAATTACATTTTCATCTATCAATAACACTCCTTTAACCTTTGTTTTTTTCAGTGAATTTCTAAGGTTTTTTAATGTAATGTAAGATATAATTATAATTCCTAATTATAACTAAAACCTTTGTTTTTTCAGTAAATATGTATATGCACACACACAACTTGTACAACTCAATATTGACCACAAACTTATCGTAGAATAAGAATATCCTGAGAAATATCTATTTACTCATCAGTGCCAAGACAGTGACATTTGTGAGCATCATCACATACTACCAACTCTCTTATTCAGTACAACTACATGTTGGGCAATTAAATCTGTCTTCTGCATTTACACACTTTGCTCTATTGGACTAGTTATATATACATATTCTGGATTTTTTTTTGGTTCGCCATAAGTGCTGTATTTCCAAGGTACTCTAGTCACTATGAGCACAACGTTAGTGTGAACAAAACATCTGTGACTTTAATTTGGAAATTTGCCCTCCATTGTTCAGCTGTTCAGATATAAAATGGAATGCACAAAGTGCTTTTAACCGCACAAGGAAAGAAGTGAGAAATGCTTGCCACACAGCAGGACCCTCAATTGAAACTGATAGACAAGTTTCTAAAATGAAGGGGCAGATTTATGAAACGTGGTGCAGCTCCTAGTGCAGCGCCACTTTTCTTGCACCCCTTAGCGGCCCTCTAACGCCACCATGTGTGCGCCAAATCGGTAGTCAGGCGTACTAGCGTCATCATTTGTTACACTAATCCGGCGCTTCCCAGGATTAGCATCCAAAAAAATTTACGCTAATCCTGCAAAGCACCCAGAGGCCTATTGAAAACAATGGGAGACTCCTTTTAACGCCTACTCTTAGCAGGCGTGGAAAAAGGAAATAAAAATTACACAAAGAAATCTCTTAGATTTCTTTGCCCCATTTTTCCGGCTGCCGGAACGCCCCCTTGCATACATTATGCCTGGCGCAGGCATAATGTGGCGCAAGCGGTTACAAAGTGGCACAATGCAAGCATTGCACCACTTTGTAAATATGGTGCAGCATTTTTGGCCTCGCACAAAACCAGGTAGAAAGAACAGTGTTTAACAAGTTGGTGGCATAAATTAAGAATTTGAATATAATGATATAAACCCCTCCACACGCAGATGGAAGTAGCACAACCTATTGCTTTTAGCAATGTAACGTAGAAATGAACAGCAATGTGAACATTTGTTAATGTGATAATGTACAATTCCATGACTGCTTAAGATGGCAATGATGCAAATGTACAACCTGACTGACTCCCTTCCCAGCTCTTCAGGGTGTGAACAGATGGCCTAACGTTAGCATGTCTCCTTGGACTAGATTTAAATTAATTCAAGCCTTTGGCTTGCCCTTGGCAAGGGTGATATATGTGTGCAGGATTTCAGTTACTTTAGTGCAGATTCCCAGATGGCATGCAATCTTTTTTCAGGGACTGGCAAAGAAATAAGTACAGATGGGCTCAATTTTATTAGTTGTATGGGAACATAAATCTGAGGCATTCCGAACAATTTATAGAACATAAAATTACATATTCGAAACAAGGCAATCGCCTTACGGATGGAGGTAAAATCCACAGTTTGTAGGTTGTTTCTTAGGAACCCTATAGAAAGTTGGCAGAGACGGTGTTCAATGGAAAAATTATAGGGGACACTAAAACAATATAGTTTCTCGATGGACTATAAATCGTATGAGACCAAGGAAGTCAAAATTAGCACGCTGATGTTGCAAAGAAGCAGTTTTTATAGCAACAGGGAGAATAAAATCCATTTGTGCTTCAGTACAATTCTGAAAAAGCAAAACTATTGTTTTCAAGAAGGGACACATCTTGCAAGGAAATAATGGGGTGCATTCTTCATAATCTGCTTCTTTTTGACCAACCAGAGAAATACAAATTCACTAATAGAATTGAAATCATTTCCAGGAATGACCAACGTTTAGTGTTAGTAAAACATGCATTATTCTTCTTTTCAGTAATGTCCACAATTAGCCAACTAAATTGCAAAAAGGCTGTAGGGCGCTGGGTGCTGGCATCAGTCACATAGTTCCTCCACCAAAGACTCTCACCAAAGCAAGAAGGATTGAATAGTTGATATGTCAAAACTCAGGGGTTACTGAGCACAACCAAGATGGTTGAGGCCTCATACCCTTGATGTCCTGGGCCCTTCCTACTACTACCCATCAACTGGGTCAAGCACCCCCTTCTGCACCTCTCAGTTAGTACTGTAGCACAAGTAGCCAAGACTCCCTCGTAGGTAAGTGTGGCACAGATTAGTAAACATGACTCATAACTCAACGTGCAAACAGCGCACACAATAATCAATGTCCAAACAAATACTTATTTTGTTTAAAAGAAGTATTTTAATTCTAATTCTACATGTGCAGAGGTAAGCAGCATTCAAAAAGTAATATCACCTCTTGAGGTAGCCACTCTAGTAGTTGTCAGGCCACTCCCAGGCTACCTAGTCCTCATTTAACGGGTGTGTTGTTAATTACCATTCACACACGGCAACATACAAGAAATGTAAACAATTAGGTCCTGTTCATGGGTATCCCCCTCTCAGACTCAGTTGGTAAGTTGTAATCACTTAAAGTCAAGTAGGGTTGCAAAAAATCAACGGCAGCATATTCCCCAGGGCCTGGTAGGTCCAGTTCTCTGCTTATGTGCTCCAGCAGCATGAAACCTGGCATCGATGCAATACGGTCATGGCCCAGATCCGCAAAGTCGTGCTGCATGCATTCACCTGAGAACTCCTGGCAGGCGCTGGATTTCTCCTGAGCTGCGCTCACAAGCATCTTGATGAGCGGATTTGCAGCGGCTCTAGCCACACCCGGTAAGCCTTCTTCCTCCTCGCTTCAGGATGGGGACAGGCTGTTTGCTCTGGCAGGGCTCCTAGGGCATCTCTCTGTCCTCGAGCCTCTTCGGATTCAATGCCTTCCTCGTCTTGGTTGTAGTAGCAGTATTGAGTCATAGGCAACTGGACTTCTGGCCTCAGCGCTCCAAGTGGCACCTCCTGGCACACACCATTGCTCTGATGAACCTCACTGTCGGGTCACACAGGCAACAGGTTGCCTCTCCCACGGCCTCTCCTGTCATGCAGGGTCATGGCAACTTCCCACACATGGATGATGGCCTGACCGTTCCTTGGCACACGGAGAACCCTCCTGGCATACGGGGTCGCCAGCTTCCACAATGCTGCACATGGGAGACGGCCTGACTGATGCAGCACTTATCCTTGATGCTAGATGGCCCCTCCTGGCATACAGAGTTGCCGTACTCACAACCCTGCACACGGGCAACAGCTTTATCAATGCGGCATTGCTCTTCACACCCTGCTTAGGAGCCTTACACATCTGGGCTCTTTTACAAAAGGAAACGCCAAGCTAATGGAGTAATTAAGTACTTAAGAGTCTAAGAACTTTTAAAACTCTTCTTCCCTCTACACCTAATCAATGTTCTAATATTGCCACTTTTATTTTAGCAACAAATGTATCTCCTTCTATGGCTTTTAAATATGCTTCAAACATATCTCTCCAATCCTCCCATGCAATACTTGGAGGTCCTGGCTCCGGTAAAAATATAGGTGATGCCGGTATTGACTGACCTGTCCTGTTGTAAATTATCTGTATTTTTAACTTCAGCTTCACAAAAAAAATTCTATAACCCTTACCTCAATAAATACTCTACAAATAAACATATACCATGTCAAACAACAAACGTACCTAATTGAATTCATTTTGCAATTTTTATATATGAAATATTACTGTATTTGCGTGCAGTTTGAAAATAGTCACTTTTAATTTGTGAAATGCTATACCAGTAGCCACTGATTTACCACCATTGACTAGACAACTTACTCTCTGCCTCCAAATTCTGATGAGTTAGTGTACTAGATTCATCACATCTTCCAGTTCATAGGCTAATGATGCAAGATCACACAAAATTATTGATCGCCACATTCCACTGACTAATGGGTCCTCAGTCAGTATTACTTCCTCCGTGTGTTAACATACAAGTCTTTACCAGCGGCTTGATTATGCCCCCTGAATAATTACCAACAATCTTCTTCACCACAAACAGCATTCTAGTAGGTAGCTAATTGCCATGCACAAGTATGAATGCACAGCACCAGTCCATGACCTTGTACAATACTAGCCACACAATGCCGGCGCAAGCCTCAGTGAACCAACTCCCTGTCAAACTGCACTGACAGAAACTGTGCACCACAGTGTGAGCAGTTCCACACTCCCTTTCAACCTTCCTCCTGGAGGATGTCTGTCACAGTAGGCAGGGCTCTGAAGCTGATTAACCCACAACAAGGTTCACAGTAGTGACCAGAATTCACATCTGGATGTCAGCCACAGTGATGGGTGCATCAAAGGTTAATCCTGGGCCCTCAGCCCTGCCCCTTATGATTCTCTTGTCAGCCCCATCTCTCTCTTCCTGAGATGTCTCCAGGGCCCTTCCTTGTGATCTGTCACTGAGTCAAAGAGCCCTTTAAAATGCACAGGGAGAGCTTGTCTCCCCCTCATTCAGTGCTTGTCCTACCCAGCTTACTGGAATGAAGCAATATACAATTCTGCTTGGGGACATTTCTCTACTTCTCAAGGTCCTCCATGTAATGTACTAGTGCAGGCACTTCTGAACTCGTTGCACATTCACAGCACACTCCACTAATACTGGTGTGCCCATGTGCCATGCTACCTCCATCATTCCCACATGCAGCAAACAACCTCAATCTGCACACACTGTTCAATACTATAGACTGTACTGCACCAGAGTGTATCACTTTAACCATACACTGCCAGCGCACACACATTTGCCGTGTTCACACTGTTCCACACTGTACCCTCTGTGTACTGTGTCTTGTGTGCTCACATGCATTCAGCACATGTTATCATCATGCACTTCCATATCAACCTGATTTAGGCAGAGGGTGAGTTAAACGAACGGCAGCTGAACTTTTAAAAAAACTAGTGACTGTAGTACTCACACCAGTGACAGAGGGAAAAAAGGACCTGTTCACTACTACTGATCACTGAACCAGTCTTCCACCACTATACGGGTAGTGCTTTGGCCCCTCTACCGGCCCAACAAGACCACAGTCCATGAGACAGGACTATGTTATGGCACACGTGCATGACACATTTTCGCCTATGACAAGAAATCAGCATTAGGGATCCAGACAAAAATATAGTTGGGCTCTCAGGGCAGGCGGCCACATCTCTCACCATGCAGAGGGATTTTGCCATCCCAACAATACACAATAATTGTGTCTTTGTGTATGTGTGGCAATCAGCGTTGGTTGAAGGTATTTTAAATAGCTTATGGCTTGGATTCTGTAGAGCATGTCAAGTGAGGTTGAAGAAGAAACATCTTTTGATATAAATACTTCAAAGGCATCTGTTGGAACTTTCTTGAGTCCTTCTAACTTCATCTCTTGGTGTGGAAGTGATTGCCAGTTGGGATGTAAAATGTTTTAGAATGGTGGAGGTGTTACAATCCACAAACTTTAATGAGACTCTTTAATTTGAAACAAGTATGTTTTTTCTGAAGGTTGCGATTTCGCTACACCAGCACATGGTTAAAAGCTGAAATTTTAGCAGAAATACATAAAAGAAAAAATCAAACATTTTCAAATATTATTGTCCATATGTATCTGTCATTGTTACATCACCAACTAACACTTTCTATTACTTGAGCATAAAGTTGAATCATATATTGCATTTTACAGCACATTCACCCTAGCATACATATTCATTTTGGTGGTAATTACTAAAAGCATATTAGTAGTAGTTAACAAATTTCTAATTGTGGATCCTATGAGGCAGATTTGGACATATATGTGAACTTAGAGGGAACATTGCTATTAAGCCTTTGCTAGGCCCCAGGCTTTGTTTTAGTTGAAAGACTGATGAATAGTTTACAGCACTGTATGTGAATACCTGATGATGGGCAGCATTGGTAATAACTGGGCTCAAAGACGATATTGCTGTGGTGTGATATCCACTGAGGGAGACATCAATGGGCAGATATGGTTTTGAGGGCCGCACCTATAAAGAATGCAGCTGACCACATCTCACACTGGGTGACATAAAGAGGGTACAATGATTAATGGGGAACACACCAGGGCCCATATTACAGAAGTGCCCCTATGGCGTGACAGGCATTTGAGCCCGATTTGTGCGCCCCAGGGCACAAACATCTGTGACCCCTACTGTAATACAGAGATCGCTGGCGCACATGTAGAGCCAGAGCTATCGAGAGAGGGCATTCCCTCCTTTCCATGGGGGCGTGGCCCCATGCAAATGAGGGAATCTTTTTGCCCCTGCACCCGCACTGTCTTCCCAATGTGGGTGCGAAGCAAATATGCCTTTAGGAGGCGCACTGAAAGTGAGCTACAAAAGGTGGTGCACTTTCAGTGTGCCTCCTAAAGGCAGCCCTCTGGAGGGCAGAAAGAGAGTTCCATGCCCCCCCCCCAAGATATCCTCTTGCAGGCGGATGCAGTCGCTCACTGCACCAGCTGCAAGGGCATCTCTCTTCCCCTCTTGAAAGTGCAGATGGGTTGCAGCACGCACAGAGAAACACTGAGCAGCTTTTAAACAGCTGCTCTGTATTTCTCTTGAATGTGCTGGGGGCAGCAGGAGATCGTGGCTTCCCTGAAGGTAGCACGTGCTTCCTAATTGGGCACACTTTCCCTATTTGCACCCAGCGCATATACTTTAAGGTACACAGTGGAAAACAGGTTCATACCGCTTCAGTTTTTAGTCTTATGAAACATATTACAGTAGAAGGACAATGTAACATGAAATGAAATGGTGCAAAACTAGGCCTAGTTGGAAAGGTAATTCTGCTCACGGAGTTGGTGGAATTTCGGAATTTCATGCTACACATATAACACGGAGTTCCTGCTAAATTCTGCCATCCAGTGTGTGGCAGAATTAGTTTTCCATTCACACGTGCGACTCTTGTTTTGGAGCATGCTTGAGAGCACAACAAGATTTGTCGGGCAATAGCAGGCACAGGTGAGGTCTGCTGGCCAGGTAAATATTCTACATAAAAGGACCATTCATGTTGTTTTTAAATGAAAAAAGCCCTTTTTTAGTTTACTTTTTTTTCAATAGGAAAGTGACCCAGAGACCTAAACTTCCTCTTCCTCTACAGCAGGCTCCTCCCAGTGCTTTGTCCATCTCCTGGTCACTTGGAGTTTGAGGTAGAAGGATAATTCTCTCTGCAATTCCTGCTGCATACATACCATTGGATTTTAATGAATTTGATTTTTTGATATCACAAGTAAGTCTGAAGACTTTTGTAAAAGGGTGTTGTTTGTTTGATAGAGGACATTCACCAGAAATGTTTTGTATGTTTATTCAATGTTTAAATTTGATTGTGGTTGGGGAGGGTAGCCTGAAGTTTCAGTAGGGGTTTACTTATTGTTATTACTTTCCATTTTTTTTTTTTAATCTTTTGTAAGGGAAAAAGGTTGCACACTTCAGTACATTTTCTCTGTTTGTTAAAGTTGCACTATTAATGTATTTTACTATGTGGACTAGTCTGCCAATGGACCATCTTGCAAGTACTTGTGTTGGGTACATGAAAAAACTGTTTCTGAGGTATATGTTGTTTTGAAACATCGTTTAGGCCACGGATGACATTGGATTGAATTAAACATGTGTGTTTATTTGTATTTCACAGTTTTTTCTGCTAAAGGTGCATGTTGGTGGGGCAATACTTGATGTCTTGGGAAGATGTATGTTGTTTTATATTTTTTTAAAGCTCCCTTAGTTTTTGTTTTTGGCATTGCTGGATCAATTGCAGTGTTTTCGTCATTGTTACCATGCCTCCTTTAAATGGCCAGTATGTGTTTGGTTGCCACAGGCCACTATTTATCTTTGTTTATTCTCCATTCCCTGTGGCCAGGGGCCATTTTGTACAGTCAGTGTTCATAGAACTGCATGTGTTCTTTGTTATCCATGCCTTCTTGCTTGTTGGTTGACCATGTGGCCGGTGGAAACCAACCACAACCATTTTGTGGAGCCAGCCAGTGTGCTTTCCCCTTAGGCCTGCATATGTTCTTTGTTCCCATGACTCCCTGCTTGCTTGTTGTTAGTTGATCATGTGGCAGGCGGCCATTTTGTTCAGACAGACAGTGTAATTCTTTTTTTCCAGTTTTCAAAGCCATTTTTTGGGGAGATTAATAGGAGAAGGCTATGCCTTTTTGTTTTTGTTCATTTTTTAAAACCTTTCTTAGATATCAGTTTAACATGCTGGAGAATCATTGTAGCACATGTATGAACAGTGTTTAATATTATGTGCACTTTTTCTATTTTTCACCAGCCTCTCCTTACCTTCCAAATCCCAATGGTTTCCGCATAGGCCCTTAGTACAGCAGATTTTCTTTTTTTTAAAACATTTTATTATATGTTTATTTATTTTACCTTTTTAATTCCTCCATTCACCCACTGCCATGGGTGCCTGCCACACACCAGCATTCATTTTTAAGGATTGTCATGACTCATTTCCCCTGGACACCCTGCCTGCAAATAGGTGCACAGCCACACACACAGCAGTATTCTTTTTTTAAGAATTATTCATGTTTTCCCTGGACCACCCTGTCTGCCACAGGTGCACATCAGCATTTCATTTTTTTATTTAAGGATTATTCCATTTTCCCCTGGGCCCCCTGCCTGCCATAGACAGGATTATTCTATTTTTCCCCGCACCCCTGCCTTCAACAGGTGTCTCCCCTTAGATGCACCTGAAGCAAATGGCTACATCTGTATGTTGTTATCCTGATTGAAAGTTAAATCTTTTATGTTATGGTGGTTTGTCTTTGGAATGGATATACTAACCACACTGTATTATATAGGCCCTCATTATGACATTGGCGGTAAATCCCGCTTACCGCCACGCTGACAACCACCAACGTACCGCTGCGGCAGCGGTTATCCGTTCATCATATTATGACACACACACACCAAATGGACAGAATTCAGCCACAGACACAACTCCGCCAGACCAAAAGTCAGTGATAAAGTGGCGGTAACAAAACCCACACCGTTATGCCAGCAGAACAATGCCCACCACATTATATCCCACGAATCAGCACAGCAGACATTCAACGGCGATAAACCATTGGCAGTACATACCGCTGAGCTCACTATGGACACCCATATACAAAACAACACTACATTGTACAATTCACACACCTAACACCCATACACACACCACACCCACACCACTATAAAACACACACCCACATTACCCACAACCCCTTACGAATATAAATCAATGGCACAAGACTGACACCAAGACCACTGACACAACTACATACATACACCACATACACCCATCCATGCCTCACACACCCCACTTCACACACCCGAACACATTACCCAACACACCCTTACCAACACACATCACATAACACCCATGGTATTACAAAGGTACCCCCGTTTCACTTAGGAGGAGCTAAGGGTCATGGTAAAGGAAATTGTCAGGGTAGAGCCACAGCTATTTGGAGCACAGGTGCAGCAGATATCAATAGCCAGGAAGATGGAGCTATGGCGGAGAATCGTGGACAGGGTCAACACCATGGGGCAGCATCCAAGAACAAGGGATGACATCAGGAAGAGGTGGAACAAGCTACGGAGGAAGGTACGTTCCATAAAAGCAAGACATCAGCTCGCTATCCAGAGCACTGGCGGTGGACCCCCACCTCCTCTCCCACAACTCACAGCATGGGAGGAGCAAGTCTTGGCAATACTGCATCCTGAGGGCCTGGCTGGAGTCGGAGGAGGACTGGACTCTGATAAGTCAACTCTCTACTATTATCACCCCCCAACCTGCATGCCATCCCATACCCTCACCCTCACTCCCATCGCTCCACTAATTCCCACACACTCAACCATCACATCTCTTCAATCCCAATGCCAAGCCCTGCATGCTGTACCAATGCATGGTCACCCCCCACAGCCCTGCATGGACACTCATCACTAAGGCATGCACAGCATAGAAAACTAACAATACCACCATACACCAACATACACAAGTAAAAGCTGGCAGGGTAACACCAACCATAGAGGGGAAGCCAGGGATGTACAATATGTCATTCACATTAACCATAACACATCATTTACATCCCCACAGGTACCCCAGCCAATGTCACCGGAGAGGAGGTGCCAGCACTATCCAATCCCCCAACTGAAGAGGCCCACCGTGATGACAGTAACTCTGGTCTTCAGGATATGGATGATCTACCTGGCCCATCAGGGACCACTGGACAGCCGGTTACCCAAGCCCAGTCACAGACCACCACAGAGCCTCCCCCTTCAGGAACCAACATCATAGCACCCACCCAGCATCCCCAAACCTCTGTCCCCAGGACACGTCAATCAGCAGTGTGCCCACCTGTACAGGCCACACCTTGCACCCAAGACAATCATGGACCTGGGGTCGGTGGCATTGGGCACACAGTTTAGGGGACAGAGGCACAGGCCAACAGGGACACTGGAAGTACCACTGTGCACCAGGGGGAGGAAAGGCCCAGGGAATCGACTCTCCAGGAGGTGCTCTCTGAGATCCTGGGAGCCTATCAACATTCTCAGGACACGATGGGCCAGATCCTAGACAACGTGTAGGAGAACAGGCGGCTGCAGGAGGGACAGTACCAGGGGATCAGGAAGGACTTGCAAGCCATTAACAACACCCTGATCTTCATAGCAGGGGTGCTGGCAGACATGGCCAACATTATGAGGGAGGCAGTGTCACACCAGCAGACCCCTGCCACTAGCCAGTCATCTGAACAGCCTTCCACTTCCCCTGCCACTAGTGGCTAGGAGGCCCCGCCACAGGACTCACAGGCCACCAGCACCTGTTCCCTGCGATCCAGACAGAAGCCAGAGACACTTGCCAAGACCCCCACCAGGAAATGAGACTCTCCTGATTGTCCCCCTTGTGTCCCACTCAGTCACCCTGTCCACCTTGCACTGCCATTGCTCTCCTTCCTATGTCCCCATGGACAATGCACCTGTGCTACAAACAGACTGGAACAATATCCTGGACTTTCCTCCATCATCACCCCATCACTTTGCACATTTCCCTCTATATATTAGCACTACAATAAACACCCTTTGATATAAATCGATTTCAAGTATGCCATGTATTTCAAATATGTATTGATTGAAACAAGTACAACCATTGTGAATGAAATGTACATAGAATGAGCATAGAATTAATGACCTGTAGCTGTCTGTTGTGATCACACCAGGAGTATTTGTCAAATCATCAACATCTGCAAAATGAATAGCCAGAGGGAACAGTAAGTGGGCATAGAAGTGGGAAATACCAGCATGCCAATGCCACACAGAATACAACCAAAGTCACTGAAATGTAAAGTGCCATGTCTCACCTGTGTGTCATTGGAAGTACTGATGGATTACAGATGTTCTGTTGTCCATATCCTCATCCTCTGCCTCCTCATCCTCACTGTCCACAGGGTCAACTACTGCCACAAGGGAATCTCCGGTCACCTCCTCCTGCAGAAAAGGTACATGCGACTATGGAGGCACAGCTGGGGATGGCCTCCCAATGAGGAAGGGGTGCCCATCAAACCCTGACTCCCCTGATGGCCTGCATACTGGCGGTGGCCTATCCAGAGCTGGATGGGCACTTAAGGGCATCACAGCAGCCACAAGGGGTGAGTACAGTGGCCATCATTGAAGGAAACGGCTGGAGACGTGATATCCGGGTGGTGGGTATATGTCAGTGGGTGCCCCTAGGCCAGGCCAGACCTGTGGTGGCTAAGGCTCTGAAGGTGAAATACTGCCTGCCTAGCTTGTTAGCATCCACTACTGGTCAGGGCTGCGTGGGTCCCACGTGTGCTGCAGTTGGCGGTGTGTGCTCCTCCTCATGCCTTGGTGGCTAGCAATATCATTGGTAGTGAAATGCATAGTGCTTAGGCCTGTCCCCTGTGTGTGAGTGTGCTGTGTACGCCAATGGTGGTGTTAGTGCAGTCATTGACCCAGTGTATCCTTTGTCTCTCTCTCCCCCTTTCTTGTTTGGCATCCTGCCCTTATGTGCATTATCATCATCTGGCGGAGGAGCAGAGGCACCGGTGATGGAGGGAGCTGCATCCCACAGGACACAAGAGGTCCACCGATGCTGAGGGCACCAGTGGGATGGAGGGCGAGGGGAGCACCACAGCGGAGACCGGAGGGGACAATGCAGACTCTAAAAAGCTTTTCCTTTCCTAGTTTGACCTCTTCCCTACTCCCCCCCCCGGCCTGCACATATAGCAAGAGTATCAAGGACCCAGCCAAGCACCTCAGCCAAACAGTCCACGGGCCTAGTTTCATCAGCACCTACTCGTGGTTCAAAGGATTCCAGGCCACAAATACTGAAGGGGAAGGAGCCTGCACCAGCCAGAAAGAAGGAGAAGGAGCCTGCACCAGCCAGCAAGAAGGGGAAAGAGCCTGCACCATCCAGCAAGAAGAGGAAGGGGCCTGCACCTGTAGCTGTCACAAAGCCCCCACCGCCAGCCGTGGTTGTGCAGCCATGAGTGAGCGCCGGGGATGAGCAGGAGCCTCCCACTACCACCACCACCACCACAGTGAAGCCATCAGTGAGTGCAGGGACTGAGCAGGAGCCTTCCACAACCACCACCACAGAGCAGTCATCGGAGGGTGCAGGGGCTGAGCAGGAGCCTCCCACGACCACCACCACAGTGCAGCCATCGGAGAGAGCAGGGGCTGAGCAGGAGCCTCCCACAACCACCACCACAGTGCAGCCATCGGAGGGTACAGGGGCTGAGCAGGAGCCTCCCACTACCACCACCGCAGTGCATCTGTCACCGCCAGTGGACGCCATATGATCCAGCCTCCATGGGCTGCTGTGCGGCCTGCCACCACCAGAACCCGCCTGAGAGACTGTGGCCTTGCAGTCCCCAGGACCAAGCACAGGGCATGTGGCCCCATCCAGAACCAGTGGGAAAGTCACCCACTCGAGAGACTGTGCCCCATCACTCCCCAGGACCAAGCACAGGGCATGTTGCCCCATCCAGAACCAGTGGGCAAGTCACCCACTCAAGAGACTGTGGCCTTGCACTCCCCAGAACCAAGCACAGGGCATGTTGCCCCCTACAGAACCAGTGGGCAACTCACCCAATCCAGAGACTGTGGCTCATCATTCCCCAGGACCAAGCACAGGGCATGTTGCCCCCTCCAGAACCAGTGGGCAAGTCTCCCACTCCAGAGACTGTGGCCTTGCACTCCCCAGGACCAAGCACAGGGCATGTTGCCCCCTCCAGAACCAGTAGGCAAGTCACCCACTCCAGAGACTGTGGCCCATCACTCCCCAGGACCAAGCACAGGACATGTTGCCCCCTCCAGAACCAGTGGTCTTGTTTCTGCATCCAGCTGAGGTGCCCCTCCTCCCCCTGAGGTGCCTGCCTATTTGCCAACTGATGCCCCTGCAGTGTGCTCTCCGTATTGGTGCAGGGATCGAGTGGGGCCTTGGACTTTGCCCTGTGGCCATGTGGCCCCTGTGAACTGAGGACTGGGCAGTGTCCCTTTTTTGTACATTTGTACATATCCGTTGCATTGCAACATCGACTTATTATTTTTGATGTTGATCTTATTACAATCACTTTAGTCAATTCCTGTTGTCCTTGCATTATTCAGCCAATATACGTGGATAAATAGTTTTCTTGTGCAGCTGATTGTGTGTTTGGTGTGTGTGTATGGGGTGTGTGTTGTGCGTCTGTGTGTCACTTTCATTTTCCTCCCACCCTCCCTTGTGTGCTAGGTGGCTGTACTCACCGTCATCGTCTTCGTCGGTATTGGTGTTCGTGTTCGACCATAACGTAGAAGATCATCGGAAAGACTTGCAGTTCTGGTTCCATGTCAGTGTGGTTCTTCCCTGTGTCTCCAATGGTGAGTCCTTTGACTTCTGAGCTCTGTTTCCGCCAGGCTTTTGATGGCATTGGTACCGCCCTGGAAAAGGTGGCAGATTGCCATGTCATAATATGGAGGGTGGAACTTTGTCTTCCGCCTGGCTGTGAGCGGCTATCGCCGTGGTGACTGTTGTTTCCACCCTGGCGGTCGGTGTGGTACATTGGCTGTCTTTCGGGGATATCACAGCCGTGGTCATAATTTGGTGGTAGTTATCGCCAGCCTGTTGGCGGTATTACTGCCACTTTATCACCGACAGCCAGGGTTGTAATGAGGGCCATAGTCTCTACTATGAATAATTAAATCTGCAAAAATGTAGGTGTGGGCTATAAACTCTAGCCCGCAGGTGGCGTTTGCAGAGCTTTGCCATTCACTGAGTTTTGCAAAAACTCCGTCCACTGCTGTATAGCAGAGTTTACCGGAGCCCACTCCTACTTATTACAAGGCAAAGCGTTTGCAGGTGCAAAAAGATCAAGGCTCAATCGCAGTTGCTGCTGCTTCGGTCTGCCCTATCCTAACCCTAGGAAGAACAAAAGACCGGCTATCAAGGTAATGAGTCATCAGTATCAGAAAACACCCTTCAAAAGAAGCAGCACTTTCAAATGCACATAAACTAAAACATCAGTCTACCAGCGCCTCGTTAACCACTTACAGGGCAGTGATGAAGTCCCTCCCGAAGTAAGGAGGCATTTTCTTCTGGCCGGTTGAGCTGTCTTTCCTAGGCAGAGCCTTTCATTGTAACCAACTGCAAGATGTGTAGGGCAGTCCAGATGCCCACCTTCCGTAGTGTTGCTGCTTTGCCTGCCATAAGTGCCAACTAGCTTTCCATTGACACTCCCTGCCTTCAGAATTTAAAGTCATTTACAGTCGAAGGCCAGGTAGAGCCAATCAGATTTTAACAGATTCTCCGTCCAGAGGCAGGAGGTAAGCCCTATGCTTTGGAACCTCCTGCCTAGTTTGGGAGGCTTGTAGTGTGTGCCTGGGGATTACAGCATGAGCAGCTCTGTCTGAGTGCATGATTTGTCATGCCTGCCACCATTACACTATGCCATTGTATTTCACCCAAATTTGTCTCTACCAGACAGCCCTAGGCTGGGAGTTTGGCACCGTCCAGCACTACTAATGCAGTTGGGCATGTCATCTCATATCTGTTGTCATTCCTACACCACTGATGTGAGAGAGAGGATTTGATCTTGCCCTTAATACTGATCCGACTGTGGACATATACCGCATGAGTGTATACCTTCTTATTTCACCTTCATCTAAGCACCTGTAATGCACGAGGTGTCATGCACACTAAAACTTCCATTACCAGAAACCTTCATGTCTACTTGCGGCTATTGGGGACCTTTAATGCAAGTCATTGGTCTTATCATGCCTGCTTCCATCTGTGCAGAGGGTGGACGCCTCTCATCTTCTCCCTGCCACGCTCCGGCACCGGTAATGCACTCGGGTGCCATTCATGCCTTTGCATATTAAGCCAGTGCTAGTGGGGTATGTGGGTCTGTCACCTCATGCCTACCATCACCACTAATCCAAAGAGCAAAGCTTGTGCTCTCAATGACCTATGTGCAGTGACGACACCATGGTCAGCTCACTACAGGTGTCTCACCCGCACTTTCGGCAGTTTTGACACTTTTTGGGTTGGGGCCCACACAAACAGGGAGACTTCACAGATAAGGAAGAGGGTGCCATCCTAAACCTGGACAGCTACCCTAACCCTGAAGCTTCCGACAGCAAGCCCTGGTGGAAGCAGAGTGGAGCTAAAGCCAGGAAGCCTGTGCAATGGAAATGGTTGGCCGGTGCCGCACAAAGGTACAGAAAGGCAAGGAGCATCAACGTCTGGGGTGCCCTGTAAGATGCAGGATGTCACTGGGACTGTTCTCCGAGTAGCATCTAAAGAAATTCAGAGTAGAGAATTCAGTGGTTGTGAGCATGCAGCATTAAGTTTCTCACAGTGAACTCAGTGAAAACCTAACAATGTTTCCATCAATAGCAAAGTTGGGAAGAATTCTGCTGAGTTTTTATGCAACTCTGTGGAATTCCACAGAGTAAAGCTCCATGGGTTCCACCCACCCCTACACAAATGCCACATTTCACTAAATGTTTTTCTTGCTTATTTGCTTTTAGGTGCACAAGAGACATCACCTGCAGAGTCCTGCCAATGAGAAGGCTGCCACAAATTGTGACCACAACACGTGAGTCCTCCAGGATCTTCCACGTGTGCAGCTAAGTGCCACTGTCAACTGACAGAGCTTAAAGGTGGCCCCAAAGAAAGGTGCAGCCAAGAAAGTGGCCAGTGAGGAGGAGAGGAAGAAGTAGATTTCCACCACTGGAAACCTTTTTCAGGAAATGTGTGCCTGTCGTACTGTCCTCTGGCCAGCAAGCTGGGATCAGCACTCTCACATCCGTGACACCAACCTATCTAAGCCCAAGCCATGTCTCTCAGCGAGGCAGCCACTGAGAACATGGAGATGAGCAGTGAGCCTGAATTTGAGTTGTCTCAGCCACAAACTAGTACCTAACCGTTACAGGAAACGGAGCAAAGTGGGCAACAGGAGCTTCAGCCAGCAAGCCAGAAGGAGGAGCAGAACAGGAGATTGAGCTTCCTGCTGAGCAAGATGTACCTTTCTTGAACCATTGGCTTCCTGATCTCCAGCAAGAAAAAGGAAGAGTGCTCTACTATTTTTTCCAAGTCCCCCTTCTGATAATCTGGACATGGACTGGACCCAGCTGAGTCAGAGACCCGCGACAAGAGACAAGGGAAAAGGAAAGCTCCTGAAAGTCTTACAATTATATAAGGGGATGAGGAGGATGAGCCAGTCATTGTCGTGGAAGGTAGCTCAGAGGGCACAGACATTACCCCTCCTATTCAACCTGCTGCAAGGGATATGACACTGGTACTATCACTGCTACCAAACTCAATATTTGTAAGGCCCGAGCTGAGATCTGCATCCACCACTACCTCAGTTGAATTACACACTGCGGAGAGGCAATTGTCAACACATCTGCCTACCACCAGTTTTCCAGGCCAATGGTCCACTAAAAAAATGTTCCTCCCCAGTTTGGGACCACTTCACGATTAGCTAGCAGGAGGATAACACTGCAATATGTTCCATTTGCCACATGAAGAAGTGGGATTTTTAGAATTTGTGGCAAATTATCTGCCACAAATGGAAGGTTTCCAGTCTGATCTATTTTGCCAGAGTTGCTGTTTCAGTGCTCCTTCATGATGTGCTGCAATTGGTTTGGCAAGCTTTGCAGCAGAGTGCTGTTCACACTATCCGCCTGACAACAGACATGTGGAACAGCAGTCAAGCAACTGATTACATGTGTATAACTGCACACTGGATCTCTTTTGCTGGGATTAGGCAACAGCTTCCTATAGCTCTCAGCACTGAAGAAATGTTTAAGGGTGTTAGGTGGCATGCAGCAGAAGCCATGATTGCCATGGAGAAATCCTATTCATCTTGGAAGATTTTAACAGAAAGGTGTTGGAATGGATATGAGTCAGAGGTCTTACAATTGGATTTGTTGCCATGGACAGTGGTAAGAACATAGTCAATGTCATGGCATATGGTGACTATTTCACGGTCCTTTGTTTGGTGCATTGCATCAACCTGATTTGTGATCACTTTCATAAAGAAAAAGACATAGGCCCTGTCACAACTCTGTCACAACGGTGATGACTATCCCGTCTGCTGAAATATAAACCCCATAGGATATAATGGAATTAATATTTTGGTGGACAGGATATCTTTCACCACTGTACAGGAATGTAAGCTGTTAGTTCAAACAACATAGCCTTTCAGTCTACGTCCTGTCTGTTGAGCTTGTTAAGAACGACTATACCCCTTCTGCACACACAGTGTTACAAGTCAATACACAAAAACAGACTCACTTTAACAAAGCCAGATTGATTGGGTCTGACTGTATTATGGATGTTTCTTTGAAAAATATCCTGGACTTTTTTGCATTAATATCTCTATCTGGTGTGCATACACACCTCCAAGAAGCTAGCCACAACAGCTACTAAGGCTCACATGGAAGGTAAGTTGTTCGGTCATTTTAAAAACTCTTTTGCGTATATGATGCAAATCCTTCTATGTCTCACCTAAATACATTTTGTGGATCACATCATTTACAGTGGTTTTCAGATGACCTATTGCTTACCACTAGTTAGGTTAATTGTCACTCTCAATTCTTTGTTTGTTATTCAAAGGCTTCCCTTTGTCTTCTTGTGTTTATTCCGCCTATGGAGAATAGCTTCTTTGTCGCGCTGTTGTGACCAGATGACTTCCATTGCTCACCTTTGGGAACTACTTTTTAGGTTGACAAAACTATTGTCTTGCTGTGGACGTAAAGCCCACCCATTACTAGTCATTGGTTGGCTTTATTGTCACGCTCATTTGCTTGCTTGCCGTGCCTAGCTTGTGTTTTTTCCTCCCCTGGAGCACATACTCTTTACTTGTGTCTTTCCACCGCTCACTTTTAGGAAACAATTTTTTTCCTTTTGCTTAAACACACTCTACGAGAGTGCATGTGTTTTCCAGCTGTCTAATACCTTGTGTGCTTCTTGCCCCATCCCGCTCCATGTTGTCTCTCTTGTCCATGTATGCCTCTCCCCTCCACTCAACTATCCCTCATCCACGCTCTTTTCACTCCCCTCCCCATGCTCTGTGTTGCTCATTCCAGCCCGTGTGCTTCTTTGGTTTCTCCCTCTTGTGCTTCATCCCTGCCCTCTGTGTGCTGTTGTTCCCCTCACTTTCCCCACCTGTTCCGCCATAAACCTTCAAAACTTGCTGATTTTTTAAAATTTGCGCATTGGTGTAAACCCAAATCCAAATACTTACTAATCCAAATAGTTCCATGTTTGATCAATTAGTTAAAAGTTAAAGCAAATGATGCCTGAGTGATGCTATTAGGGTGGCATGTGTCCTGACGCATTTGTGCAGCAGTGGAATGACATGACCACCAATACGGCATTTTTTTATTTTAACAGTGCTGCACAGCAGCCAAAATCAATTGGAAAAGCCAATAAATCCCAAAGGTGAAACATATTAGAAAATGGCGATGTTTTCTCCCTCGTGTGTTGCTCTCCTTTTCCAATACTCGCCCCACACCCTCTATGTTGCTCCCCACCCCTCCCAGTTTGTTTGTGAAAACACAGCAACAAGGATATTTTTTGCCAGACTTTGAGGATTGTTTTTGTTTTGACTGTAATATAAACAGCGGCCTTAGTATTTGTATAAACAGTTATAGTTCTGTTCAAACACTATGGCCCTTATTATGACTGAGTCAGAACTCAAAGTTATGTTGGAGTTACCATATGTGGTAACTGCTGGATGCAAGTGTTAGTGTGTTTTTCATCCATCAGAGAAATCAAATGCTTCACTGTCGAAAAAAGAACATTATACTCTGATTCGTTGATCCAGTGGCACCTCATCACGCAAAAGGGCCAATGTCCAATAAAATTATTAGTGTGTTTTCAGGTCGTAACACTCTGTTTAATTCCCAGGTATAGCCTCAGATCATCTTCTCTTTCTGTGTGATTCCAAACAGTTTTGCAACAATTTGTTTTCAATTGAAAAATTCTGTTTTCTTCCCAGGGTTTATAATATGCTTGTCTCAGTCCCATTTGAATCTGTATGTCGATTGCAACAATTTATTTCACGTTAACTCCACAGGCCTCAATGTTCAGGACCAAGATCACTAACTAAAAGTCTCTGTGCGATTGAACAAAGAAACTATTGCTACTCATGGGAACGGATCCTAGTGGAAAAATTTACTTTGGAAAGAACAATGATTCATCAATTTACATGACTGTAAGTACGAGCTCTACAAACCTAGGCCCTCATTACGACTTTGGTGGATGGAAAAGCCCATCCGCCGAGGCTGTGCAGTCAGATAACCGCCAGTGCTGTGACCTGACAGCGAGGGATACTACAAGTTTCCCGCTGGGTCGGCGGGAAACAACCCACAACATGGACACCAGCTCATAATTGAGCTGGTGGCAATGTTGCGGTGCGTTGGGTGCAGCAGCACCTGTTGAGCTTTTCACTGTCTGCTATGCAGACAGTGAAAAGGGCAATGGGGCTGTCCATGGGTACTCCTGCACTGCCGATGTCAGGTGCATGGGCAGTGCAGGGACCCTCATGGGGCCCCCGGTGCCCCGTTTCTGCCGTCTTTTACATGTAAAATCCGTCAGAGAGGGGACACGTAATCCCCAGGGCAGCTCTGCTCTGGCAGATTGAGACCACCAAAAAAGTGGCGGTGTCGGCTGTCCGAACGTGGCGCATTCACCACGTCATAATGTGGAGGCCAAACCGCTGCATTGATTCGACAGCCACTGTGAGTCTGGCAGTCCTAGGACCGCCTGACTCATAATGAGGGCCCAAGTTATGCTTACAAAAGAATTATAAATGCATTAATATACTTGGTAATAAACACATATACATTCAACTTTAATAATATATCATCAGAAAGAATAAAACATTTCATTATACATTGAAAAACCTGTTAATGCATCATGTTAGATATAACAGAGATGTGCATTTCATTTTATGGCATGTCTATTTCAACTCATATATCACACAATAAGCAATAAAGATGCTAATTGATTTTGATACTAGCAATTAATCTACAATCTAAAATACATTTTAGCATTATTCAAATTCCTTTAGCTCATTGTTAAATCCAATAGGCACAATTGCAACCACCACAAATGTAAACGTGCACACTTTTAAACTACATGTCAGTGCAGCTTTCTAAATTAGGCTGTTAAACATGAGACATAATTTGTCACCTTCTGCTGACATCTTGGTCAATAAAAGCATTCTTAAAATTCACGCTACAACAGTCTCTCCTCTGACGGCAATCTATGCTGTCACAAAAAGGACGCACTCATTTCAATGGGACAACTCAAAGTCTTGATGTCTTTTGATGGTTTGGTCTGCTGTAATTCTCAATTTTCCTGAGATTTGAATAATAAACACTTCTCATCTCCATTTCAATCTCTTCCTTCCTCTGTCTACTCTTAGCTCTTTTCTCTTTCCATAATTTGTATAGTTTGTATGATCCAAGTGCAACTAAGGCACACAAACCTACAATCAACACAGGTCTCAAAATGATTGCTACTACTCCCTTTCGTAGATTTCCGAACCACTTTCCAATAGTTGAAAATCCATTACCTACTGCCTTCCAGGCACAAGTGGCTTCTAATCCTTTCAGATCATTTTTGAGATTTGTGATGTTAGAGATAAGCTTCCTTATCTCCTTACTGTAGTCTAGTGTGTAAGTGTGACAATGTTGCACATGCAAAACTTTAGAGACTCCTCCCTTTCGCCAATAAAATGTCTAACGCAAGACGATTTAGCAAAATCACTGATCTCACAGCAACCATCTCTGTATCCATTAAAAGCATAGCTCCAGCATAGTCAGTAACATTTTATCTACTGTTGTTGGCAACTTTCTAATCTTAATATCATTCAGGATTACTCCAACTGATAGAATAAGGGCACCAAATATATCTCCTGTAATCTCTGCTGCACTAGCTCTTCTTAACTCTGGAATTTGGTTTCTCTTTCCAGACTGGATTCTCAAAATTGTCCACACAATACATTTTCAGAAATACTACTCCCAGGTAACATGTCAGCCTTTCGGCAGATTGTAATACCATTACCAAAACATACCTCTATCCATTGCACACAGGCATTCCAATGAAATCAAGTTGCATTCTGTTGTGAGGACCTCCTGATCTACCTATGTGATTCAGGTTAACCACAATGCATTTCCCCACATGAATTTGTTCACGCTACACATCTGTGACACACTGCGTCTGCAGCCAATCTGAATTGGGGGTTGTACCATATTTGTCTGAATGTTCTGATCATTGTGTCTCTGTTTATGTGTGATCGTCCATGGTAATCTCTAGTCTTCGGAGACAACAAACTATTGAGCGACACTGTGTCACGGTTCACTCATCGCTTACGGCTAGGGCCAACTGGAAATGCAGGATGGTCTCGATCCTCGTAGGTCCTGCCTTAACCAAGGTAACGGCGGCCCTTTCTGGTAGCCACGGTGCTGCTGACAATGGGATGTCAAAAGGCAGTCTGTACTCTCCAGAAGGAGTTCTAGAGTCAAAACCCCATGGGAAAAAACCTCCATGACTGGAATTCCCTGGAACAGAGAATAAGCACAAGTAAAAGATAAGTCTTCCAATAAAAAGAAAATAATAACTGGAAGAAACTAGAGCAAGTGAAGAAAAAGGCTGGAGGAAAAACAACTGGCGTGTGATCACCACCAAAGGAGCACAAGGAGATCAAGAATACCACTCCTTATATACCCTAAAACAGGAAGTGACATACAGGAAGGTAAAAGATGTCATGCTGGATTGGGAAAGGACTATAGGAGACAATAGATGAAGACGCCAGTTTAGAAAAGGAACCTAATGCATTCAGGGAAAGAGGTAGAAGAAGGGCATGCTGGGAGAAAGAAGAACATGGCTCCTATTTGGAAGAATGAAGGAAAGAAGAAAAGGTGAAAGAAGAGAAAAGAAGACAGAGAAAAGGACAGGTAAACACCAGGTGAGGGGTGGTGGTGTGCCCAATTCTAATTTCAAGGGCTCACCGCGCCCTGAACTTGCCGAGGCCCGATGCCCGATGCCCAATCTAGGGCCTTGTGGAAGATGAGGTGGAAAAAAAGGACCGCGGCAAGCCCTGATGCCAAGAAAATGAACCGCTGCCCCAGCCGCGTCCCGAGCCGAACTTCCTGCTCACGGCCACGGTGTGCCGCGGCACGACACACTGCTTTTCCCAGACTGTCAACCTAAACATCTTCATCTCTCTGAAAACAACCTGCTCTTCTCCCACCCCTTCGTTCTTCTTCTGTCACTTCTTCCTGGAAGCTTTTAACTTGTTCCCAAGTACCATTTGGTCAGCATAGGCATTGCCTAACAAGATGTAGTCATTTGACTTTTAAGGTGCTGCACAGTTAACAACTGCAATTTTCACCAGTAACTGTAATGCTATCAATAGTTGGTAAACCCTGTCGCCATTTTGGATAGGTGATCCAGAAGAGGCCATAAAGCCTCTCTGGGACCAAAACTGTACACAGTCATGAATGACACCGAAACCATACCAGCTGTCAGTGAAAATGGTCACTTTGAGCTGTTCTGAACCGTTGGTGTACAAAGCACACTCACACACAGGGAACAGCCTTACGCACTAGGCAATGCACTACCAGTCAAAATGCTAGTCACCAGCCCATGGATAGGGACACCTAGCGGCAATTGCAGCATACCTGAGACCCACAGACCCCTGCCCAGTAGTGGATGCCTACCAACTTGGATGGTGGACCTTCACATCAGAACCCTGCACAACATGGGACCTACTCTGCAATGTCAGGCCTTGCCTAGGTGCACCAACGAGGCCCACACCCCCCACCCGGATACAACTACACCAGGCGTAAGTAGTAATGAAGGGCAATGTACTCACCGCCTTGCTGCTGCTGTGATGCCCCCAAGCACCCATCTATCTCCGGATAGGCCAACACCAGAATGCAGGCCATCAGGGGGGTCAGGGTTCGTTGGGGCACCCCTTCCTCGTTGGGAGGCCATCCCTAGCTGGGCCTCCATCGTCTTCCGTGCCCAGCGTCTCAGGTCCTCCAACCATTTCCGACAGTGGGTGCTCCGCCTGCCGTAGACCCCCAGGGTCCGCACGTCCTTGGCGATGGCATGCCATATACCCATATTTCGATGGCCGCTGACCTGCAGGGAAATATATACAGGGAAAGGTATTAGTCCGACCGTCCTGCCTGTCACACTTATGACCCACCTGCCCTTCCCATCCCCATTAGCACAGACGTGCCCCAGCATACATGGTGCACTCTGCCCAGGGCCCATTCACCAACACCCCCCTACACGAGGCCTTCACACAAAGCACGCCATGCATTCATGCCCCATGCATCGTAAACGCGGTGTACTCACCTGTTGGTCTGGAGGCCCATACAGCAGTCAGTACTGGGGTAGGACCCCATCCACCAGTCGCTCCAACTTTGACGAGGTGAAGGCAGGGGCCCTTTCCCCAGTTACACGGGCCATGGTAGGTTCCAGACACAGGTCACAGCAGCACATGCAGTGTAGGTCCTCTGCTGTTGAAAGTCAAGTAGTAAGTGAGTGAACAGATGGAAAATGGTGGCAACGTCTGCGGCGGTGCGTACCGTCACTGCTGGCGTACATCACCATTGGCCACTGTATCCCATAGGGTCCAATGATAACCAATGAGGAGTTGCACGGCGGTTCTCGACCGCGTTCCACAACGGCGCACAACGTCAGCAGAATTACCTCAATTCCACCTGTCCCTCCATACTGGACATGCGGATGCCATTTCAGGGGAGGGGCAGCCCATGGATCCTAACTGCATCACAGTACACAAATTCACATTCTGGACCTATAACACCAAAATATTGTAACAATCACAATATGCATTTAACTGTAGTGGTTACAATGTACAGACAATGACCAGCTGTTCACTCTTGCCACATAGACTGCAACTGCAGCGGATGAATAGGATATGGAGACACCCCAGTGTACAAACCCCTGGTGGACTTAGCAACAATGGAGGACAGGCACATTATCCTCACCTATAGACTTGATGGGGCCACAATCACATAGCTGTGTGCCCAATTGGAGCCTGACCTAATCTCTGCTATCCGTCACCCCACCGGGATCCCATCGCTTGTGCAAGCCCTATCTGTGCTCCATTTCTTGGCAAGTGGTTCTTTCCAAGTGACAGTGGGCTTGCCAGCAGGAATGTCACAGCCAATGTTCTCAATAGTGCTGACCAGAGTGTTAGCTGCCCTGTTTAAACACATGTGCAACTACATCGTTTTCCCACAGGTGGAGGATTTGGCCACAGTGAAAGCTGACTTCTATGCAATGGGACATATCCCCAACATCATTGGGGCAATTGATGGAACACATATTGCATTAGTTCCCCCCCCTGCAGGTGTTCAGAAATTGAAAGAGTTTTCACTCCATGAATGTCCAGATGTGTGCTTGGCGGACCAGTACATCTCCCACGTCAATGCAAAGTATCCTGGGTCGGTGCATGATGCCTTTGTCCTGAGGAATAGCAGCATCCCAAATGTGATGTTCCAACTACAGAGGCACAGGGTGTGGCTAATAGGTGAGCCCTGGTCCCCACCCAGTGGATGTTGGTCTATGGGTATGGTGTGGGCCCTAAGGGTGAGTGTGTGGCTAAATGTTGTCCCTCAATATTTGCAGGTGACTCTGGTTACCCAAACCTCAGATGGCTACTGACCCCTGTGAGGAATCCCAGGACAAGGGCAGAAGAACGTTACGATGAGGCACATGTGCATCCAAGAAGGATAATCAAAAGGACATTCAGCCTCCTGAAGGCCAGGTTTCGATGCCTCCATCTAACTGGTGGATCCCTGTGCTACTCACCCAAGAAGGTCTGCCAGATCATCGTGGCATGCTGTATGTTGCACAACCTTGCCTTCCACGTCCATGTGCCTTTTCTGCTGGAGGAGGAGGCTGGAGATCGTCGTGTGGCAGCAGTGGACCCTGTGGACAGTGAAGATGAGGAGGCAGAGGATGAGGACAACAGAAGTGCAGTCATTCGGCAGTACTTTCAATGACACACAGGTAAGACATGGTTATTTCACATTTCATGTACAGTTTGATGTGTGACATTGTGACTGGCAGGCTATGTATTCCTACTTCTGTGCCCACTCACTGTACCCTTTGGCATCTCTTTTTGCAGATGTTGGTGCCCCATTATTGCTCCTGGTGTGTTCAGTGCAGCCAACTACAGGTGTCTCCCATGTACACATTACTGTACAGTTGAATTGCAATGTTTGAACCTTATGAAACAATACATTATGAAATCAATTGACATACACCATACTTGTATTTATTTATAAATTCTGTTTATTGCAGTGATCTGAAGAAGAGGGGGTATTGGTATGGGCTGGGGTGATGATGGAGGAAAGTCCAGGTTAGAGTCCGGTCTATTTTTATCGCAGGTGCATTGTCCAAGGGGGAATAGGAAGGGGAGCAATGTCAATTCAAGGTGGATATGGTGATAGAGTGGGACACAAGGGTGACAATCAGGAGAGTCTTATTTCCTGGCGGGGGTCTTGGCAGTGGTCTCTGGCTTCTGCCTGGATCGCAGGGAACGTTTGCGAAGTGGTTCTCCTTCTGCAGGGGGAGGGGTGCTAGTGGCCTGTTGGTCCTGTGGCAGGGCCTCCTGTCCACTGGCAGCAGCTGAGGTGGAGGGCTGTTCAGTGTTCTGGCTAGTGTCAGGTGCCTGGTGGTGTGCCACTGCCTCCCTCATACTGTTGGCCATGTCTGCCATCACCCCTGCAATGGAGACCAGGGTGGTGGTAATGATTTTCAAGTCCTCCCTGATCCCCAGGTACTGTCCCTCCTGCAGCCGCATGTTCTCCTGCAACTTGTCCAGGATCTGGCCCAGCGTATCCTGGAAATGTTGGTATGCTCCCAGTATCGCGGTCAGTGCCTCCTGGAGGGTCGGTTCCCTGGGCCTGTCCTCCCCCTGTCGCACAGCAGTCCTCCCAGTGTCCCTGTTGTCCTGTGCCTGTGTCCTGTAACCATGTGCCCACTGACCCCTGGTCCCTGATTGTCCTGGGTTTGTGGTGTGCCCTGGGGTCCCTGCAGTGGTGGACACACTGCTGATTGACGTGTCCTGGGGACAGAGGTATGGCCCCGCTGGGTGGGTGCTGTGCTGGTGTTTCCCGAGGGGGGAGGCTCTGTGGTGGTGTGGGACTATGCTTGGGTAACCGACTGTCTGGAGGTCCCTGATGGACCAGGTTAGTCATCCAGATCCAGGCAACCAGAGCTGCTGTCATCACTGTGGGCCTATTCTGTGGGGAGACTGGATGGTGCTGGCACCTCTTCTCCAGTGACATTGGTTTGGATACCTGTGGGGATGTAAATGTAGTGTTATTGTTTCTGTGTGTGACATGTTGTGCATGGGTGGGTTGCCCTGTATGGTTGTTATTGCCCGGGCAGCTTGGCCTTGTGTGAGAATATTTATTTGGTGGGCTAGCTGATTCTCTCTAGTGTGCCTGCTGTAGTGATAGGTGTCCATGCATCGGTAGTGCATGCAGGGCTTGGCTGTGGGATGAGTGGGTTGTGATGGTGGGGTGTGTGGGAGGTGGTGGGGTGATGGGAGTGAGGATGAGGGTGAGGGTATGTGATGGCATGCAGGTAGGGGGTGTAAGTAGTAAAGAGTTGTCTTACCAGAGTCCAGTCTTCCTGCTACTCCTGCCAGGCCCTCAGGATGCATGATTGCCAAGACTTGCTCCTCCCATGTTGTTAGTTGTGGGGGAGGAGGTGGGGTTCCACCGCCAGTCCTCTGTACTCCTAGCCGGTGCCTTGATGCTCTGGAACGTACCTTACCCCGTAGGTCGTGCCACCTCTTCCTGATGTCACCCCTTGTTATGGGTTGCTGTCCCACGGTGTTGACCCTGTCCACGATCCTCCACCATAGCTCCATCTTCCTAGAAATTAAAATCTGCTGCACCTGTGTTCCAAATAGCTGTGGCTCTACCCGGATGATTTCCACCACCATGACCCTTAGCTCCTCCTCAGAGAACCTGGGGTGTCGTTGTTGTGCCACGAGTGTAGTGTGAGTGAGGGTGTGTAGGATGATGTGTTGGGGTGTGTGATGTAAGGTGTGTGAGTGGTGTATAGGTGACGGTGGTATGTGGCTCTGGTTGTGTGAGTGCTCTAGCTGTCTCTCTCTGGTGGCAATTGTTTGTAGTCATAAAGGGCTGTGGGTGTGTGTTTTATAATGGTGTGTGTGTGCGGGTGTGGTGTGTGTATGGGTGTCACGTGTGTGTAGTTTGAATTGTCCAATGTGGTGTTGTTTTGTTTGAATGTGTCCATTGTGGGTGCAGCGGTATGTACCGCTAATGGCTTACCACCGTTGAATGCCCGCCGTGGTGATTCGTGGGTCATAATGTGATGGGCGTTTTTCTGTTGGCGTAACAGTGTGGGTTTTGCTACCACCAGATTATCACTGACCTTTGGGCTGACGGATTTGTGTGTGTGTCTGAATAGTGACGGTTTGGTGTGTTTGTGTCATAATATGGTTGGCGGATATCCGCCGCAGCGGTGGTATGTTGGCAGCAATCGGCATGGCAGTAAGTGGCATTTACTGCCAATGTCATAATGAGGGCCTCAGTTTCTTTAGTTGTATAATAATTCAGTTTCCTCCTGAACACCCTAGCTGCTGAGCACTGCAGAAAAATCAGCAGCATAACTAATTTTTTAATGATTATACCATTTCCTCTTGACCACTTTATTGCCATAGGTTTTTTAAAGGATTATTCCATTTAACCATGCACTTCTCTCTGACTACCCCAGGTGTTTACTTTAAAACAGATAGAGATGAAGCAAAGAGCTACATATGCATGATGAACTGCCTGATTTGAAATTAAATTTTATGGCGTGGCGGTGTGGTCTGACTTTACAATGTTTGATTACATTTATATTTATTACATAAAAAAACAGCCACACAGATTGCATCTGTCTGTGCTATGTTAACCTGCAACAATGCCATGTTTCACTGATAGCATGTTTTTTTTTATGCTTGGTTGCTTTTAGGTGCACAATAGAAGATACCTCATATCACCAGAATACTGCCAAAGGGAAGATCTTACAGTTACTTCGGTCCTCCAAACTTTTCCAGTTTTGCATGTTAGAGCCACTGCCAACTTAGAGCTTATGATGGCCTCAAATAAATTTTGTCCCAAGAAAGTGGCCAGGAGGAACAGGCAGCTTTCCAGCAGTAGCGTGCCAACTGCAACCTTTTTCAGGAGACGTGTGCCTGCCACACTAGCCTCTGGGGAGGTAACTGGGAGCAGCACTTCCGCATCAACAAAACCACCCCAACCTAAGCCCAAGGCCATGTCTGTCAGTAAGGCAACCACAGCAGTCATGTCGACGGAGACAAGCAGTAATGTTAAATTGGATTTGTCCTTTTCCCAAAGTAGTACCCATCATTACAGAAACAGAAAGCAGAGCAAAGTGAACAGTAGCTGTAGTCAGCAATAGTAGATCTTCCCAAAGATAGAGCAGAACCGAAGGTCGAGCTTCCTGTTTAGCAAGAACCTCCTCTTTTAGAATCAATGGCTCCCAGATCACCCACAAGAAAGTGAAAAGGTACTACTCCACCATCTTCTCCAAAAAATACTTCTGATGACGATGATAGGGGAATGGACTGGAGCCCAGCAGTGTCCTGGAGATGTCAGACGAGGCAAGGGAAAACAAAAGTTCCAAAAAGCCTTAGGATCAAGGAAGGGGGTGATGATGATGGGGATGATTATTGTGAGCCAGTCATTGTGGAAGCTGGCACAGAGGAGTCCGACATTACTATCCAACCTCCTCCGAGGGATGTGGCAAAGGCAGCAACACAACCTCCTGTATTTGTAAAGCCCCAGCAGAGACCTGCACCACCCTGTACCTCAGTAGAAGTATGCACTGCAGAGAGGCTATCGACACACCCACCTACCTCCAGTACGTCTTCAGGTATTGGTCCAATAAGAAAGTACTTCTCTCCGGTATAGGACTATTTTATGATTAGCAAACAGGATGAGAAAATTGCGATATGCTCCATTTGCCAAACAAGCATTCGTCGAGGTAAGCCTGGTTCACATTATGCTACTGGAGGCCAGATAGCCCATATGAAAAAACATCACGCAATCTTTGTGGGAGGAAGACCTTAAAAAAATGCTGAATGTGGTTACGGTGGTGAAGGTGAGGAGAGCCAGGAAACATCAGCTACAACTATCAAGGTAGAAGGTAAGGAAGAGGGTGACACCCTAATGCAAAGCAGCCCTATTCACAGCAGTGTGCCAGAGTCATCCACCTTTGTCAGGTGGAGACATCACGGCATACGGTGACTGCCCCATGACGCACATTGAGTCTACCACCACCTACATCTCAAAAGTTACCTGCATCAGTGGACCCACAAAAGATGAAAATCCAGGTCATAGTTACGGGCATGTTTAGGCAGGAGGGGCCCAACGACCACAATAACCCAATGGCACGTTTGTATAATGGGAAGCTGGCAAAAATGTTAGCGCTGGACCACTTCCATTTTTCTTTTGTGGAAAGAGTGGAATTCTTAGAGTTTATGGCAGCCATCTGCCCAAAATGGAAGATTCTAAGTTGGGCCTATTTTGAAAGAGTTGCTGTTCTAGCACCGCATCACAATGTGCTGCAAATGGCGGAACAAGCTTTGTAGCAAAGTATTGTCCACACTATCCACCTGATGACATACATGTGGACCAGTTGTCAGTGGACGGAGTACATGTGCATCATTGCACACTGGATTTCTTTTGTAGGTGTAAAGCAAAAGCTATCTACAGATCTTGGCCCTGAGAAAAGTTTTAAGAGTACCCGGTGGCATGCAACAGTGGCCATGTTCGCCATGGAGAAATCACACACAGCTGCAAACATCTTGGATGCATTTAATACCAAGGTGCCTGACTGACTGCAGCACAGAGTTCTCCGAGTTGGATTGGTTGCCACGGACAATGGCAGTAACATAGTCAAGGCCATAGCAGGCTGTGGCTATTTCAGGGTCCTGTGTTTGGTGCACTGTATCAACCTAGTTGTGCAAGACTTTCTCAAAAAGAAGACTAAGACAGCAACACATTGACCACATGCAGACAATCTGCACTCATTTCAGCCATTTTTTTAAAGTCCGGGATATTTAGAGTGGTAACAGAATACCAGTTAAAGCCTTGATACAGGAGGTGCCAACTCAATGCTATTATATGTTGTAACTTCTGTTTGAGCCGTACAGACAGATCAATGAATATGTCATACTAAGAGGAGGGAATGCAATTGGGAAAGCTATGACCACAGATGCGGACAAATAGAGCCTAGTCAAATGCCTTACACAGAAGCTGCTCCCTTTTGAGGTTTTCACGGAGGAAGTTAGCAAGGAGGACAGATTGATGGGCCAAGCTATCTCCTTCTTGCATCCGCTACAAGACCTGTTAAAGAAGGTGTCTGAAACGTTCTCACTCGGAGGTGTGAACAAAAACCCAGAAGCGCATGCCTTGGTTGAGAGCTTAAGCTACTGCTTGACTTGTAATACAAGGCAGCAAAATGACATTATCTTGTCCAAAGAGTACATCTGTGCCACCCTACTTGATCAATGCTACAAAAAAAAAACTTTCCTCTTTCATTCCTTTTTCTGAAGGGAATGTTTCAAAATACAAGAGGTGAATTGTTGAGCAAGCCGGAGAAATGGAAGAAGAGTGGCTGGAACTTGGAGTCCCACTCCACAGTTCTGGGTTGCCGCCTTCAACTTCCAGAGAGGGCAGTCTTGTCTCACAGCAGCCAACGCTGGCAACAAGAACACCAGCAACAACAGTATCAGAAGAATTAGACCCAACCTCTGCAGTGAGAAGGACCAGTCTGTCCCCTCATAACATGGAGAGATTAACCATGATCAAAAGGAACCAACAATTAATACCACCTGAATATATTGTTCCCGAAACACCACAGGAGGAGGAAGAGATAATTGGTCGCGATCAAGTGTGTTTGCTGACCAACTTCTGGGGTGAACCACCTGAGTCTGAGGACGAATTCTACTTTCTGGACTGAGTATGCCAGTAACACCATACAACATTTCAATTATTGCTCATTGAACTTCTAATTTTCTTTCTTTCATTGCAAAATAAAAAATTGCTAGTGGAACATTTAGTTTGTGTCGGATTTATGATGTCCCACCATTTTCTAGTCACATATTATTAAATGGCCACATTTGAGTTGCACCTCTGTGCAATGAAGAAGCCACCACATTCCCTTCAGGACATTGAGATGATGCCTGACTCCCTCACATGCCATTGCCTATTCTTTTTTTTTTACAACACCTAGCAGGGCCGCCTCAGAGGATCATTAATTAAAAGACTGCCAGTGTCAATGCTAAATTCCAATGTGTTGCTACTTGCTACCAATGGAGGAGATGATATTTTGTTCAACCACATGTTTGGATTAGAAGAGGTAACTACTAATTATTGCACCAATGAGTAGTGATATATTGGGTGAATGTGAGTGATGAGTGATGATATATGTGACGGCTGACAGTGTGAAAGTAAGTTCAACAAATTTGTAAACTTGATTCTGATGACTTGTAAGGTTTGGGGGCTGATGGGTAATATTTATTTCCTGAAATAGATTAGTCTTTCAAACTTAGTGAAATATAACTGCAGGGTCCACTCCCTTTTTCTGATTCTCAGACCAGACTTTAGTTACCAAACACAATCTACACAAAATACTTAAGTTCTATTTCTCTAGTTGTTCTTCAACAGCAGTGCACTTGACTACTAAGGTCTACCTCGCTCGGTTTGGGACTAGGACAAAGTTCCTCAGAATCAGGAGGAAGAGAATAGAAGGACACAGGACGGGACTACCTCAACAGCAAGAAGGAGAAAAGTATTGACTTTAAAAAGAAACCATAATGATGGTGAAGACTCAGCTCTGTGGACTGGACAGAGGTGCATTGATTTGGGAAATGCTGCTGAGTGTGTGTTTGCTGCATTGGTCAAATGAAACGCCTCTTTATGTTCTTGCTCTGCCTCTGAGTCTTCTTGGTACACTCCTGACTCCTCATGAAGCTTACCTTGCTTCCTTTTACCTTTCTCCTTTACTCTATAATACAGTTACTGTTTTTTCAACAAGCAGGCCTTCTTTAGTCATCTGCTGCACAAACAAAACTTGGTGAAAGCACAAGACTCAAGCTTACCTACCTGACTGTTTCAACCAGGCACACAAGAGTGATGGACATTCCAAGAAGAATGGAGATGAACCGCCCAATTTGGCAATACACTATAATTTTCCTTTTAACAATCATAGGCCCTCATTAAGACATTGGTGGTAAGTCCCACTTACTGCCATGCCGACTGTCGCCAACATACTGCTGCTGCGGCGGTAAACCGCTACCCATATTATGACCCACACTTAGCAATCCATCATTACAAAGCCACACACAGAAGTCCGCCAGCCCACAGGTCAGTGATAAAGTGGCAGTAGCAAAACCCACACCGACAGAAGTACACCCACAGCATTATGACCCACGAATCACTGCGGCGGACATTTAACCGCGGTAAACCATTGGTGGTACATACCGCCGAGCTCAAAATACACACACATTCAAAACAACACCACATTGGACAATTTGAATAACACACACATGACACCCATTCACACACCACAACCACACACCCACACCACTATAAAACACACACCCACATTACCCACAACTGTTTACGACTCAGAAAAATTGACAACTGAGAGAGAGAGACACCAAGAGCACCCACAGAACCAGAGCCACAGAACACCATCATCCATATACCATCCAGGCATCTTACAGTACACACCCCAACACATCACCCCATGCACCCTCACACACACCATACACACTACACCCATGGCACCACAAAGACACCCCAGGTTCTCTGGGGAGGAGCTAAGGGTCATGGTGAAGGAAATCATCTGTGCAGAGCCACAGCTATTCGGATCACAGGTGCAGCAGACATCCATTGCTAGGAGGATGGAGCTATGGCGGAGAATCATGGACAAGGTCAACGCCGTGGGACAGCACCCCAGAACAAGGGATGACATCAGGAAGAGGTGGAACGACCCACGGGGGAGGTACGTTCTGTGTTTGCAAGACACCAGATAGCTGAGGACTGGCGGTGGACCCCCACCTCCTCCCCCACAACTAACAACATGGGAGGAGCAAGTACTGGCAATACTGCATCCTGAGGGGTTAGCAGGAGTAGGAGGAGGACTGGACTCTAGTAAGTCAAATCTCTATTACCATCACCCCCCTATCTGCATGCCATTACATATCCCACCTCCATCCCCACCCCCATCACCCCACCACCTCACATATACCCGACCATCACAACCCACCCATCCCAATACCAAGCCCGGCAAGCTCCACCAATGCATGGACATCACTCACAGACCTGCATGCACACCTATCACCAAAGCATGCACATTAGAGACAATCACCTAGCCCACAAAATCACTACTCAGACAAGGCAAAGCTGCAAGGGCAATCACACCCATACAGGGTAACACACACATGCACAAGATGTCACATGCAGAAACACATGCAGAAACACATGCAGAAACAATAAAACTGCATTTACATCCTGCAGGTCCCCCACCCAACGTCACCGTAGAGGAGGTGTCAGCAACATCCAGTTCCCCCACAGCAACATCCAGTTCCCCCACAGAAGAGGCCCACAGTGATGACAGCACCTCTGGTCGCCTGGCTCTGGATGACCAACCTGGCCCATTAGGGATCTCCGGACAGTCGGTTACCCAGGCACAGTCCCATACCACCACAGAGCCTCCCCCCTCAGGAGACACCAGCACAACACCCACCCAGCGAGCCCACACCTCTGTCCCAAGGGCACGTCAATCAGCAGTGTTTCCACCACTACAGGGACCCCGGGCAACCCTACAACCATAGGACAATCAGGGACCTGGGGTCAGTGGCAGTGGGCACACAGTTCAGGGGACACCGGCACAGGACAGGATATAGGCATCATGCACAGAGCCAGGATACTTTGCATTGACTTGGGAGATGTATTGGTCTGCCAGGCACACTCTCTAAATTCATAGATTGAAAGCTCTTTCGATTTCTGGAGACCTGTTCATTTCTCCTGAGGGGACAAATGCAATATGTGTACCATCAATTGTCCCTATAATGTTGGGGATATGTCCCATTTCATAGAAGTCAGCTTTCACTGTGGCCAAATCCTCCACCTGGGGGAAAACAATGTAGCTGCACATGTGTTTAATCAGGGCAGACAACACTCTGGTCAGCACGATTGATAATATTGGCTGAGACATTCCTGCTGCCAAGCACACTGTCGCTTGGAAGGAGCCACTTGCCAAGAAATGGAGCACAGATAGGACTTGCACAAGAGGGGGGATCCCAGTGGGCTGACGGATAGCAGATATCAGGTCAGGCTCCAATTGGGCACACAGCTCTGTGATTGTGGCCCTGTCCAGTCTATAGGTGAGGAGTATGTTCCTATCCTATCCTACATTGTAGCCAAGTCCACCAAGGATCTGTACACAGGGGGGATGTCTCCATCTCCTATTCATCTGCAGCGGTTAAAATCTAGGGGGAAAACGGTCAGCAGCTGGTCAGTAATCCATACTTCCAGACACTACACTGTATTGCATGTTGTGACTGTAACAGTATATTGTTGGATAGGCCCAAATGGTGCCTGTGTGTACTGTGATGCAGTTAGGTGCCATGGCCTGCCCCCACCCATGAAATGGTGTCTGCCTGTCCTGTGTGGAGGGACAGGTGGAAATTAGGTGATTCCGCTGAAGTTGTGCACCGTTGCGGGAGGCGGTCGAGAACCGCTGTGCAACTCCTCATTGGATAACATTGGGCCCTATGGGTTACAGTGGACAATGGTGATCTACGCCTGCGGTGACAGTACGCACCGCCACGGACGTGACCGCTATTTTCTATCTGTTCTCTCACTTGTGACCTGACCTTCAACAGGAGAGGACCTACACTGCAAGTGCTGTTGTGACCTGTGTCTGGAACCTACCATGGCTCGTGTCACTGGGTAAAGGGCCCCTGCCTTCACCGCTGTGGAGTTGGAGAGACTGGTGGATGGGGTCCTACCCCAGTACCAATTGCGGTTTGGGCCTCCAGACCAACAGGTGAGTTCACTGTGAGCACGATGCAAGGGGCATGGATGCATGGAGTGGTGTGTGAGGGCCTCGTGTAGTGGGGGTTGGTGGAAGGGTTCCTAGCAGTGTGCTGCATGTATGGTGGGCAATATCTGTGTGTAAGGGGATGTGAGGGCTATGGTGAGCCATGGCTGAACAGTATGACTTACACTTATTATGTTTCTTTTTCTGCAGGTTAGCGCCCATCAGAAAAAGCAAATATGGTGTGCCATCGCCAAAGGAGGTGCGGACCCTGGGGGTCTACGGCAGGCAGGGCACCCACTGTCGGAAACAGTGGGAGGACCTGAGGTGCTGGGCAAGGAAGACGGCGGAGGCCCAGCTGGGGATGGCCTCCCAATGAGGAAGGGGTGCCCGTCGAACCCTGACCCCCCGATGGCTCGCATACTGGTGATGGCCTATCTGGAGCTGAATGGGCACTGGAGGGCATCACAGCAGCCACGAGTGGGTTAGTACAGTTTCACAATGTACTACTTGCGCGTGGTGGGGTGGTCTCCGGGTGGGGGATGTAGGCCTGTGGGTGCTCCTAGGCCAGGCAGGACATTGCAGGGTAGGTCCCATGTTGGGCAGGGGCTGATGAACACAACCTCCTACCTAGCTAGTAGGCATCCGCTACAGGGCAGGGGTCTGTTGGAGTCAGGTATGCTGCTATTGGGGTTAGGTATTTCTGTCCATGGGCTAGTGATTAGCATTGTGACTGGTAGTGCTTTGCCTGGTGCGTAGGGCTGTTCCCTGTGTGTGTGTGTGTGTCGTGTTCGCCAACGGTGGTGTTGTTGCTGCCACTGACCAAGTGTATCCTTTGTCTCTTCCCTCCCCTTTTTGTTTTATCACCCTGTCCTTATGTGCATTAGCATCATCTGGCGGAGGAGCAGAGGCACCGGTGACAGAGGGAGCTGCATCCCACAGGGCCCACGAGGCGAATCAACCGTAGGTGAGGGCACCAGTGGGACGGAGGGCGAGGGGAGCACCACGGCGGAGACAGGAGTGGACAGTTCGGACAGTGAATAACTCCTCCGGTGGAAGCTCCCTGGTGGTGGTGGACAGCTCTGTGCCCACCCCAACTACAGGTACAGCTGCCACTCCCCGTACCAGCACCGCCCTCCCAGCAGCCCCTCAGTGAGTTTCCTGTGCCCGCTCACCCAGGAGGGTGGGCATCTCCTTCGCCCCAGGCATCCCAGGCCTTGCCCCAGTTAGCCCTGCTACCCTGAGTGAGGAGGCTATTGACCTCCTGCGATCCATCTCTGTTGGGCAGTCAACCATAGTGAATGCCATCCAGGGGCTGGCAGCCCATTTGCAAGAGACAAATGCATTCCTGGAGGGCATTCACTCTGGCATTGCGGCCCAAGAGAGATCAATCGAGGCTCTGGCCTCCTCCCTGATGGCAGCCATTGTCCCTATCTCTAGCCTCTCCCCTCCAACTTCCTCTACCCAGTCCCATTCCCCTGAACTCCAACCTATCCCAAGTACACATACAGACCAGCATGTACCCAAAACAACACACAGGAGTGGCTCAGGCAAACACAAGCATCACACATCATCCCACAGGCCCTCACACAAACCCCATTCAGATGCAGACATACCAACATCCACTGCCTCCATTGTGTCCCCCTCCTCCTCTTCATCCACCACACTCCCAGTAGGGTCTACACTCACACCTGCATGCACTACATCCTCCTCCACTACCCCCATCACCATCACGCCTATCACTACACACCCCTCACTGGCAGTCACCACCCCCACATCCATGCACATGTCCCCTGTGTCCTCTTTCACTGTGTCTATGCCCCGTTCTCCCAAAGTACACAAACGCAAGCACTCAGACACCCAACAGCCATCCACCTCACAACAGCATCCAGCCCAAGCACCTGCACCCAAACACAGCAGACTGACACCTCCTACAACCACTCCCTCTTCTTCCACTCCCAAACCATCTCCCTCTTCCCGCCCCAACGTCCCTAAGAAGCTTTTCCTCTCCCCCATTGACCTCTTCCCTACCCCTCCCCCTGTCCTTCACGTCGGGCCAGGGTGGTCAGAACCCAGGTGAGCACCTCAACCACCCAGTCCATGGCCACAGTAGTGTTGGCAGCTACTGCGGTTGGGAGAAGCTCCAGGGAACCAACCATCAGCACTGACAGTGTACCTGCACCAGCTGCCAAGGGGAAGGGCAAGGATGCACCACCAGCTGCTAAGGGGAAGGGCAAGGAGGCACCACCAGCTGCCAAGGGGAAGGGCAAGGAAGCACCTCCATCTGCCAAGGGGAAGGGCAAGGAGGCACCTCCATCTGCCAAGGGGAAGGGCAAGGGGCCTGCACCTGCAGTCAGGAAGGACAGGAGGCCTGGTGCTGGGACTGAATCTGAGCCCCCACCACCAACCATGGCGGTTCAGCCGTCCAAGGCTGCAGGGTAAGGGCTGGAGCCTCCCCCCACCACTGCCTGCACTGCCACCAGCACCACTGCCAGCAGCAGCAGCCCCAGTGGGCAGCCATCAGAGGCTGCAGGGGAAAGGCTGGAGCCTCCCCCCACCACTGCCTGCACCGCCACCAGCACCACTGCCAGCAGCAGCAGCCCCAGTGGGCAGCCGTCCGAGACTGCAGGGGAAGGGCTGGAGCCTCACCCCACCACCAGCATCACTGCCACAAGCACTGCCACTACTGAGCAGCCGTCGCCACCAGCGGGCAATGTGTGGTCCTGCCTCCACGGAATGTAGTGCATCCTGGACCCTGTAAATCATGTACGTGTGACACCCAGGTGGAAGACTGTGACCTTGCACTCCCCAAGTGCTGCATCATAGGGCACAATGCCCCCTCCAGAACCAGTGGAAGAAGCCATCCACTCAGTGCATCCTTGCCAGGATGAAGCATACTGGGCACAAGGCCCCCTCCAGAACCAGTGGAAGAAGCCATCCACTCAGTGCATCCTTGCCAGGATGAAGCAGACTGGGCACAAGGCCCCCTCCAGAACCAGTGGGCAAACCACAAACATGAGAGACTGTGGCCTTGCACTCCCCAGGGTCAAGCAGTGGGCAAACCACCCACTTGAGAGACTATGGCCTTGCACTCCCCAGGACCAAGCAGTGGGCAAACCACCCACTTGAGAGACTGTGGCCTTGCACTCCCCAGGACCAAGCAGTGGGCATGTAGCCCCCTCCAGGACCAGTGGTGTTATGCCATCTTCAGGCTGAGGTTCCCCCCCCGTTCCCTGTCCCCCTGAGGTGCTGTGTATTTTCGACCTGATGCCCCTGCAGTGTTCTCTCCATGTTGTTGCAGGAGTCAAGTGGGGCCTTGGCCTATGTGTTGTGGCCAGGTGGTCACGGATATTGTGGACTGGGCAGTGTCCCTCCATTTATATATGTATATACGGTTTTGATTTTGATGCACAAATTTCTATGATTTATCTTATTACACTGACTTTAATCACTTCCTTTTTATCCTTTCATTAATCCTGAGGGGTAGGGGTGTATGTGTAATGTTACTGCATCTGGTTGTGTGTATGTTGTTGGGGGTGGGGGTGTTGTGTGTGTGTGTCTCTCTCTTTTTCCTCACCCATCCCTTGTGTGCTAGGCGGCAGTACTCACCGTGGTTGTCTTCGCCGGCGTTGCTGTTCATAATGAATGAATAAGTATACCAGAATGGGGAAGATGTGCAACTCGGGCTCCATGGCATCGTGGTTCTCCCTTGTGTCTCCAGATGTGAGTCCTTTGCCTTCATTGTTCTGTTTCTGCCGTGCTTTTGATGGCGTTGGTACTGCCCCAGAAAAGGTGGTGGATTGGTGGGTCATAATAGAGTGGGCGGTACATTGTTTTCCACCTGGCTGTTGGCGGTTACCGCTGCGGTGCTTGTTGCTACCGCCAATGCGGGCGATGCGTTAAGGTGGCTGTCTGTGTGGGAGGTTTCTGCTGTGGTCATAATTCAAGTTTTTTTTACCGCCGGCCTGTTGGCGGTTTTACTGCCACTTTATCACCGACCGCCAGGGTTGTAATGAGGGGCAGAATCCAGTGGGTTAACTCCATAATTTTTATTTTTCAAACCTAGAAGACAACATTTAGAGATATACTATCTTGAGTCTCTCTGGGACAAAAGGACTGTTTGCAATGCATTTAACTGAACTGTGTCATACTTATCCCTTCATCATTTCCTTCTACAACAAATTGATGATGTTGTGCTGCTTCACGCCCCAATGAATATTGTCATGGTTTCTTTAGTGTTATGTTTGTCTTTGTCACCTCTTTCTCCAAATCCCCTTTCCCATCCATTAATTTACCCCCCCTAATCCTCTTCCTCCGGGCTGTGTGATTTATTGAGGTGTGAAAATTTTACATTATAAATGGATCACACACTTGCTGGGGCGGATGTGGTAAAAGCAACACCAACTCACTGCATGAATTTCTATTACTTGAGCAATATTCCACACCAGACTCATCAACATCATCGTTAAGGCCTATTGTGTCGTGTGTTGCATAAATGCTTAACATTGTCCAACCACTCTTGATTCTGAGTCAACTTCTCCTGACTCCATGAGTTAATCTTCAAAGTTTCGTTTTTAATACTAGCACCCCTCCATTGCTCAGAAGATGATGTTGCTAGTTTTTATTATCATGTCATGTAGTCTTTGTTGTGTGTCAAATACCTTCATTGTGGTAGTCTGGTCCCCCTAAAGTTATGATATATTGTAACCCACTACCACCCTGTTTTATTTCAATCTAGTTTACAGTGATGGATAACCCTTTGATAAATCCTGCAGTTGGAGTTCACCTAGGTGGGAATGGCTCCCTCTTTCTTCCTTGTTAGCACACTAGCCTGCCACTACTACTACCTCCCACTACCTTAAGATGCACCTTGGAAAAAACCCTGCAGTAAGAAGACTCCCTCGCTTCATCTATTCAGAGAAGAACAATGGATTGAAGTTAACTTGTTTAGTTGGTAATGAACTCCAATTGAAGAAGATGTTTTCTGTATCTAGGTTTTTGTAGGCAAAATAGGCAATGGCAACAATCCCCTAGAGGTTAATATAGTTGCAGAGGGCAGTAGAATAAGGGTATAAGTAAATGACATGTTTTTAAAAGATTTAAAAAACAGGCTACACTAAAACATAGCAGGGCAAACTAAAACACCAAAAAAACATTTGAGGCATACATCAAGTAAAATAAATTATCCCCTTTGTATTTTGAACAAATAAAAAAACACCCTTTCCACCCACAACAGGTCCACCCCTTCCCAAACAAATAGCCCCATCCCTAAAAAGTCCAACGAAAAGTCCAAAATGAAAAGTTTCTGAAAACCCCACCCCAACTCCCTTCCCAGCCTCCCCACCCACAACAAGTCCCTCCCACCAAAACAAAAAATTTAAAAAAGGCTCAAAAGAAGGCATTGTCTATATCGGTCTGGAGATTGTCTGGTTCCGGCTCAGTTCTAGAGAGCCGGTTTTCCACTCTGTCTAGCCACTGCAGGATATGGTGGAGCAATGCCCTGTCAGAGCGGGAGGAGGCGGCAGCAGGTGCAGTCAGGGACCTGGCAGCAGCAGCACCAGTGAAGCAGTGGCAAAGAGGCTAGGAGTGGCGTGCTGCTGAGCTGGGTCCTTGGTCCGAGGCAGCTATTTCAGTCTCTTCCTACTCCAAGGACCACCACCCACCAGTATTCGGCCTGGATGTTCTCCAACCTCTGCTGCCTTAGATGGCCGCTATCTCCTGCCTGGTTAGTGGTATTCCATCAGGAGTAGCTATACTGAGAAAAACAAAAATAAAAAAAGACAAATTGTAAACAGTGCACGGAACCAACACTTCCTCAAAAGTAGATAGTGGGTGGCTGAGTGGCACTGCATTGCTGGTTCCCTACGGACATTGGAATTTGATGTGCTTATAATTAGGAGAGTCACAGGGCCAATTTTATTTGTTTACCCACACATGCCTCACATAAAAATCACTGACTGTCTAGTAGAAAAGAATTAAGGCAGAATAACACCAGATTAAAAAAAAGTGATTTAATTTTTTTTAAAGGTTTCTAGTTAACAAAAAACAGACATTTTTAATGGAAAAAATGAATTACCTCTCAAGCATGATTTAGGCATTATGCACTATGGAGTACAAGTTGTGCCAAATTAATGGAGGCATGCTAGCCAGCTCTTCGAGTACTTTGCTGTCTGCAGCTGGAGCAGCTGTAGTTGATAATTACATAAGTCCAATGGCCCTGCTCATTCCCAAATGCCTTTCACTTAGTTTCTACCCTGACTCCAAAGAGGCAGATGAATAAATAGGCTACCTCACCCATGTCATGTAGAGAGTGCAGATATATGTATCCTGTCTGCTATACGTAGATGGCGGGGAAAAGGATGTACTGCACTACAGGTAAAGGAATGGGCTATATATATTGTATTTGGCATGTTTGTCATCGAATATCCCTTATACCAAACTTGAAAGCAAATCGGGCACTTACTGGTCCCACTTTAATCACTGGCCTTGCCCACCAGTACACATACTTTCCAACAAATTAATTCCCTGGACAGTAAGGAAATGAAACTTGACTTACTCAACTGCTGAGTAAGGAAAAGGCTGAAGGTAAAACTTTTGCTATAGATGAGAGGGGTGTCACAGATCATCGATTCATCGGGTGCCTAAGCGTTGGCTTATTTAGTCACTGTAAAGACAAAAGTGTAAAGGGAAAAATCTTAACAGGCGTAAAATAAATCTGCTATGGAAAACCATGAAATACATTTTGGAAACACCTCACATAGCCAGGTGGCACATGCCAAGAATGGATTTTTTAATTTGTTTGGTAGGCTGGGACAGAAGAACTTTGGAAAGAATAAAGTAGTGAAGTTCTAGGAGGTGACTGTATGGGCGAAGGGACAACAGCACAGCTTGTGGGTTCGGTTTGCAATGCTTTGAAAACCTTGTAAATGCTGCATTAATTGAAGCAGAAGCCCATTGCACAGCCAACACTGCAGGCACAAATTGAACCATACTGCATTTCTTTGGTCGTGGGTGGCGAAATGCCATGGGCAGGGAGGGGGTTGACGAATGATGATGATGGGTGTTCCAGGACTGGATTGGACTGGTATACATATCTTCCTTGTTTAACAAATACAGTGCATCAAGGGATTAGAACACACATTAAAATACCCCCCACTTTGAACCATAGCTTTGATAACCATAAAACACAAAGTAGACGAAGCAGGTGGACAGCATGCCCCTCTACCAAAGAGCTCCCTTGTTTATTCATCCAAGCAATTATTCAGTCATGCTTTCATCCTAATATTTTCACCCATAGCCACTATGATTTAGGTTTTGCCTTCTCTCATCCAGTCTTTCACCAAAATTCACAATCCATTATCCATCCATTCAATATCTATTTTCCACCCTTTATTTCAATCATCCTTTTACCCATCCATCCGTTTACCCAATACTCACCCATGCATCCTTTTACTCACCCACACATACTTTCCTTTCACTCATTTCACCTATCCTTTCTTTTAACCTTACGTTCTTTCCCATTTCCATAAAGCCATCATTTATAAAAAGATAACAGAAATAGATTAGTGGCACAGTTGATCTCCACAAAATTATTATATAACAGGCAAATGCAGTAACATTGTACTTAAATGAGTTCGCCTATGGTACTAGTATGATTGACTATCATTGAGTTGGCTATACTCCAAAAAATCCCTATTGCAAATTTCCTTAACAAAACCTACATTTGGAACTAATGCATTGCAATGAATGAGCTTCAAATCTATTCTCTTTTCTCAACACTGATAGACCAACTCATTCGCCCTTTATTGCAATGCGTAGATGCATATGAGTAGTGCACATCACTGTGAAATTGCTTGGGACTGTACAAGCTACATAAAGTGTTTTACAGAGAATGCTAACTCACTGATTCACTATGGTGACAGGAGATCAGAGGAGTCTGCATTGCAATGGCTTCTTAAATAATCAGCCAAAGCGAGTGCCTACGAGTGTGATGATGTAGTGCCGAGCACCTGCCTAGCTATAACGGGATCACATATTAAATAATATTCTTAACGTAAACTAAACATAACTTACCTCTGAGTGTGACCAGCATGCTATTAGGAACATAAAGTTAGCATTGTAGAACACAAACAAAATATTTTAGTTAATGCTCACGGAGCCCGGAATCTCAATGTATAGCAGATCAAGCAGGTCCTGCTCGCAGTCAATGATATCCCCCCATCAGTGCGCCAGTTGCTGGGTGGTGAGCTGGACCTGGATGGTGCTTGGAACACAAATGTGCAACCTAGCCCAATGCAGCCGATGCTTCCGCAGGGGGTAACCGCTTACAGCCCTGCCACCTGCTGCCAGCATAGATGGGCGGTGACGCTGCACATTAAAAAAAAGCAGTGCTGCCACCTCCTCCTCACAAAAGATGGGCTGGGGCTGCACCCCTTGATGAGGGATGATACCCCAAAACCAGTCCCAGGATGCTTGTTTCGGGTCCAGGGAGGACCTGGCCTGGCAGTTCGTGCTGGACTGCTCCCATGGGAAACAGGGCCAAGTCTGATTCACATATGGCTGGGTCCAAACTGGGATGGCATGGTGAGCAAAAGAAAGATGGATTTAACCCACATTTGTGACTGGGGGTGTTTGTAAAGTTTCAGCACTCTTATAACTGGGGTTTCTGGTTGGCTAGGGTATGCACCTAAGCCAGGCAGAACCCACCCACTCTAGTCAGGGCAAGGGAGTTACACGTCCAAGATAACCCCTGCTCACCCCCTTAGTAGCTTGGTACAAGCAATCAGGCCTAACACGGAGGCAATGTGTAAAGCGTTAGCACAACACACACGTGATGCAAGATGTACACCACAAAGTAAACACAACTCTGAGCTATGTAAAAATAAACTGTATTGCACAAAACATATTTAGATCAACATTACACATCAGTAATACCCTGCTACCTTAGCAGTTGTCAGAACGTTACACAAGATACTAATTCTCTGCAGTAATAAGCAGTTGTCACATCAGAACACGTAAGTACTTGGGATTCTGCAACATAAGCAGTAGTCAAGAATCACAGTAAATAATGTGTGCACTTGTCATAAAAAAAATCCTATATCTCCATAAAAGGAACATTACAAAATTATATGGCAAGTCATGAGCAAAATAAACATACATCAGCCTAACATACCCATAATAGGAACATATAGTCAATATATATGATTATAAAAACAACCCTGCAGCATACCACCCTCCTAGTGTCCCCAAAAGTACCTAATTTGGTGGAATAGGGCACTCCTAGTGCCTGGAAGATGAGCATGGGGGCTCCCGGCGCTCCTATGCGCCAAACGGGGGTGAGGTATTGCTCCTAGGGGAGAGGGGGGTCTGCACCCTCTCTGGTATGTATCACGGATCAGGGTCCCTCTGGGGTCCCCGATCATGGAGAATCCCTCTTGGTCCACTAAGACCCTCCAACCAAGGGGGGGGGGGGCGGAAACAGAACAAACACCCCATCACGGGGGGAAAGAAAAGAGGTCTGGTGGCGCGGGGGCCTCCGATGAGGCTTCCTCCCACCCACGATCTCAGCTTCTAGACAAAGGAGGCTGGGACGCACAGGACTCGGCAGCCTGGGACCGCATTCTCGTGGTCCGGCTGCACAGGAGGAATCCCAGCTCCTCTCCTCCTGCGGCGATGGCTCCCACCTGGAGCAGGTCCAACCGGTGCCCGGGGGGCACTTTTCCAGGCTCACATGCCTCAGGGGCATGACAGGAGCGTGCTCACTCCTTTCCCTTCATTTGGTGGTGCCCTGGGGGCACCGGGGGCAGCGCGGCTACGGCACGCTAAAATCAATAAAGCTGGGTTGCGGCGGTGATTTTGTCTAGCAAGGAGCGCTTACGAGTGCGGGGGCATTCCAGAAAACCCCGGGTCACTGCGGCGATCGTTATACCAACCACAATGCACTTCACACAGCACGAAAGGCACCATGTGGTTCCCGGACTGCGGCGGTGATTTTGGGCAGCCAGGAAGCACTTTGAAAGTGCATAGAGCAACACTGGTGTCCCGGGCTGCGGCAGTGATTTTGGGCAGCCAGGAAGCGCTTTGAAAAGCGCCTGGGGGCCACACAAGAGTGCTCTCAAAGCATTGAAGCCATCAAAGCAGCACTCCTTGTGCTGAAGTGAGTTACAGGGGTCAAGGGCCACAACACCCTGCCTCTGGAGCCAAAAATTAAGAAGGGGGCACAGGGCTGGTGAACCCAGCTACATGCCAGTGCAACAAGTGGATGCAAGCAGTGGCAGTTCCTCCTAGTGACCAGACAGGTCACAGGTCAGCACAGCAGCAGCAGTCCAAAATGGTTTCCTGGTGAGTCCAATCAACAGCGTCCTGTGTCCAGATTCAAGTCCTAAGAATGTCTAAATTGTGGGGAAAATTCCCCTGTACTTATACTAAGTTTACAGTGTGTTTTACAATGAGGAGGAGAGGGGGTTCCAACCAGTTACAACTGGTTCAGGGAGTCCCCCTTCTCTCCTCCAGCTCAGGCTCCAAACATCAGTGGGAGGCCAGGTCACAGCCTTTACAAATGCAGGTCTGCCCGCCTCTCCCTTATCTCAGCCCAGGAAGACCATACAATATGTAGATGTACCTCTGTGAAACATCAACCCTCCTGTGTATAGGTTGTCTGAAAAGTATGCACAAAGCCCCAACTGTCAGTCTGCCCAGACGTGGATTGGAGGCAAGCTGCAAAAACACCAGAGTGATAAGCACAGATAAATGTGCACTTTCTAGAAGTTGCTTTTTTGCAACACTAATAAAAAATACACCTACACCAGTAAGCAGCATTTCTTATAACTATGACAACTATACCAAACATGCCTACGCTACCCCTCATAAATCAGACAATAACCCTTACACATAAGGCAGGGCATTTCTAATGCAATCCTATGAGAAGGCAGCACTCACAGCAGTGAGACACAGAGTTAGGCTGTTTGTCACTACCAGGACAGGCCACGCAACCTGGTACATGTCCTGCCTTTTACATACATGTCACCCTGCCCATAGGGCTAGCTAGGGCGTACCTTAGGAGTGACTTACATGTAGTAAAACAGGAGTTCTGGGCCTGGCAAGTAAATTTAGATGCCAGGTCCCTGTGGCAGAAAACTGTGCACACAAGCCCTGCGCTAGCAGGCCTGAGATAGGTTTGACAGACTACTTCAGTGGGTGGTGCAAGCAGCGCTGCAGGCCCACTAGTAACATGTAATTTACAGGCCCTGGGTATAGGGATACCACTCCACAAAGGACTTATAGGTAAATTAAATATGGCAATAAGGTAAAAGCCAATCAATCCAATTTTACAAGGGAGAGCACATGCATTTTAGCACTGGTTAGCAGAGAAAAAGTGCTCAGAGTCATAACGTCAACCAACAAAGGTCAGAAAAGTAAGGAGGCAAAAAGCAAAAAGTCTGGGGAATGACCCTGTAAAAAGGCCAGGTCCAACACCGTCCATCATCTTGTTGTGTTGCTATGTTTTCCCTAAGGGTATGCCCAGACATGGGTCCCTCGTTAACTTTGCAACTGGATTCAAGCTAGCCTGGCTGATGAGGGGTGCTACTTTGAAACAAGTCCCAGGATGCTTGTTTCTGGGTCCAAGGAGGACCCAGCCTGGCAGTTCGGACTGGACTGTTCCCATGGGGAACAGGGTAAAGACTGATTTGCATATGGCTGGGTCCAAATTTCGATGGCATGGTGAGCAAAAGAACAATGGATTTAACCCAGATCTGTGACTGGTGGTGAGTGTTTGAAATCTTTCAGCACTTCGTCCATCATCTTGTTTTGTTGCTATATCAATAGTACTATGTTTATGGGAGAGACCAAAAGCACTTTAGCACTGGTTAGCAATGGTAAAGTTCACAGAGACCAAAAGCCAGCAAAAATGAGTTTTAGAAAGTGGAGGAGGTAGGCAAAACGTGGGGGGAATTACTCTAAGGCTGTGAGGTCTAAAAACCCTTAAAGGTTCATAACCCGAAAATCACAGTATTCCCCCCTCCCCGTTCCAGATAGAAAACCATAATCTGATGGGGTATCACTCTAAATAAAACAGGTCTATTGGCTTTGTCAAGAGGCTATCACAACAACAAAAAGGGAAGCCTGTTGACTTTGGCAGTGATCACCACATTAATAACATAAGAGAAGCCTATTGGATTTGCCAAGAGTTGCTACATTAAACGGACTAATGGCCACATGCTAACAATCCTATCATGCCACCATAATCAATATTTATGATTAAATATAATAATTATTACCAATAAAGCAATTCAATGTTTATAAATGTTTATAAAAACATTGTCAGGCAGATATTGTTAATAAAGCAAATAAAATGAACATAACATTTGCTGTACCTTTCCTTTACACCTTTAGACCACAGAAATAGCAGCCATAGCCAGATGTTGTTGTACTCCCAGCTGAAGAGCAAAAGCTTTAGTCTTGGAAATGCTTGTAATAATAGTTACAGAGTCTTCCCAGGTCAACCTCCTTTGATCTGGTAGAGATAGGATACATTCCAAAATACTTTGAGGGTAGCTGCAGGGCCCCACACCATCCATTGGTAGTGCTGCGGCTCTCCAGGTCACCACAAAAGCCATAATTAGCACTTTAAAATCCCCGCATGGCTTTATTGGATGCTCCCTCCACAGAGTTATGCATATTGGGTAGGTGGCCCTGGCTTCTTTCTTGGTCCAGACCTTTATTTTCCTCTTGAGATTGGGTTGCCTGGCCCCAACCCACCTTGTGCTTTAATTGGAGGAAGCACGGGGAGCCCATTCCAGCGCTGCCCCAGCCTCCTCCCTGCCCAACTGCACCTTTGACTGCTAGTGCGTGAGCAGGCAGCTGGATTCTGCCCAGGCCGCTCCATGCAGGCAGGGATTTTTTCACGGTGGCTACCCCACACACCACAGACACTTGGAGTGGGGCGAGCCCATCAACTTTTGGGGGGTGTACAATGGCATTTACCCTTCATGCTCAATTGCAGGGGTCCCAGTGATGGGGTCCCGGGCCCCTTTCTCCTATTGCAGTGGAGACACAACAGCACTCCCCCTTCTTGCTGTGTTGGAGGCCCAGGGGTGGAGTCCGGGGTCCGTAAGTGTATGTGCCGGCTGGAGGATGGCAATTCCAGGCTTCATGGAGCTCTGGGGAGGGTACCCCATGCACACTCCCTCCTGAGTTCATTAATTATAGAATAAGCTTGTGTCGACCCACCGGGCATTGGCTCACTCCAGGGGGGTAGATTTCAAAAGTGTCACAGAGCCCCACACTCTCCATTTCTGAGCAGGGGGTAACTTAATTTAAGTAACTTTGGTCAGTGGGTGCTGGAAATGGCCTTCTCTGCAGGGTCACCCCCAAACCTTTTGCCCTTTTTCCTATACTTTTTGCTGATTTGTTTTAGTTGGCCTTAGGACTCTGAGCACTTGACCACTGGTAATCAGTGCTAAAGTGCATGTGTTCTCTCCCTAAAACATGGTTTGATTGGTATATACCTAATTGGCATTTTTAATTTACATATAGGTCCCTAGTAAATGCACTAAATGTGCCTAGGGTCTGTAAATTAAATGCTACTAGTTGTCTGCAGCACTGATTGTGCCACACACATAGGTAGTAGTTTTAGAACATATCTCAAGCCTATCATTCAGGACCTGTATGTGCATTGTTTCACTGCCTTATCGACTTGACATTTAAAACTCCTTGCCAAGCATTAAACTCCCCTTTTATTACACATAAGCCAACCCCTAAGGTAGACCCTAAGTAGCCTAGAGGGCAGGGTACAGTAAAATTAAAAGGCACAAGTCCTGATAGTGGAAAACTCTCAAATTTGTTTTTCACTATTGTGAGGCCTACCCCTCTCAAAGAATAACACTGGGGATTCCTTATCACATTTATTAAATTGTAATTCCTAATTGAGAAGGAGGAGACCTGTCATGTTTAGTACTTATGGAATTGTAAAGATAAATCCTCTTTAATGGTAAAGTCTGATTTATTATTACAATTTTGAATATGCCACTTTTAGAAAGTTGGCATTTTTCTGCTCTTAGCCCCATGTGCCTGCAGCTTATCTTCAGGCACAGGAAGGCAATTAGACGGTTTCATGCGGAAATTAAAGCAGCACAAAAAGCCTACTATACGGCCAAAATAGAATAGAGTGCCAACTCCCCTAAAGAAATATTTCAGTTATTAAGAGAAATTGCCTTCCCACATCCTCAAATTGAAGACGTAGAAGCTTCTCATAAACATAGCAATGACCTAGGTTCTTTTTTCAGAAAAAAAAATCCGATATTTATTCAGCCTTTCCGATAGCCTCCAACAGCCCTCAAGACATAGGCGAGCAATGTTTCAAGGGCTCAGTGAGGCTAGCATGGATTCCACCTCTCTCCCCAGAAAAGTTTCTAAAATTATTGGACACCCTTAACTCAGGATCTCCTCTGGACCGTGCACCTCCATCGATTTTAGCACAAGGATCCTCAACAATAGTCCCCATTTTCAACGACTTGTTGAATGTCACTGGCTAATGGTTCTATTCCCCCACAGTGGAAACACGCTATTGTGAAACCCTTGCTTATGAACCCCAACTTAGCCCCATCTATACTCAGTAACTACAGACCCATTTCCATGTTGCCAGCTTTCGCTAAGATACTTGAAAAACATGTAAACACTCATCTCTCCACTTTCCTGGGCTTTGCTTGCTGTAATTCTTGCCCTACCAAGTGGTGCCAATACAGCCCTGGGGCCTTGGAAGTGGGTATAAAGCACAGCAACTGCCAGAAGATGTGCATCGCCAATTGGGACTGCCGCATCACCTACATCTAGGGCTGCTTGGCGACACATTCCCAAGTGTGTGGCTTGATGATGACTTATTGCCTCCGAATCCTGAAGGATAGGAACCAGTGCATTGCATCTCTGCTCTCCGCATCTTGGTACTTTTTTAGAGGGACAATGTTGGTCCCTGTAGTCGGCCTGTGCTCTAAGCTTCTAAGAACTATAGTTTAATTTATTCTTTAAAAGTCCATATTTTGACTTCTACTTATTGGATTTTTGTAGTGGTATCCTTTTGTGTGGTGTTTTCACCGTTATACTGTTTGAAGTGTTCCACAAATACATTACACATTGCTTCTTGAGCTAAGCCTGACTCCTCTGTGCAAGGTAGCAGAGGGTGAGCACAGGTTAACCTATCGTGTTTTCGTGACTTACCCTGACTAGTATTGTGGTTCATGCTGGACAGGGTGCAAACCCAATTTTTAACACTGGGACTAACTGGGTCCCTGTAGCCGACTTTCACTCCATCACAGTTGATCTGAACTTGTGACTTTGTCCAGGCAGTGCTAACTTGTGTGAAAAGCACACAAAAATTAAGTAATACCATCACAAATTGCCCTGTTAAGTCACATAATTTGCCTTTTCTTGCTGCATAACTTAGCATTGCAGCATAATATAGTTCTCCACTGCAGCAAAATTTATAATGAGGCTGCTGTACTTTTACCAAAATTTAATTTAATTAAACTGCTGCTGACACTCGATGCAAAGGGAATCCAGTTTCACACATTAAAATACACATAAATAAACAAACATGCTCAGGACCCAGCCTCATGTGGATCCGGTGCCGTTGGCCAGACCTGTTCCAGAACAGTTGCTTGGGGCATCACACGTGAAATGAACGCTGCAGTGTGTTTGGAAAACAGAGGCCCTCATTACGAACATGGCGGTAATGACCGCCACGTTGGCGGTGGCGGTCATTACCACAAACGGCATGGCGGTACAGACCGCCATATAATGAACACAGTAGTGAACTGGCCAGATTCGACTGCCGGGCCAACGGTAGGCACCTTCGACTCGGCGGTGGAGGCCAGACCAGTGGTGGGATAATGATCCCATTTCCACCAGGGATTGCCTGGCAGGATACCCATATGTCACCTGTATGTGACACATCAGGTCCCCCCTTGCCACAACCCCCACCCAAGCCCCTAGAACTGCCCCCACCCCCAACCCCCCAAACCCATGAAAACCAACCCCCATCCCCTCCACCCTCCAATCCCCCTGTAGGCCTCCCCAAATCCCCCCTCACCAACTCCCACCCCACCTCCATAAAGGTCCCCCCCAAACTCCAACCCCCTACATCTACATGCACCTGTAACCCGTACATGCACACACGCATTCATACATTCAGACACACATTCCCCTTCACAAACAGACACGCACACACCCATGCACTCACACACTCAACACACACACACCCCTCCCCCCTTACCTCTCGGACAATACTTACCTGTTGCGTTGCTCTGCTCCAGGAGGGAACGGCTCCTTGGATCCTGCTCCGCCTGCATTGCTGCACCTCCATATACACCACGCCTATGGCTGCATCATTATAGATTCTGGCGGTGTCTGGACTGACGTGGCGGTGAGGGTAGAGCAGCAGCCACCCCCGCCACCGGCCGCCAGCATGGCGCATGGTGTGCTTCACCGGGAGAGGGAATATAGTGGGAGGCAAGACCAATGGTGCTTTACTGAACGGAAAAACTGTGAATTAGCATTGTTTTCCAATTGAAGGGCTTTAAGTGGGCAGGGGTCCCAGCCCCAGTAGTAAGTAAAAACAGATATTGAAACAGGTCCCTTTCAAGCCATGTATTCATGTCCTTAACTCATTATCTTTACAGAGAAAAACACGGACCTATATTTTTTAACAGGGTGTAAAAAACGTTAATGTAATTCATGCCGTTCCTATTTACATTTCACAAGCTTTACTTAGTCTTGCATTCCCTAAATGTGTTTGCTTTTTCCAGAATGTTGTTTCTCTGTACTTTTTCAGGCAGCCTATTACTGTTGTACAGTGCACACTTTGAACTGCGTCACACCCAGGTCTTTATAGTACGTCACGACTGAGTTGTGTCTTAAGGGTGGACTCTTCTGTCAGTGGGTCAAAAAAGAGTTCAGAGTACGTAGTCAGCCAAACCCTTGGCTTCTCTTCAAAGCTCTCAGGGCTATGGTCACATAAGCCAGTTGCAGCAGTGATTCTGTGGAAATGTGTGGGTAGGGTGGCAAGACATTGGAACGTTAGCTTACATGTTTAAGCCATGCCCTCAGTTGTACAGGCCATGCCAATTTAAGGGGCCGCCCCTCTTTCCTCTCTTTTTTCATCCCACTTAACTTGTTCTGTGCCTTGGACGAGGTGATCTCGTCCAAGGCACCGTTTCCCGGGTGCCTTGGACGAGATCACCTCGTCCTGCACCCGGGAACCGGGGGGGAGCGCAAGCGCTCCCCCCATGGGCCCCCCACCCACACACCCCAGCCGTGGATGGAAGGGGAATCCCTTCCCCTTCCACCCCCGACCCCTCAACCCCCGTGACGTCAGCACGCATCGCGCGCTGATTGTCACAGAGGCCTCCTCCTTCGCGCTGGAAGCTCAGCTTCCAGCGCACTCGAAAGAGAAATGCAAAGCATTTCTATTCCGATCATGTGGAGGAGGCCCAGAGAGGCTTCAAAGGGAAGGAAATTAGTTTCCTTCCCTTTGAAGTCTCTCTCAGAGTTTCAAAAGCCGGATTGTAAAGCAATCTGGCTTTTGAAACGCCCACTAGACACCAGGGAGTTATTTTGAAAATGGAAATTGGCATAAGGGAGTGACCCCTTGGGCAAGGGTCGCTCCCGGGGGGGTTGGGGGAGCATATTTATTTTAGCCCATTTCTGCCCCCCCTGGGGCCGGCTGAGCTAGAGGCCAAAATTTGCACTTTGCAAAAAACACCTCTGTTTTCTGTCAAAAAATGTGATGTGTCCACGTTGTGTTTTGGGGCATTTCCTGTTGCAGGCGCTAGGCCTACCCACACAAGTGAGGTATCATTTTTATCGGGAGACTTGGGGGAACACTGGGTGGAAGGAAATTTGTGGCTCCTCTCAGATTCCAGAACTTTCTGTCACCGAAGTATGAGGAAAATGTGTTTATTTAGCCACATTTTGAGGTTTGCAAAGGATTCTCGGTAACAGAGCCTTGTCAGAGCCCCACAAGTCACCCCATCTTGGATTCCCCTAGGTCTTTAGTTTTCAAAAATGCACAGGTTTGATAGGTTTCCCTAGGTGCCGGCTGAGCTAGAGGCCAAAATCTACAGGTAGGCACTTTGCAAAAAACACCTCTGTTTTCTGTCAAAAAATGTGGTGTGTCCATGTTGTGTTTTGGGGCATTTCCTGTCGCGGGCGCTAGGCCTACCCACACAAGTGAGGTGTAATTTTTTTATCGGGAGACTTGGGGGAACACAGGGTGGAAGGAAATGTGTGGCTCCTCTCAGATTCCAGAACTTTCTGTCACCGAAATATGAGGAAAATGTGTTTTTTTAGCCAAATTTTGAGGTTTGCAAAGGATTCTGGGTAATAGAACCTGGTCAGAGACCCACAAGTCACCCCATCTTGGATTCCCCTAGGTCTCTAGTTTTCAATAATGCACGGGTTTGGTAGGTTTCCCTAGGTGCCGGCTGAGCTAGAGGCCAAAATCTACAGGTAGGCACTTTGCAAAAAACACCTCTGTTTTCTGTCAAAAAAATGTGATGTGTCCATGTTGTGTTTTGGGGCATTTCCTGTTGCGGGCGCTAGGCCTACCCACACAAGTGAGGTATCATTTTTATCGGGAGACTTGGGAGAACATAGAATAGCAAAACAAGTGTTATTGCCCCTTGTCTTTCTCTACATTTTTTCCTTCCAAATATAAGAGAGTGTGTAAAAAAGACGTCTATTTGAGAAATGCACTGTAATTCACATGCTAGTATGGGCACCCTGGAATTCAGAGATGTGCAAATAACCACTGCTCCTCAACACCTTATCTTGTGCCCATTTTGGAAATACAAAGGTTTTCTTGATAGCTATTTTTCACTCTTTATATTTCAGCAAATGAATTGCTGTATACCCGGTATAGAATGAAAACCCATTGCAGGGTGCAGCTCATTTATTGGCTCTGGGTACCGAGGGTTGTTGATGAACCTACAAGCACTATATAACCCCGCAACCAGAAGAGTCTAGCAGACGTAACAGTATATTGCTTTCGAAAATCTGACATTGCAGGGAAAAGTTACAGAGTAAAACGTAGAGAAAAATTGATGTTTTTTTCACCTCAATTTCAACATTTTTCTTTTTCAGTTATTTTCTGTAGACAACCCTTGTAGGATCCACACAAATTACCCCTTGCTGAATTCAGGATTTTGTCTACTGTTCAGAAATGTTTAGGTTTCTGGGATCCAGCATTGGTTTCATGCCCATTTCTGTCACTGACTAGAAGGAGGCTGAAAGCACAAAAAAGTGTAAAAATGGGGTATGTCCCAGTAAAATGCAAAAATTGGGTTGAAAAATTGGGTTTTCTGACTCAAGTCTGCCTGTTCCTGAAAGCTGGGAAGCTGGTGATTTTAGCACCGCAAACCCTTTGTTGATGCCATTTTCAGGGAAAAAAACAAAAGCCTTCTTCTGCAGCCCCTTTTTCCCATTTTTTTGAAAAAAAACGAAATTTTCACTGTATTTTGGCTAATTTCTTGGCCTCCTTCAGGGGAACCCACAAGGTCTGGGTACCTCTAGAATCCCTAGGATGTTGGACAAAAAAGGACGCAAATTTGGCTTGGCTAGCTTATGTGGACAAAAAGTTATGAGGGCCTAAGCGCGAACTGCCCCAAATAGCCAAAAAAAGGCCTGGCACAGGAGGGGGAAAAGGCCTGGCAGTGAAGCGGTTAAAGTCCCGCCTGAAGGACAAGTAATTTACAACCTGCCTGGCAACAGCTGGATTCAAACTAGTCCAGACGCTCCTGTGTGCGAGCAGCAGCACTCCGGTACTTGTCAACAACCTCCTTGTCAACAACCTCCGTCCTCAAACCTACACTGCATTCTGCCCAGCTAAGCCTACGTTCTGCAAAAAAGGTAAAATATAATTAAATTACGCTGCGGTTTCTTAGGAGGGATGAAAATGTCTTTATGGTTATTCAGTGCATTTAGGTGGTATTTTGCAACTGCAGTGTGATGTGAAGCCCAAAAAAATCTAAATGCAAGAAAACACGTATTGCTTTTGGACATGACAATGCTGAATGTGTAGAGTTTTCATTCAAATTAACCTCTCAGCTGCTGGGCCTTTCCCCCCCCACCCAGTGCTGAGCCCTTTTTTGGCTATTTGGGGTAGTTTGCGCTTAGGCTTTCATAACTTTTTGTCCACATAAGCTATCCACTCCAAATTTGCGTCCTTTTTTTCCAACATCCTAGGGATTCTAATGGTACCCAGAGTTTGTGGTTTCCCGTGGAGGAGAGCAAGAAATTAGCCAAAATACAGTGAAAATTTAGTTTTTTCAAAAAAAATGGGAAAATAGGGCTGCCGAAGAAGGCTTGTGTTTTTTTCCCTGAAAATGCCATCAACAAAGGGTTTCTGGTGCTGAAATCACCATCTTCCCACCTTTCAGGAACAGGCAGACTTGAATCAGAAAACCACATTTTCAACACAAATTTGGCATTTTACTGGGACATACCCCATTTTTACTATTTTTGGTGCTTTCAGCCTCCTTCCAGTTAGTGACAGGAATGGGTGTGAAACCAATGCTAGATCTCGGAAAGCTAAACATTTCTGAAAACTAGACAAAATTCTGAATTCAACAAGGGGTCATTTGTGTAGATCATACAAGGTTTTCCTACAGAAAATAATAGCTGAAATAAAAAAATATTGAAATTGAGCTGAAAACAACAGCCATTTTTCTTTATGTTTTACTCTGTAACTTTTTCCTGCGATGTCAGATTTCTGAAAACAATATACTGTTTTGTCTGCTGGACTCTTCTTGTTGCTGGGATATAAAGGGCTTGTAGGTTCATCAAGAACCCTAGGTACCCAGAGCCAATAAATGAGCTGCACCCTGCAGTTGGTTTTCATTCTGTACTGGGCATACAGCAATTCATTTGCTGAAATATGAGGAGTGAAAAATAGGTATCAAGAAAACCTTTGCATTTCCAAAATGGGCTCAAGATAAGGTTTTGAGGAGCAGTGGTTATTTGCACATCTCTGAATTCCGGGGTGCCCATACTAGCATGTGAATTGCAGGGCATTTCTCAAATAGACGTCTTTTTTACACACTCTCTTATATTTGGAATGAAAAAATGTAGAGAAAGATAAGGGGCAATAACACTTGTTTTGCTATTCTATGTTTCCCCAAGTCTCCCGATAAAAATGATACCTCACTTGTGTGGGTAGGCCTAGCGCCCGCGACAAGAAATGCCCCAAAACACAACGTGGACACATCAAATTTTTTGACAGAAAACAGAGCTGTCTTTTGCAAAGTGCCTACCTGTAGATTTTGGCCTCTAGCTCAGCCGGCACATAGGGAAACCTACCAAACCTGTGCATTTTTGAAAACTAGAGACCTAGGGGAATACAGGATGGGGTGACTCGTGGGGCTCTGACCAGGTTCTGTTACCCAGAATCCTTTGCAAACCTCAAAACGTGGCTAAAAAAACACGTTTTCCTCACATTTCAGTGACAGAAAGTTCTGAAATCTGAGAGGAGCCACAAATTTCCTTCCACTCAGCGTTCCCCGAAGTCTCCTGATAAAAATGATACCTCACGTGTGTGGGTATGCCTAGCGCCCGCGACAGGAAATGCCCCAAAACACAACGTGGACACATCCCATTTTTTGACAGAAAACAGAGCTGTTTGTTTCAAAGTGCCTACCTGTAGATTTTGGCCTCTAGCTCAGCCGGCACATAGGGAACCCTACCAAACCTGTGCAGTTTTGAAAACTAGAGACCTAGGGGAATCCAAGATGGGGTGACTTGTGGGGCTCTGACAAGGTTCTGTCACCCAGAATCCTTTGCAAACCTCAAAATGTGGCTAAAAAACACGCTTTCCTCACATTTCGGTGACAGAAAGTTCTGGAATCTGAGAGGAGACACAAATTTCCTTCCACCCCGCGTTCCCCCAAGTCTCCCGATAAAAATGATACCTCACTTGTGTGGGTAGGCTTAGCGCCCGCGTCAGGAAATGCCCCAAAACACAACATGGACACATCCCATTTTTGTGACAGAAAAGAGAGCTGTTTTTTGCAAAGTGCGTACCTGTAGATTTTGGCCTCTAGCTCAGTCGGCATCTAGGGAAACCTATCAAACCTGTGCATTTTTTTAAACTAGAGACCTAGGGGAATCCAAGATGAGGTGACTTGTGGGGCTCTGACCAGGTTCTGTTACCAAGAATCCTTTGCAAACCTCAAAATGTGGCTAAAATAACACGTTTTCCTCACATTTCGGTGACAGAAAGTTCTGGAATCTGAGAGGAGCCACAAATTTCCTTCCACCCAGCGTTCCCACAAGACTCCCGATAAAAATGATACCTCACTTGTGTGGGTAGGCCTAGTGCCCGCGACAGGAAGTGCCCCAAAACACAACGTGAACACATCACATTTTTTCATAGAAAACAGTGCCTACCTGTGGATTTTGGCCTCTAGCTCAGCCGGCACCTAGGGAAACCTAGCAAACCAGCTCATTTTTGAAAACTAGAAACACAGGGGAATCCAAGATGGGGTGACTTGTGGGGCTCTGGCCAGGTTCTATTACCCGGAATCCTTTGCAAACATCATAATTTGGCCAAAAAACACTTTTTCCTCTCATTTCGGTGGCAGAAAGTTCTGGAATCTGAGAGGAGCCACAAATTTCCTTCCACCCAGGATTCCCCAAGTCTACCGATAAAAACGGTACCTCAGTTGTGTGGGTAGGCCTGGTGCCCGCAAAGGGAATAGATCACACAACGGTCAATGTTGGTCCTTACATGAGGCAGCTGGTGACCCTGGGGTGATCCATTCCTGACGCAGGCACTAGGTGTAGGCACTCAAGTGGGGTAGTGTTTTTATCAGGACAGGTGAGGAGTCACTGGGTGTTAGGAATTTTGTGGATCCCAGCATATTCCTGTAGTTTGTGTGACAGAAATGCGAGAAAAATAGAGTTTTTATTCAACATTTCAGCTTTGCAGGGTATTCTGGGTAAGAAAACTTTGGGGAATCCACACAAGTCACACCTCTGTAGACTCCCCCGAATGTCTAGTTTCCAGAAATGTTTGGGTTTAGTGTGTTTCTCTATATGGCCGCCGAACCCAGGACCAAAAACACAGGTGCCTGCCTTACAAAACCAGTTTGTTTTGCCATAGATAATTTTGATGTCTCCACAATACGATTTGGGCGGTGGAATTTGGGGCTGAACTAAATTGGGGAGCTCCCAAGAGAGCACTATCTCTCTCTCTCTGCTTGCTGCCGCATTCACCTGCTCTCTGGGTTGGGCTAACCCTCTATTACCCAGTTGCACAAACTGCTTGCGAAGGGACAGCAGGAATGTCCTCATCACCTCCCTCATAATGTACTGGAAGAGGAGTTATCGAATGGGATTCCTCCGACTGAAAAATCACTCCCAGAGTCTGCGCCATGGTCCTATCCCTCAGATGCTGTCTCAGTATCTGATGTCTCAGTCTCTGATCCTATGTCAGAGCTGTCCTCTATAACCTGAGTGCCGGCAGAAGTCATCCATCAAGATGCCATCTCTGCTATTGGCTAAACTGTTGCTCTAAAACACTAGCCTACGTAGACAGTCACAAAATCGATGGTGTGTGAGATACATGCAACAGTAGAGGCCACCTTACCTGCGCTTCTTCCCTCAATCAGCACATTATTTCAAGACACTCAAAAAATCACCTTGTCATATACCATTCGTCACAGTCTTTAGCACCTCCTGCGCCCAGTCCAACAATCATTATTGTTGCTCCCACTCCCTCCTCCTCGGAATCCCTCATTACCACCCAGCAAAAGTGCCCTTATACTCCCCATAGCCGCCCTCCACCCCGCACATACATTTCATTGGTATTATAGTGCAGGTAATGGCTGACTTTACTAATGTACTCAGCTATTTACATAAAATACAGATTTGCTCTTTGCAGTAGGCATATAAACCTTCTGCGCTTCTTTATGGCACTAAAACTGCCACTAGACAAGTCTGACCCTTTTGTAGCAGAAACATAGTCACACTACTTACTTGACTTTTTTATTGCTGCCTAAAAGCTGCAGTTGAAAAGCGTCAGTTGAAGTATGTGCATTGCTTTGAAGATGCAAGCTGCAACTGCAAGACAACTGGCGGCAAATCTATATATATATATATATATATATATATATATATATATATATATATATATATATATATATATATATATATATATATATATATATATATATATATATATATATCACTTTTATATGTAGGTCTGGTTTTCCTGGGGGCCGATCGCAGCCCCCAGGGAAACCACACACATATTGACAAAAGTGATATATATATATATATATATATTTATCTACATAGATCTATCTATAGATAGATCTATATATATATATATATATATATATATATATATATATATACACATATATCTATATATAGCTATAGATCTATCTATAGATATATCCATGTACATAGATATATCTACATAGATATATCTATATATATATATAGATCTATATATATATATATATATATATATATATATATATATATATATATATATATATATATATATATATATTAGTTGTTGTATGGTTTCCTTGGGGGCCAAAATGGCCCCCAGGGAAACCCTACAACAACTAAAAAAAATATTGCCCCCACAGGGAGTCGCCCTGCCACGGGCGACCCCCTGTCCATTTTTTTTTTAAAAAAATATGCCCCGGGGGGGGGGGGGGGGACCCCTTTTCCAAGGGGGTCCTGGCACAGCTGCGACCGGGGGCCAGGAAACACTTTCAGGAAGGCCTCGTAAGAAAGGGGAGACTCTCCCCTTTCCCACGAGGCCTTCCCGAACGTGGGGAAGGCCGTTTTCCCCATTGGAGCAGGAAGCGGCCGCAAGGCTGTTTCCTGCTCCAATGGGGAAATCAACTTTGTTACGTCAGCGCGCCGCGAAGGGGCGGGGGGGAGACACAGAAGCTTCCATGTCTCGCTCGGATATAAAAAAAAAAAAATAATCCTTGGGTGCGTTTTATTAACCCCCTCCCTGGTGTCGCCCACTGGTCGTGACCCGCCAGTGGCCGACGCCCGCAGTGAAGGGGTTAAAGGTTGCCCTGCATATGTTTCTAGGAGAGCAAAATGGGCCTCTTTGTCTGGATTCCTTCATCGCAGAATCTGTTTCAGAGAGAATGCCTTTTATTCTAGTCGCCTGAGTGGAATCTTTGGGGAATATATCACATCACATTTAATGAGACAAGGTAGCTCGTAGATGAAGTCCATACTGACAAAAGCTGTTCATAATCATAAATGCTCGGGTTACATGATAATGACCTACAGTTTGATGTTTTTGTGAAATGCCTATCCCAGTCCAGAGCAGAGCAGTGATTTCTTAGGCAGGTTGAAAAAACCCTCCAACATCAGCTCACCCACCTTCTTCCTAGAAGATGACCGATCACTGTTGAATGTCATTTCTAACCCAGTGCTTAACTTGAGCTGGCAATTTCCAAGACGGGGCACGGCCACTTATTTTTCTGCCTCAAGCATTTACTGCGAGCAAAAGACTCATATGGGAAAGACGGAGAAAGAGAAAAACGAAAAAGCTTCACGAAGGGAGAAAGCAGAAAGCTAATGGGGCAGGGAGTGGCTGTTCAAGAGGCCCGAGATGGCTTAACCGCTTCTGTGCCTTGGACGAGGTGACCTCGTCCAAGGCTACAGTTCCCCTGTGCCTTGGACGAGGTGACCTCGTCCAAGGCACCGGGGAACTTGGGGGAGCGCTGAAATTGTCATAAGGGAGCGACCCCTTGGGCAAGGGTCGCTCCCAGGGGGGGCATTTTTTCGGGAAGGCCTTTTCTGCCGCCCATGGGGGCAGATCGGCCTATTATTAGGCCGATCTGCCCCCAGTGGGGGCAGAAACCTCTAGGCACCAGGGATCATTTTTGTTTTTTGTAGGTTTTTTGTTTGTTTTTTAGGTGGGGAGCGACCCCTTAGGCAAGGGTCGCTCCCCTTGGGGGAAAATTATATTTAGGCCATTTATGCCCCCCTTGGGGGCAGATTGGCCTATTTTGATGAGGTCAATCTGCCCCCAAGAGGGGCAGAAACCACTAGACACCAGGGAGTTTTTTCTTTGCGTGAATTTCACGCAAGGGGAGTGACCCCTTAGGCAAGGGTCGCTCCCTGGGGGGGCAAATTTATTTTAGGCCATTTCTGCCCAGGGCAATTTTTTTTTGTGTGTTTTTTTTTTTGTTTGTTTTTTTTAGAGATGGGGAGCGACCAATCAGGTGAGGGTCGCTCCCCTGGGGGGCAAATTGTATTTAGACCATTTCTGCCCCCCTGGGGGCAGATTGCCTGATTTTAGGTCAATCTGCCCCCAAGGGGGCAGAAACCACTAGGCACCGGGGATTTGTTTTTTGGCACCAATGTCACGCAGGGGGAGCGACCCCATAGGCAAGGGTCGCTCCCGGAGGGGGGGAGGGTTGGGGGGGCAAATTTATTTTAGTCCATTTCTGCCCCCCCGGGGGGGGCAGAAACCTCTAGGCGCCAGGGCAGATTTGTGTTTTTTGTTTTTTTAGAGATGGGGAGTGACCCATCAGGCAAGGGTCGCTCCCCTGGGGGGCAAATTGTATTTAGACCATTTCTGCCCCCCTTGGGGGCAGATTGGTCGATTTTAGGTCAATCTGCCCCCAAGGGGGCAGAAACCACTAGGCACCGGGGATTTGTTTTTTGGCGCCAATGTCACGCAGGGGGAGCGACACCGTAGGCAAGGGTCGCTCCCGGGCAGGAGGGGATTGGGGGGGGGTCAAATTTATTTCAGGGCATTTCTGCCCCCCCCGGGGCTGGCTGAGCTAGAGGCCAAACTCCACAGGTAGGCACTTTGCAAAAAACACCTCTATTTTCTGTGAAAAAATATGTTGTGTCCACGTTGTGTTTTGGGCCATTTCCTTTCGTGGGCGCTAGGCCTACCCACAGAAGTGAGGTACCATTTTTATCGAGAGACTTAGGGGAACGCTGGGTGGAAGGAAATTTCTGGCTCCTCTCAGATTCCAGAACTTTCTGTCACCGAAATTAGAGGAAAAAGTGTTTTTTTGGCCAAATTTTGATGTTTGCAAAGGATTCTGGGTAACATAACCTGGTCAGAGCCCCGCAAGTCACCCCATCTTGGATTCCCCTGGCTTTCTAGTTTTCAAAAATGCTCTGGTTTGCTAGGTTTCCACAGGTGCCGGCTGAGCTACAGGCCAAAATCCACAGGTAGGCACTGTTTTCTATGAAAAAATGTGATGTGTCCACGTTGTGTTTTGGGCCATTTCCTTTCGTGGGCGCTAGTCCTACCCACACAACTGAGGTATCATTTTTATCGGGAGACTTGGGGGAACGCTGGGTGGAAGGAAATTTGTGGCTCCTCTCAGATTCCAGAACTTTCTGCCACAGAAATGTGAGGAACATGTGTTTTTTTAGCCAAATTTTGAGGTTTGCAAAGGATTCTGGGTAACAGGACCTGGTCCGAGCCCCAAAAGTCACCCCATCTTGGATTCCCCTAGGTCTCTAGTTTTCAGAAATGCACAGGTTTGGTAGGTTTGCCTAGGTGCCGGCTGAGATAGAGGCCAAAATCTACAGGTAGGCACTTCGCAAAAATCATCTCTGTTTTCTTTAAAAAAATTGGATGTGTCCACGTTGCGATTTGGGGCGTTTCCTGTCGCGGGCGCTAAGCCTACCCACACAAGTGAGGTATCATTTTTATCGGGAGACTTGGGGGAACGCTGGGTGGAAGGAAATTTATGGCTCCTCTCAGATTCCAGAATTTTCTGCCACAGAAATGTGAGGAACATGTGTTTTTTTAGCCAAATTTTGAGGTTTGCAAAGGATTCTGGGTAACAGAACCTGGTCCGAGCCCCACAAGTCACCCCATCTTGGATTCCCCTAGGTCTCTAGTTTTCAGAAATGCACAGGTTTGGTAGGTTTCCCTAGGTGCCGGCTGAGCTAGAGGCCAAAATCTACAGGTAGGCACTTTGCAAAAAACACCTCCGTTTTTTTTCCAAAATTTGGATGTGTCCACGTTGCGCTTTGGGGCATTTCCTGTCGTGGGCACTAGGCCTACCCACACAAGTGAGGTATCATTTTGATCGGGAGACTTGGGGGAACGCTGGGTGGAAGGAAATTTGTGGCTCCTCTCAGATTCCAGAACTTTTTGCCACAGAAATGTGAGGAACATGTGTTTTTTTAGCCAAATTTTGAGGTTTGCAAAGGATTCTGGGTAACAGGACCTGGTCCGAGCCCCAAAAGTCACCCCATCTTGGATTCCCCTAGGTCTCTAGTTTTCAGAAATGCACAGGTTTGGTAGGTTTGCCTAGGTGCCGGCTGAGATAGAGGCCAAAATCTACAGGTAGGCACTTCGCAAAAATCATCTCTGTTTTCTTTAAAAAAATTGGATGTGTCCACGTTGCGCTTTGGGGCGTTTCCTGTCGCGGGCGCTAAGCCTACCCACACAAGTGAGGTATCTTTTTTATCGGGAGACTTGGGGGAACGCTGGGTGGAAGGAAATTTATGGCTCCTCTCAGATTCCAGAATTTTCTGCCACAGAAATGTGAGGAACATGTGTTTTTTTAGCCAAATTTTGAGGTTTGCAAAGGATTCTGGGTAACAGAACCTGGTCCGAGCCCCACAAGTCACCCCATCTTGGATTCCCCTAGGTCTCTAGTTTTCAGAAATGCACAGGTTTGGTAGGTTTCCCTAGGTGCCGGCTGAGCTAGAGGCCAAAATCTACAGGTAGGCACTTTGCAAAAAACACCTCCGTTTTTTTTCAAACATTTGGATGTGTCCACGTTGCGCTTTGGGCCATTTCCTGTTGTGGGCGCTAGGCCTACCCACACAAGTGAGGTATCATTTTTATCGGGAGACTTGGGGGAACGCTAGGTGGAAGGAAATTTGTGGCTCCTCTCAGATTCCAGAACTTTCTGCCACAGAAATGTGAGGAACATGTGTTTTTTTAGCCAAATTTTGAGGTTTGCAAAGGATTCTGGGTAACAGGACCTGGTCCGAGCCCCAAAAGTCACCCCATCTTGGATTCCCCTAGGTCTCTAGTTTTCAGAAATGCACAGGTTTGGTAGGTTTCCCTAGGTGCCGGCTGAGCTAGAGGCCAAATTCTACAGGTAGGCACTTCGCAAAAATCATCTCTGTTTTCTTTAAAAAAATTGGATGTGTCCACGTTGCGCTTTGGGGCATTTCCTGTCGTGGGCGCTAAGCCTACCCACACAAGTGAGGTATCATTTTTATCGGGAGACTTGGGGGAACGCTGGGTGGAAGGAAATTTATGGCTCCTCTCAGATTCCAGAATTTTCTGCCACAGAAATGTGAGGAACATGTGTTTTTTTAGCCAAATTTTGAGGTTTGCAAAGGTTTCTGGGTAACAGAACCTGGTCCGAGCCCCACAAGTCACCCCATCTTGGATTCCCCTAGGTCTCTAGTTTTCAGAAATGCACAGGTTTGGTAGGTTTCCCTAGGTGCCGGCTGAGCTAGAGGCCAAAATCTACAGGTAGGCACTTTGCAAAAAACACCTCCGTTTTTTTTCAAAAATTTGGATGTGTCCACGTTGCGCTTTGGGGCATTTCCTGTCGTGGGCGCTAGGCCTACCCACACAAGTGAGGTATCATTTTTATCGGGAGACTTGGGGGAACGCTGGGTGGAAGGAAATTTGTGGCTCCTCTCAGATTCCAGAACTTTTTGCCACAGAAATTTGAGGAACATGTGTTTTTTTAGCCAAATTTTGAGGTTTGCAAAGGATTCTGGGTAACAGGACCTGGTCCGAGCCCCAAAAGTCACCCCATCTTGGATTCCCCTAGGTCTCTAGTTTTCAGAAATGCACAGGTTTGGTAGGTTTGCCTAGGTGCCGGCTGAGATAGAGGCCAAAATCTACAGGTAGGCACTTTGCAAAAAACACCTCGGTTTTCTTTCAAAAATTTGGATGTGTCCACGTTGCGCTTTGGGGCGTTTCCTGTCGCGGGCGCTAGGCCTACCCACACAAGTGAGGTATCATTTTTATCGGGAGACTTGGGGGAACATAGATTAGCAAAACAAGTGTTATTGACCCTTGTCTTTCTCCACATTTTTCCCTTCCAAATATAGGAGAGTGTGTAAAAAAGACATCTATTTGAGAAATGCCCTGTAATTCACATGCTAGTATGGTCACCCCGGAATTCAGAGATGTGCAAATAACCACTGCTCCTCAACACCTTATCTTGTGATAGCTATTTTTTACTCTTTATATTGCAGCAAATGAATTGCTGTATACCCGGTATAGAATGAAAACGCACTGCAGGGTGCAGCTCATTTATTGACTCTGGGTTCCTCGGGTTGTTGATGAACCTACAAGCCCTATATATCCCCGCAACCAGAGGAGTCCAGTAGACGTAACGGTATATTGCTTTCGATAATCTGACATTGCAGGGAAAAGTTACAGAGTAAAACGCAGAGAACAATTGATGTTTTTTTCACCTCAATTTCAATATTTTTCTTTTTCAGTTGTTATTTTCTTTAGGATCTACACAAATGACCCCTTGATGAATTCAGAATTTTGTCTACTTTTCAGAAATGTTTAGGTTTCTGGGATCCAGCATTGGTTTCATGCCCATTTCTGTCACTGACTGGAAGGAGGCTGAAAGCGCAAAAAATTGCAAAAATGGGGTATGTCCCAGTAAAATGCCAAAATTGTGTTGAAAAATTGGGTTTTCTGATTCGAGTCTGCATGTTCCTGAAAGCTGGGAAGCTGCTGAGTTTAGCACCGCAAACCCTTTGTTGATGCCATTTTCAGGGGAAAAACCACAAGCCTTCTTCTGTAGCCACTTTTTCCAATTCTTTTGAAAAAAACTAAATTTTCACTGTATTTTGGCTAATTTCTTGGCCTCCTTTAGGGGAACCCACAAAGTCTGGGTACCTCTAGTATCCCTAGGATGTTGGAAAAAAAGGACGTATATTTGGCTTGGTTAGCTTATGTGGACAAAAAGTTATGAGGGCCTAAGCGCGAACTGCCCCAAATAGGCAAAAAAAGGCCTGGCACAGGAGGGGGAAAAGGCCTGGCAGTGAAGGGGTTAAGAATTAAGCTGCCTCAGTATTCCCTGATCGCACATTTAAGTGCAGCAGCCACGAGTTTCAGGGGAGAGATTTATTTACAAATTAGACACTGTTCTAACCGCCTAGATTCTACATGAAGAGTCTCTCGGTCCTCTCGGTAGCAATGATTATAGTACTGCAACATCTGTCCAAGGGGTCGTTTTCACCAGGGCACATAGCATTCTTGCTACGCTACTGAGAGAGATAGTGGGTTTACAGATGGTAAGCATAATTTACAACAATATTTTTACCATGCAGTGCCACTACTGCACAGCCTTTACCAGACATAACATTTTCGGTGCCTCTACCACGTATTCCTTTACCATGCATTTATAGATAGATAGATAGATAGATAGATAGATAGATAGATAGATAGATAGATAGATAGATAGATAGATAGATAGATAGATAGATAGATAGTGGCTTAAAAATACATAGGTTACAGGGACAGTATAGATATGTTCTGAATTTACTCGTACAAAACCATAGAAATTCAACAGTTATAGATAGGATTATCTCAAGTAACTATAACTTGCGCTCTAAGGTAACTATAACTCTTGCCCCCGCCATGCACAGTTTTTTCCTCAATAATTCAACTTTTAATGTTTCATTGATATTTTTATTGATGTTATAAAAATTGGCATGAGTGCTGGAATTTCTGGGGTAATTAGCAGTGCATGGCGAGGGAGCGAGTCATAGTTACCTTAGGGCACGGTTATAGTTAAATGAAATAACTTTAACTATAGCTGCTGAACTTCTATTGTTTTGTGTAAGTAAATTCAGAACCTAACTATAACTTCCCTGTAACTTTTTGATTTTTAAGTGAATTTCTATGGTCTTTTTAAATTCTATTTTCTAACTATAACGTCCCTGTAACTGCTGTGGCTTGCTCCTAGAACATTACATTATCGGTGTTCTATCAGTGGTGCCTGGGTTTCATGGTAACAGGGAGAATTAAGTGACCAGTAGAGAACTGCTGGAGGGGAGAGCAGAAGTGCGTCAGCCGTTGGTGGTGGAATCAAGTTCTAAACCCACAACCGTTCACTGTGATAACTTAATATTGGCGATGATCTGGGCCTGCCGGGGGCAACCCACCAACACCCCTCTTAATTCTCCATGGAATCACAATCTACACGTAAGTGGTCTATTTTGACCTTTGTGTGCGACTGGATTTGATAGACAACAGTGTACTGGCGGCGGTGCAGGGCCCCCTGACACGGCCCTGTGCCATGCAGAAGGTGAAAAGCGAGACGGGTGCAACTGCACCCGTCGCACAGCCACAACACCACCGGCCCCATTAGGAGCCGGCTACTGTGTTGCGGCCGTGATCCCCTAGGAAAAGCGAGAGACGTGTTTGTGGAACCGTACAAATAAAGTCACTGCTTATGGCCTACGCATATCATATTTGGGTGTGAGTGCGCTGGATTATCTAGGCGTTATTGCGAAGGATATGCTGCGAGTTGGTAACCGTAATGGTGAAGTCTTTACTAGGAGTGTTGTTTAGTAATAGCGGTGGATTTTTTTTATAGAACGTAATTGTCATTGTGAAGGCTTTAGGTGAGCGCTGCTGATTATTGCTGCTATTATTATGACAAATGAGGCAAACCCAGATAACCCTTAGACCCGGGTAATTAAATATAAGAAAACAAATTAGGTCAACTCAGGGGAAGCATATGCCTAAACTCCCATGGCATTTATAATATTCTTACAGTCAGAATTCATCCCAAATAAATGTATCATACTCTCAATAACAATTTATATCATCATTTAGTGATGATATAAATTGTTATTGAGAGTATGATTCTTTTATTTGGGATGAATTCTGACTGTAAGATTATTGCTGCAGCATTCAGCAAAGAACGTTGCTCCTCAATCCTTACAGAGTCTACATTTAAAAACAAGCATTTGCAATGCAACGGGTCTCGCATTTGCTCGTGTTAGAGCTAATAGCGTTGTAAACTCCTAACCGGACTTTTCTTGCCACATAAACCATGTACCTAACTGGAAAAAGTACAATTAACTGTGTAACACGGTCGATATTATGCAAAGCGCTCTACTTCTGCCAAGCGAGATCGCGCTGTGAAAATAGAGAAAAAAGTAGTCCATGAACTGGACGGAAAACAGCCAACTGCCATGTGACTGAGTTTTTTCTCGCTCGTGACTCACCAGTGCTAAGTTGGAAAACATGAAAATTTGCATCCCCAAGCCCGAGTTTCAGGAGCTAGAACTTCTCCCTCCATGATTTGTCAATGCGAGCTGTTGTGGCAGGTCACTACCTCACTCCCTTTGAGAAAGCTGTTGCTACCTGAGCGTCAGGAAGAAGCAATGCCCTCTGGCATGCCGGTTGGTGCCCTTCGCATTGATTTTATATCGAAGGACAAGCTCCCAGTGCTAAAAATCAGTGTGAGCAGCTCGACGTACCTTGATTTTGCCACTCAAAGACATCAGGGAATCTCGCTGAGTTTTTAGGTAATTCCACAGAGTGAAACTCCACGAGTTTGCCCAGGCCAAACTACCTTTCGGGATCATGGTTTCTCTCACCTGTCATGTGCCTGAGCTTTCTGAGTCCTAGCAGCCTTGTAGGAATAGTGGCTAAAACTCAGCTAATGTGTGAATGACTCTGCCCCAGTCCACCTGACTCTCTTGTTGTCATATACTAAGGATCATAGTGTACTTCCTGCAAAGGTATACTATGTTCAAACTAGAGCTTACAGGTTCAGTTCTGAGTTGTAGCAGCCTTGCAGGACTAGTGGCTAAAACTCAGCTAATGTGTGAATGACTCTGCCCCAGTCTAGCTGACTCTCTTGTGATACACTAAGGATCAGAGTGTACTTGTTGCAAAGGTCTACTATGTTCAAACTAAAGCTTACAGGTTCAGTTCTGAGTCGTAGCAGCCTTGCAGGACTAGTGGCTAAAACTCAGCTAATGTGTGAATGACTCTGCCCCAGTCCAGCTGACTCTCTTGTTGTGATATACTAAGGATCAGAGTGTACTTGTTGCAAAGGTCTACTATGTTCAAACTAGAGCTTACAGGCTCAGTTCTGAGTTGTAGCAGCCTTGCAGGACTAGTGGCTAAAACTCAGCTAATGTGTGAACGACTCTGCCCCAGTCCAGCGGACTCTCTTGTTGTGATATACAAAGGATCAGAGTGTTCTTGTTGCAAAGGTCTACTATGTTCAAACCAGAGCTTACAGGTTCAGTTAAAGGAGGTTTCTTAGAGTTTCATCCTTTAAAGAGTGAATAAAGTATGTTGATAAATAAAGATATGTTATCACGTCACTTAGGAGCATATAGATAATAGTAATCATACGCCACTCAAAACTCTATGTTATAAAGTGAGCGACTGCAACTCGGAAAATAAAGTGAAATCATGTGCGTTCAATTATCCTTCAGCGGGTTGCACAATATATATTTTACAGGAAACGCTCGGCTTTTTAAAGACCACCCTGCTGGCTCCCTTTTATTGCCCCAGTGAGCCATATGTCAGAGAGGTGAAGATGCTGCAGAACTTTTCATCTTGCATGCTCACGTTTGATCTTTGGCCAACCTAGCCTTTCATCCTTCCATTGTCAACAAAATGTGAAATACAAATGATTTAAGCACCGAGCGGCAACCTAGGTGGCTGCGCGCGCTTCATGTACAATCTGTGTTATCCAAAGTGTTTCCCCCACTCACCGATCACTAGAGTGAAAACTCACCCGCTTGGGCACAACGTCCTTCAGTGGTCCGGTCCTTGCAGAAGGGGAGAGTGGTATTATGGCCTGGTTCCCGCACTCTCAGTATCAGACGGCGTCTTGCATGGGTTGGCAGCTTGGGGCGTTTTTCTTGGAAACTTTGGGCTGGTCCCGCAGTCTCACGATCAGAGGGCCTCTTGCATGAGTTGCGTTCTTCTTGGACTAAAACGTGGGGCTGGCTTCACACGGGGTGCACAAAGCCCCACCAAACTAAACTGCAGCAGCAACGAAGGTGTCTGGAATCGCCCCGAGCAGATGGGATTTCAGCCACCAACAGCGTGTTTTTCATCTCCACTTCGATTAAAAACCTCTTTGAAGCTTCGTTTCAGCCTGTGTGCTTGCTTTTTACTACCCAAAAAACCCAGTGAGCCCTCACTCATTCTTCAAAATATATTGCGCAACCCATTCACCAAAAGCGCTTTCGCAACTCGTCAGGCATGTGAAGCGCTATAAATATTCATATCAAACCTAAACACAAGCATTTGCAATACAGTGGGTCTCACGTTTGCTCGTGTTAGAGCTAATAGCGTAGTAAACTCTTAACCGGACTTTTCTTACCACATAAACCATGTACTTAACCAGAAAAAGTGCAATTAACTGTATAACAGGGTCATATTATGCAAAGCGCTCGGCTTCTGCCAAGCGAGATTGCGCTGCAAAAATAGAGGAAAAGTAGTCCATGAATTGGACAGAAAACAGCAAGCCTCGTATGTTTACTGTACTTGGTCCATGCGCTCGAGGAGGGCTAACCACCGGAAAAGGCATGATGTATGCGTGCCTTCCACTAAGGAAATCAAGCAGATTCTAACAGGCAAGTCCACGAACCAATGAAAGACACTGACGTCACGTGGACGGGGCTCCGAGCCCTTTTTAATTCCTAAAGCGTCTCGCTACCGAAACGCATGCGCAAGCGCATGCGATGCAGGCTCGACCCTAAAAATATATAAACAAAGGATTGCATGCAACTCAATTACCGTGTGTGCGACTTCTCTTCCTGCACTCCTGACCTGCAGCACAAGCTCAGTACATTGGAGGATCTGTAGAAAGTGAAGCACACCGTCACTGACAGGTTGTCTGGGGATTCTGGGAAATTGACAACTGGCGCACACAGGGTACAATGGAAAGACGGCACATGAAGTGTACACATTAATGACAATGTACTTGTCATTTCAGAAGCATGTAAAAAGAATACATTAAAACAGGAGTTTTTCTCAGTCAGCAACAACCCAACATATAGAAGTGTGTGGAACAGCACCTCAGCCTTCTAGTGAACTGTTGTTGGAACTGGAAGTTTGCATTCAGCGACATTTTGCATCTTTGGTGAATGATAGTCATATTGGAGCATATAACCTATAACCAACATTACCTATTTAATTATATTGTTATTTTGGCTTGTTATTTTAGTTTATTGTATCAGTTAAATATTTTAGCTTGTTGTGTTAGATTGTATTTACAGGTATTACATGATATCCATGGCAAACATGTCCCAACTCCCTCAATTTTTAACAGAGTCAGGAGAACGGATGTTGCTGTGAGAAAAGATGAAAACAGATATTTGGTTCATATTTAGTAGCTACTGAAGGAGAAATATTTTCAGTAGCAAGAAAACAGGCTATTCTCCTACATAATTAAGGAATAGAGAAGTGCAACATTTATGAGAATTTGGATGTAATTGAAATTGGTAATGCTGAAGGTGATCCAAGAGATATTCATGAAATGTCACTCCTTATGCTGGAAAAACGCTCCTGGCCAAGAATACATTTTGTATAATGAAAGACATAATTGTTTTATGAGAATGCAAGCAAAACATGAACGTGTGACAAACTACATAGCGTCTCTGAAAAACCTTGCATGCACATGTGAATTTGGAGACTTATCTGATTCCCTTATTAGAGGTAAATTAGTAAGATGCATGTAGGAGGCTGGTCTGGCTTATAGTGGGTACCCTGACGGCCCAGCGGGGATCTCAAAATGACCGCGGCGGGAGTGTGGTTGCATTGGCGGCCGCCCGGGGGTCCGATCTTGGTGGGGGGATTCAGCCGCCCGCCAAGGTCGTAATGAGGGGCTAAGTAACTTGGCACCTAACCTTCACCAATTGAGGGTTAGACATATAGGTGACTTATAAGTTACTTATGTGCAGTGTAAAATGGCTGTGAAATAACGTGAACGTTATTTCTCTCAGGCTGCAGTGGCAGTCCTGTGTAAGAATTGTCTGAGCTCCGTTTGGGTGGCAAAAGAAATGCTGAAGCCCATAGGGATCTCCAGGAACCCCAATAGCCTGGGTACCTAGGTACCATATACAAGGGAATTATAAGGGTGTTCCAGTGTGCCAATGAGAATTGGTAAAATTAGTCACTAGCCTGCAGTGACAGTTTTAAAGCAGAGAGAGCATAAACACTGAGGTTCTGGTTAGCAGAGCCTCAGTGGTACAGTTAGGCACCACACAGGGAACACATATAGGCCACAAACCTATGAACACTGGAGTCCTGGCTAGCAGGATCCCAGTTTCACATATCAAACATACTGACAACATAGGGTTTTCACTAGGAGCACTGGGCCCTGGCTAGCAGGATCCCAGTGAGACAGTAAAAACACCCTGACATATACTCTCAAACAGGCCAAAAGTGGAGGTAACAAGGCTAGAAAGAGGCTACCTTCCTACAATGCACTAATGAGAGTTCAGGGGAAACTATTGGCCAGGAATCCTTATCTTGAACAAGCTATAGAAATTGTAGAAGGTATGGAAAATACTTCTGGATGGATCAAAGAAATGTGTGGTGATACCTCTCTTATATGAGACAAAGGAATATCTGTCAATAAAGTGTCTGCAGATAATGGGCTATCTAAGAAAAACTCTCATAGTTTACAAAAAACTATTCCTCAGATAAGCATGGTAAGTGAAAACCATGGACCCTCCAATGAGACTGGTGATAAGAAAGACACAAAATCTTAATGTTTTAAATGTGGGAGATCATACAATATATCTAATAATAGTCCAGAGTGCAATGCCAGAAATGTAGTGTGTCATAACTGTGGGAAGAAGAGACACTTTGCTCGAGTATGCAGGAGCATAAAAGTGCCTGAAGTGCCAGATATTGTGGAAGGCAGTCAGAATGTAATCTTGCTAGTGGTGTCAACCTCTAATGCAGTTAAGTGAATGATACTGTTAACACCCCTGTTCACCTGTTTTGGCCAGGTAAACACTCCCCACGCGCACAGCACCACCGAGCCGTGCCCGTGTCTCCCCCACCCCGCCCTCATTGCTGACAAGGGATCGAGGCCCTCCTGGACCCGATCCTCCCTGGTGTCTAGTGGTAAGCGCTAGTGTGTTTTGCCAAACTTTTCACTTTCTCTCATTTTTCGTGTACTCTGTGCTTTTGCCTTCTCTGTGTTTCTCTGTGTTTTTTGCCAACTTCTTTCCTTATTTTCACTTTCTCTCGTATTCTGCCCTTCTGTTTATTTTAAATTCAATTGTTGCGCTTTTTTTCTCCGTTCTTCCCTCCCGCCGCTGCGTCCCTGCGGCCCGCCCCTCTCGTGCCTCTATTTGCCCACAACTCCCACCTCCCAGCTGCTCCTACCTCCCCTTCTTAATGGCGGTCGCTGCGCGCTGAGGTGAGTGACCCCTGACCTGTTTTGGCCAGGTGAACGATCCCTGCGCGCACAGCACCACCGAGCCGTGCCCCTGTCTCCCCCACCCCGCCCTCGCTGCTGACAAGGGATCGAGGCCCTCCTGGACCCGATCCTCCCTGGTGTCTAGTGGTAAGCGCTAGTGTGTTTTGCCAATCTCTTCACTTTCTCTCATTTTTTGTGTACTCTGTGCTTTTGTCTTCTCTGTGTTTCTCTGTGTTTTTTGCCAACTTATTTCCTTATTTTCACTTTCTCTCGTATTCTGCCCTACTGTTTTTTTAAAATTCCATTGTTGCGCCTTTTTCGCTTTTTTGCTCTGTTCTTCCCTCCCGCCGCTGCGTCCCTGCGGCCCGCCCGCCTCGTGCCCCCATTCGCCCACACCTCCCATCCTCTCAGCTGCTACTCCCTCCCCCCTCTCCTTCTTAATGGCCGTCGCTGCGCGCTGAGGTGAGTGACCCCTAACCTGTTTTGGCCAGGTGAACGATCCCTGCGTGCACAGCACCACTGAGCAGTGCCCGTGTATCCCCCACCCCGCCTTCGCTGCTGACAAGGGATCGTGGCCCTCCTGGACACGATCCTCCCTGGTGTCTAGTGGTAAGCGCTAGTGTGTTTTACCAATCTCTTCACTTTCTCTAATTTTTCGTGTACTCTGTGCTTTTGCCTTCTCTGTGTTTCTCTGTGTTTTTTGCCAACTTCTTTCCTTATTTTCACTTTCTCTTGTATTCTGCCCTTCTGTTTATTTTAAATTCCATTGTTGCGCCTTTTTTCAGTTTTTTGCTCCGTTCTCCACTCCCGCCGCTGCGTCCCTGCGGCCCCGCCCCCTTCGTGCCCCTATTCGCCCACGCCTCCCACCTCCCAGCTGCTCCTCCCTCCCCTTCTTAATGGTGGTCGCTGTGCGACCGCACCGCTGGCGCGCCAGAGGCAAGCCCATCGGCGCCGTTCCGAGTCTAGAGCGCGCCCAGTGCCAGAACCCCTGGACCCCGCAATAGCCACACCACCAGTCTCCATTACGATGCCAGCACCTTCCTCGCACTCAACACCGGTGGAGGCACCACCTGCTTCCAGGCTACTCCGAAACGCACACACGGACCCTTTTCCTGCCGCAACTGTAGCTTCACCTGTGACAGAGCCTATAAACCTCCCAGGACCGGAATCAACGACCTCCACTGCATACTCCTCAACACCCGCTCTGCACGCAAGCACGCCATCGAGCTTTGGGACCTGCTCGACACCACCACCCCGACGTAGCCTTCCTGACCGAAACCTGGTGGAATGACTCCTCTGCGCCTGACATCGCCATAGCCATTCCGGACGGGTACACGATCTCCCGCAGGGACGCATCAACGGAATCGGAGGAGGCATAGCCATCATCCACAAGGCCACCCTGGAAGTTCACACCCACCTGGACGACACCCTCAAGTCCGCCGAACTCATGCACTTCCAAATCCACACCGACCCCAACACCACCCTTAGAGGAACGCTCATCTACAGACCCCCTGGACCCAGGGCAATGTTCAGCAACGCCATCGCCGACCTTGCCAGCACCCACGCACTCGCCTCCACGGATTACATCCTCCTTGGGGACCTAAACTTCCACCTCGAAAACAATAACAACGTCACCTCCACCACCGTGATCGACAACCTCGCCAACCTCGGTCTCAAACAACTTGTCAGTGCACCCACCCACGCCGCAGGTCACACTCTAGACCCCATCTTCTCCACAAGCAACCACATCGCCTTCAACCGCACCACCGAACTCTGCTGGACCGACCACCACTGCATCCACTTCACCTTCAAGAAACAAACCAAACACCACCACACCGAGCGATCACCCCTTCGATGCTGGAGCAAAGTCACCGAAGATCAGCTGACCAACGCCCTAGCCCGGAGACCGCCCACTGACCCCACTGACCCTGACATCACCACCCACAACCTCAGGCAACGGATCAACAACTGCGCCAACCGCCTCGCACCACTCAAAAAGCCCACCAACAACCAAACCAGCAAGAAAGCCACCTGGTTCACCAACGACCTTGAAGCCTCCAAGCGCAATTGCCGCAACCTCAAGAAGAAATGGCTCCACGAACGCACACCCGTCAGCCACACAGCACTCAAGGACGCCACAAGCAGACATCACCAACTCCTCAGGCTAGCCATGAGATCCTCCTTCAAAACCCGCCTGGAAAGCAACGCACACGACTGCAAAGAACTCTTCAACATCGTGAAGGAATTCTCCAACCCCAGCGCCACCGTCAATGACATCCCACCCTCCCAAGAACTGTGCGACGCACTAGCCACCGATTTCCACCGAAAGATCGCTGACATCCACAACAGCGTCAACACCCCAACCACCTCAACCACCTCAACCACGCCAATCTCCTCCTCCACGAACTCCACCCGTACCAACAGCCTGACCTCAAGGACCAATGTCAACGACAATGAGACACACAAGACCATGAATTCCATCCACTCAGGATCACCATCAGACCCATTCCCACACCACATCTACAACAAAGCAGACACAGCCATCGCACCCCACCCAAGGAAGGTCATCAACATCTCCTTCGAAACAAGATTCCTGGAAAGCTGGAAGCACGCCTAAATCAACACCCTACTCAAGAAACCAAAGGCGGACCCCAAGGACCTCAAGAATTTCCAGCCCACCTCCCTGCTCCCATTCCCAGTGAAGGTCATCAAGAAAATTGTCAACACACAACTGACCCGCTACCTTGAAGACAACAACATCCTCGACCCCTCCCAGTCCAGATTCAGACGGAACCACATCACCGAGATGCCCTCCTCGCCGCCACAGATGACATCAGAAGCCAACTAGACAATGGAGAAACATCAGCCCTCATCCTCCTAGACCTGTCAGCCGCCTTCGATGCAGTCTGCCACCACACTCGGAAAATCCGCCTCCACGAAACAGGGATCCAAGAGAAAGCCCTCGACTGGACCACATCCTTCCTCTCTGGCAGAACCCAGAGAGTCCGCCTCCCCCCCTTCCAATCCAAAGCCACCAACATCATCTGCGGTGTACCCCAGGGTTCATCCCTCAGCCCAGCGCTGTTCAATATCTACATGGCCCCACTCGCACAAGTGGCCCATCAACACAACCTCAACATCATCTCCTATGCCGATGACACCCAACTCATCCTTTCCATCACCAAGGACCCACACACCGCCAAAACCAACCTCCATGAGGGCATGAAGGCCATCACCGACTGGATTAGAAGCAGCCGTCTGAAACTTAACTTGGACAAGACGGAGGTCCTCATCCTTGGGCCCACCCCCTCCACCTGGGCCGACTCGTGGTGGCCAACCTCGCTGGGGACCCCACCGACACCAACTGACCACGCACGCAACCTTGGCTTCATTCTCGACTCATCCCTCTCCATGTCAAAACAGGTCAACGCCATCTCCTCCTCCTGCTACAACACTCTCTGCATGCTTCGCAGGATCTACAAATGGATCCCAACCGAAACAAGAAAAACAGTAACACAGACCCTCAATGCAGGCATACCGTCCAAGCACCTGCAATGCCTCCAACGCATCCAAAACGCCTCCTCCCGACTTATCCTCAACATACCGCGCCGCAGCCACATCACCCCCCACCTGAGAGATTTGCACTGGCTCCCTGTTGACAAGAGGATCACCTTCAAGCTCCTCACACACGCACACAAAGCACTCCACAACACCGGACCAGCCTACCTGAACGACAGACTCAGCTTCTACACCCCCACCCGCCAACTCCGCTCGTCCAACCTCGCCTCCGTCCCCCGCATCCAATGAAAATCCTCCGGTGGCAGATCCTTCTCCTACCTCGCTGCCAAGACCTGGAACACCCTCCCGACCGACCTAAGGAAGATCCAAGACCTGCTCACCTTCAGAAGACACCTCAAGACCTGGCTCTTTGAGCAGTAGCAGCACCCCCCCCCTCACCCAGCGCCTTGAGACCCTTGCGGGTATGTAGTGCGCTTTACAAGTATAATGATTGATTGATTGATTGAACACTGGTAGAGTGGTCATGCCAAAATGGCAAGTAGATATTGGAGGAAAAATCATCATTGTTTTGACCGATTCAGGTTCTCTGTTCACTGTTGTGGGGGATACAATTTGGGTAGATGTTTATGGGAAAAGTAACATTACATTACTTCCTCCAGATATCAACCCGGAAGGTTATGGTGGGGTAAAAATAGACCTAGTGGGTTACACAGTCATGACAATACATTTCAAAGAGAGAGAAACTGCTGGTAAAATGTATGTGGCCAGGAAAGGAGACGATTTGCTGAGGTGGAGACATCAGAGAGATTTAGGAATTATATTAAACCCAAATGCTCCTAATCAGGTCATGATTATAGCCTCAGTTGGTGAAGACATTGAATTGTGAAATGAGTTTCGGGAAGTGTTCAAAGATCAACTAGGTCGACTTAATGTATTTGACTATAAAATATATTTTGTTTAAATGCTAGGCCAGTTGTGCACAAGGTGTAGGAGGCTGGCCTGGCTTGTAGTGGGTACCAGAGGTACTTACACCTTGTGCCAGGTCCAGTTATCCCTTATTAGTGTAGAAGAGGTGTTTCTAGCAGCTAAGGCTGATAGAAGGTAGCTATGGCAAAGCAGCTTAGGCTGAACTAGGAGACATGTAAAGCTCCTACTATACCATCATATGCACAATATCATAAGAAAACACAATCCACAGATATACTAAAAATAAAGGTACTTTATTTTTGTGACAATATGCCAAAAGTATCTCAGTGAGTACCCTCAGTATGAGGATGCCAAATATACACAAGATATATGTACACAATTCCAAAATTATGCAGTAATAGCAAAATTAAGTAATGCAAGCAGTGTAAAGTTACAATAGATTGCAATAGGAGCACATAGGTATAGGGGCAACACAAACCATATACTCCAAAAGTGGAATGTGAACCACGAATGGACCCCAAACCTCTGTGAGCTTGTAGAGGGTCACTGGGACTGTACGAAAACAGTGAGGGTTAAAAAAATAGCCCACCCCAAGACCCTGTAAGGTAGGTGTAAAGTGCAACTACAACCCCCAGAGAGCACAGAAGTCGTGATAGGGGGATTCTGCAAGGAAAACCAACACCAGCAATGCAACAATAGTGGATTTCCGGACCTGAGTACCTGTGAGACAAGGGGACCAAGTCCAAGAGTCGCAACAGTGTCGAGAGTGGGCAGGAGTCCAGGAAATGCCAGCTGAGGGTGCAAGGAAGCTGCCACCGGATGGAAGAAGCTTGATGTTCTGCAAGAACGAAGAGGACTCGGAACTTCCCCTTTGGACGATGGATGTCCCACGTCGTGAAGAAGCTTGCAGAGGTGTTCCCACGCAGAAAGACCGCAAACAAGCTTTGCTAGCTGCAAGGGTCGTGGTTAGGGTTTTTGGATGCTGCTGTGGCCCAGGAGGGACCAGGATGTCGCCACTTGGATGAGGAGACAGAGGGGGCGCCCAGCAAGTCAGGGAGCCCTCACAGAAGCAGGCAGCATCCGCAGAAGTACCAGAACAGGCACTTGGAAGAAGAGTGAACCAGAGTCCATGCAAAGTTACAAAAGGGAGTCCCACAATGCCGGAGGACAACTCAGAAGGTTGTGCACTGCAGGTTAGAGTGTCGGGGACCCAGGCTTGGCTGTGCACGAAGGAAATCCTGGAAGAGTGCACAGGAGCCAGAGCAGCTGCAAATCACGCGGTACCCAGCAATGCAGTCTAGCGTGGGGAGGCAAGCACTTACCTTCACCAAACTTAGACTGAAGAGTCACTGGACTGTGGGAGTCACTTGGACAAAGTTGCTGAGTTCCAGGGACCACGGTCGTCGTGCTGAGAGGGGACCCAGGGGACCGGTGATGCAGTCTTTTGTTGCCTGCAGTTGCAGGGGGAAGATTCCGTCGACCCACGGGAGATTTCTTCAGAGCTCCTGGTGCAAGAAGGAGGCAGGCTACCCCCAGAGCATGCACCACCAGGAAACAGTTGAGAAAGCTGGCAGGATGAAGCGATACAAGGTTGCAGTAGTCGTCTTTGCTACTTTATTGCGGTTTTGCAGGCGTCCTGAGCAGTCAGCGGTCGATCCTTTGGCAGAGGGTGAAGAGGGAGATACAGAGGAACTCTGGTGAGCTCTTGCATTCGGTATCTGAAGAATTCCCCAAAGCAGAGACCCTAAATAGCCAGAAAAGGAGGTTTGGCTACCAAGGAAGGAGGATTGGCTACTAAGAGAGGAAAGAGCCTATCAGAAGGAGTCTCTGACGTCACCTGCTGGCACTGGCCACTCAGAGCAGTCCAGTGTGCCAGCACACCTCTGTTTCCAAGATGGCAGAGGTCTGGGGCACACTGTAGGAGCTCTGGGCACCTCCCCTGGGAGGTGCAGGTCAGGGGAGTGGTCACTCCCCTTTCCTTTGTCCAGTTTCGCGCCAGAGCAGGGCTGGGGTATCCCTAAACCGGTGTAGACTGGCTTATGCAGAGATGGGCAGCATCTGTGCCCATCAAAGCATTTCCAGAGGCTGGGGGAGGCTACTCCTCCCCAGCCATCACACCTATTTCCAAAGGGAGAGGGTGTCACACCCTCTCTCAGAGGAAATCCTTTGTTCTGCCTTCCTGGGCCAGGGCTGCCTGGACCCCAGGAGGGCAAAAACCTGTCTGAGGGGTTGGCAGCAGCAGCAGCTGCAGAGGAGATCCCGGAAAGGCGGTTTGGCAGTACCCGGATTCTGTGCTAGAGACCCAGGGGATCATGGAATTGTCTCCCCAATGCCAGAATCTTAGACATGTTACATGGCCATGTTCGGAGTTACCATTGTGACGCTATACATAGGTAGTGACCTATGTATAGTGCACGCGTGTAATGGTGTCCCGCACTCACAAAGTCCGGGGAATTTGCCCTGAACAATGTGGGGGCACCTTGGCTAGTGCCAGGGTGCCCACACACTAAGTAACTTTGCACCCAACCTTCACCAGGTGAAGGTTAGACATATAGGTGACTTATAAGTTACTTAAGTGCAGTGGTAAATGGCTGTGAAATAACGTGGACGTTATTTCACTCAGGCTGCACTGGTAGGCCTGTGTAAGAATTGTCAGATCTCCCTATGAGTGGCAAAAGAAATGCTGCAGCCCATAGGGATCTCCTGGAACCCCAATACCCTGGGTAACTCAGTACCATATACTAGGGAATTATAAGGGTGTTCCAATATGCCAATGTGAATTGGTGAAATTGGTCACTAGCCTGTTAGTGACAATTTGAAAAGCAGAGAGAGCATAACCACTGAGGTTCTGGTTAGCAGAGCCTCAGTGAGACAGTTAGTCATCACACAGGGAACACATACAGGGCACATACTTATGAGCACTGGGGCCCTGCCTGGCAGGGTCCCAGTGACACATAGACTAAAACAACATATATACAGTGAAATATGGGGGTAACATTCCAGGCAAGATGGTACTTTCCTACACAACCCCCCCAAACGAAGGACATTAAGACTAGCCATGACCTGATGAGTCTTCATTGTCTAAGTGCAAATATCAGGAGAGTCCATCTGCATTGGAGTGGGTACTCTCAGGTCTATGTTCAACTGTATAGCCCATTCCCTGTAGAGATATGGACCACCTCAACAATTTAGTATTTTCACCTTTCATTTGTTTTAGCCAAAGTAGAGGTTTGTGGTCTGTCTGAACAATGAAGTGAGTGCAAAACAGGTATGGCCTCAACTTCTTCAGAGCCCAGACCACAGCAAAGGCCTCCCTCTCAATGGCAGACCAACGCTTTTCTCTTGGGGTCACCCTTCTGCTGATAAAAGCAACTGGTTGATCCTGGCCCTCAGAATTGAGTTGTGATAAGACTGCCCCTACCCCTAATTCAGATGCATCAGTTTGAACAATGAATTTCTTGGAGTAACATGGGCTTTTTAGGACAGGTGCAGTGCACATGGCCTGCTTGAGCTCCTCAAAAGCTTTCTGACAGCTAGCTGTCCATAATACCTTTTTAGGCATCTTCTTGCTAGTGAGATCATTAAGTGGGGCTGCAATGGAGCCATAGTTTTAAATGAATCTCCTGTAATACCCAGTGAGGCATAGGAAGGCTCTCACCTGGGTCTGTGTTGTAGGGGGAACCCAATCCATGATTGTCTGGATTTTCCCCTGAAGTGGTGCAATCTGTTCTCCACCTACTAGGTGTCCCAGATAAACCACCTTTCCCTTCCCTATCTGGCACTTTGAAGCCTTGATAGTGAGGCCGCCCTTTTGCAGGGCCTCCAAAACTTTCCACAGGTGGACCAGGTGATCATCCCAGGTGGAGCTAAACATAGCTATATTATCTAGATATGCTGCACTAAAAGCCTCCAACCCTTGCAGGACTGTATTCACCAACCTCTGAAAAGTGGCAAGTGCATTTTTCAACCCAAAGGGCATCACTGTAAATTGGTAGTGCCCTCCTATAGTTGAAAATGCAGTTTTAGTTTTAGCATCCTCTGATAATTTGATCTGCCAATGCCCTGCAGTCAATCAAAGGTGCTTAGATACTTGGCAGATGCCATTGTATCTATTAGCTCATCTGCCCTGGGTATAGGGTGAGCGTCAGTTTTTGTTACCTGGTTGAGACCTCTGTAATCTACACAAAACCTCATCTCCCTTTTTCCATCTTTTGAGTGAGGCTTTGGTACAAGCACCAGAGGAGAGGCCCATGGGCTTTCAGAATGTTCAACCACTCCTAGATCAAGCATTTTCTGAACTTCTTGCTTTATGCAGTCCCTGACATGGTCGGGCTGCCTATAGAGTTTACTTTTGACAGGCAAGCTATCTCCAGTATCAATTGTGTGTTCACACCAAGATGTGGTGCCTGGCACAGTAGAAAAGAGTTCAGAAAACTGTCCAAGGAGGTTTATGCAGTTGTCTTTCTGCTCTGCAGTAAGACAGTCTGCCAAAACTACTCCTTCCACTAAACCATCATCTTCAGTGAAAGAGAAGAGATCAGGGAGAGGGTCACTCTCTTTTTCCTGTCCTTCATCTGTTGCCATGAGCAGGGTGAGATCAGCCCTGTCATAGTAGGGTTTTAGGCGGGTGACATGGAGCACCCTAAAGGGACTCCTGGCAGTGCCTAGGTCAACCAAGTAGGTGACCTCGACCTTCTTTTCAACAATGAGATGGGGTCCACTCCATTTGTCTTGGAGTGCTCTTGGGGCCACAGGCTCCAATACTCACACCTTCTGTCCTGGTTGGTACTGAATCAGAACAGCCTTCTGGTCATGCCATTGCTTCTGGAGCTCTTGGCTGGCCTGAAGGTTTTTACTGGCCTTTTTCATGTACTCGGCCATTCTGGATCTTAGGCCAAGTACAGAGTCCACTATGTCTTGTTTGGGAGCTTTTAAAGGTTGTTCCCAACCCTCCTTCACAAGTGTTAGGGGACCTCTTACAGGGTGCCCAAAGAGGAGTTCAAAGGGGCTGAAGCCCACTCCTTTCTGGGGTACCTCCCTGTAAGCAAAAAGGAGGCAAGGTAACAGGACATCCCATCTCCTCCTGAGTTTTTCAGGGAGTCCCCTCATCATTCCTTTGAGAGTTTTATTAAACCTCTCTACCAATCCATTTGTTTGTGGATGATAAGGTGTGGTGAATTTGTATGTTACACCACATTCCTTCCACATGGCCTTTAAGTATGCAGACATAAAGTTGCTACCCCTGTCTGATACAACCTCTTTTGGAAAACCCACCCTGGAAAATGTTCCCAGGAGGACTTTTGCCACTGCAGGTGCTGTAGTGGTCCTTAGAGGAATTGCTTCAGGATATCTTGTGGCATGGTCCACTACCACCAAGATAAACCTATTGCCTGAAGCAGTAGGAGGGTCAAGGGGGCCAACTATGTCAACCCCTATCCTTTCAAAAGGAACCCCAACCACAGGTAGTGGAATAAGGGGAGCATTTGGTGTGCCACCAGTCTTGCCACTGGCTTGGCAGGTCACGCAAGACTTACCAAAATCTTTTGTGTCCTCTGACATCCTAGGCCAGTGAAACAGGGGGACAAGCCTTTCCCATGTTTTAATCTGGCCCAAATGCCCAGCCAAAGGAATATCATGTGCCAGAGTTAGGAGGAACTCTCTGTACTGCAGGGGAATGACCAATCTCCTGGCGGCTGCTCCAGGTTTTGCCTCTGTGTACAAGAGGTTGACTTCCCAGTAAACTCTATGTGAGTCACTGACATCCCCATTTTGCTGTTTGACAGGTTGCTGTCTGAGACCCTCTAATGTGGGACAGGGTTGCTGTGCCACGCTCAGCTCTTCCCTGGCAGGCCCCCCTCCACCCAAAAGCTCAGCAGTGTCTGCTGCCGGCTCATCTGGTGAAGGTTCTGCACAGGGAGGAAATTCTTCTTCCTCAGAAGAAGAATCATCGGTACAGGGAGGGATAGTGGGTAGGGATTTACCCTTGCTACTCCTAGCTTTAGGGAGCACTTGGTCCATTGTTCCAGGATCCAAGTCACCCTGTCCTTTTTGCTTTTTGGCCTGAGCCCTTGCCAAAGCAAAAATATGCCCAGGAATGCCCAGCATTGCTGCATGAGCCTCCAACTCCACTTCTGCCCAAGCTGATGTCTCTAAATCATTTCCTAGTAGACAGTCTACAGGTAAATCTGAAGCAACCACAACTTTCTTTGGACCAGTACCCCCCCCCCCCCAGTTGAGATTCACAACAGCCATGAGGTGGCTAAGAGTGTTGTTATGAGCGTCTGTCACTTGGTACTGGTGACCAAGTAGGTGTTGTTCAGGGTGTACCAGTTTCTCTATTACCATGGTAACACTGGCACCTGTGTCCCTATAGGCCTGAACCTCAACACCATTTATTAGGGTAAGTTGCTTGTACTTATCCATATTAAGGGGACAAGCAACCAAGGTGGCCAAATCAATGGCACCTTCAGAGACTAACACAGCCTCTGTGGTCTCCCTAACAAGACCAACCCCAACTAAATTACCAAAAGTGAGCCCAGCTACTCCCTTGGATTGGCTATTAGTAGGTTTGCTCCCACCACCACTGCTATTACTAGGGGCACTAGAGTTTGCAGTAGGGGTTGTGATAGTGGGAGGTTTGGTGTTTTTCTTTGGACAACTGGCATCAGTTGTCCAATGACCTTTTACTTTACATAAATAACACCAAGGCTTTTTTATTTGATTTTAAGAGGATTTGGACCCACCACCCCCACCAGAGTGTTTTTGTGGGCCTGATGAAGACTCAGTATGTTTACTTTTGTCCCCACCCTTGTCAGAAGACTTACCATCCTTCTTCTTGCCATCCTTGTAACCCCCTGTATGTACTTTTCTGTTCACTCTTGTTCTGACCCATTTGTCTGCCTTCTGAGTCCACTAGATGGTGGTGTAACAAGTCAGACACACAGTTATTCAGAATATGCTCTCTCATAATAAGATTATACAGGCTTTCATAGTCAGCAACTTTACTGCCATGTAACCACCCCTCCATGGCCTTCACTGAACAGTCAACAAAGTCTATCCAGTCTTGTGAGGACTCTTTTCTGGTATCTCTGAACTTAATCCTGTATTGTTCAGTAGTTAAGCCAAATCCATCCAAGAGTGCATCCTTCAAAACTTCAAAATTATTAGCATCACTTTCTTTAACAGTAAGGAGCCGATCCCTACCCTTTCCATTGAAAGATAGCCATATATAGCAGCCCACTGCCTTTGAGGGACCCCCTGTACCATACAGGCCCTCTCAAGTGCAGCAACCCACTTGTTAATGTCATCCCCCTCCTTGTAAGGGGTAACTATCTTGTGCAGATTCCTGGAATCATGCTCTCTCACAGGATTACTATCAGGAATACTGCTGCTGCCACCATGGGGTCCAAACCCCAATCTCTGTCTCTCCTTCTCCAGGTCTAGGGATTCCCTGTCTAGAGCCAGCTGTTGCTGTTTTATCTTCAGCCTGGTCTCTTCCACTCTCAACTTTTTGAGTTCCCTTTCTAACATGTTGTCTTCAGGGTGGGTGGGCTGGGAATGCTTGGACACTGAGGAAATATTGGAACCAACAGAGGGGGACCTGTCCCTAACAGCTTGCACTCTAACAACCTGGCCTCCAGGAACAAACACATCCCTACTATGATGGGAGCTTCTATTACTACCAGCATTGCTAGGTGGTCTGCTAAGGGGTAGATTTGGAATAGAACCCTCCACACCTCCCTCAAGGGGTTCACATGAGCCAGAGTGTGATCTATCTACCATCTTCTCAATTGAAGTGCCAGCTAGGGACTTATCATTCTCAATGAGCAAATTAAATAGAAATTCTCTTGAAGGATTCTTTCCTATCACTAAACCTCTATCAATGCAGAGACTCCTTAGGCTCTCAAAGTTTAGATTGTCATATGTAGTATTGACAATTGTAAGAGAAGTTCCTACATCAGACATGATAGAAGAAGGTTTAGAGACAGTGAGAAGAGAGAAAAAGTTTCAGAACTTTTTAAAGAACAGGAAAAAAAAAACTTTTGCAAACTTTTTGAAACTTTTAGAAAGTTTAGGAGTACTTTTCAGCATTTAGCAGAAAGTGTAAGAGAAGAAAAGCAAAACTTTTTGGTTAGGTGTACATACACTGAACTTGTTTTGTATATTATTCTCTTATGAAAAGTACAAAATGACAAAGTGGTAAGTAGTTACAAGTACTTATCCCACCGCTGCACAACCAATGTAGGAGGCTGGCCTGGCTTGTAGTGGGTACCAGAGGTACTTACACCTTGTGCTAGGTCCAGTTATCCCTTATTAGTGTAGAAGAGGTGTTTCTAGCAGCCAAGGCTGATAGAAGGTAGCTATGGCAAAGCAGCTTAGGCTGAACTAGGAGCCATGTAAAGCTCCTACTATACCACTGGTGTCATATGCACAATATCATAAGAAAACACAATACACAGATATACTAAAAATAAAGGTACTTTATTTTTATGACAATATGCCAAAAGTATCTCAGTGAGTACCCTCGGTATGAGGATGCCAAATATACACAAGATATATGTACACAATACCAAAATTATTCAGTAATAGCAAAATAAAGTAATGCAAGCAGTGTAAAGTTACAATAGATTGCAATAGGAGCACATAGGTATAGGGGAAACACAAACCATATACTCCAAAAGTGGAATGCGAACCCCCGAATGGACCCCAAACCTATGTGAGCTTGTAGAGGGTCACTGGAAGGCAAGGAGAGTGCCCAATCTGATGATTAAACCATTGCAGGAGGAATTCAACAAGTTGTTAAATTTGGGGGTCATAGAAGAGAGAGTGTCTTTGGAGCGGTTTGCTCCAGTAGTATTTGCTTCAAAGGACAATGGGGCAAGGATCCACATGTGTGTTGACTTGACAGACCTTAATCAGTGCATATGGGTAGATCACCAACCATTACCAAATATCACAGAGGCTCTTGTCACCCTCATAGGAGCAACAGTGTTTAGTGTGATATGTATCTATCTGCCGTCTATCATCAGGTCATGTTGCAGAAAGATTCCAGAACTCTTACCTCTTTTGTCACACCTTTGGGTGCGTACAGATTTAAGAGGATTCCATTTGGATTAATATCGGCAGCTGCATGCTTCCAAAGGTGTATTAAATTGGTGCTAGACGGCATTGAGTCTATAATGTTTTTCCAGGACATCAATCATGTTTTTCCAGGCCAATATCCTGGTGTATGGTAAGGACAGACAACAACATGACAAGGTTTTGAGGCAAGTATTAACCAGATTGAAAGAGAGGAATCACACATTAAAAAAATGAGAAAACTAAGTTTAGAGTAGGGCCTGTTAATTTCCTGAGACATACCATCTCAGGAGAAGGAATTAGTCCTAAAATTGAATTTGCAGATTCCATTATAGAGACACAATCGCCTAGTAACAAAAATCAAATAAGGTCATTCCTCGGCATGGCAGAATTTTACTCAAAATTCATCAAGAACTACTCAAGTGTGGCAGAGCCTATCAGAATTTTACAGAACGTGGTGCCATTTGAATGGGCTGAGGAAGCTGAGAGGGCATTCAAGACCATAAATAGTGAAATTGCCAAAATGCCAACACTGGGTCATTTCAATGTGACCAATAAAACTTTTCTCACAACAGATGCGAGTTTGAAGTGTTTAGGTACTGTGCTGTCTCAAGTGAGGGATGGAGAGTTGGAGCTTTTGCCTCACGCTCACTCAAAGGAGCGGAAGAAAGATAGTGATTGAGCGTGGGGTGCTAGCATGCACCTAAGCTATGCATCATTTCAGGTTCTATTTGTGGGGGCTTCCATTTATACTTAGGACAGACCATAGACTGTTGGTATGCAGTTGGAACATACCGTTAATGGTATGCAGGGGTGTGGATAACATTTCCTTAAGGATAAAAAGTTGGATTAGGGGTCTTATGAAGTTTAATTTTCAGGGTAAATTTCTTCCAGGGATAACAGATATTCCTGCAGATTGGTTATCAAAGTTACTTTTCATCAAACTAAGTAAAGATCATAAAGATCATACAGTAGTGGACCAAGTGATGTGGGTCAAAGAATCAGCTATTGGTGAAGAAGAGTGGATTAATGAACCTGCCAGAGATGAGGTGTGAGAACATGTCAAGGATTTAGTGTGTCAGGATGGCTGAATTTCAAGGATCTAGTGACAGAGAAAAGAGTATTTTGGAATGTTCGTGATGAGCTGTGGATTGGGAAAGGTGATCTTTTTTGTGGTCCCCTCATGGTTCCCCATCTGGTTTTGGGCCAAAATTGTTAATCTTGCTCGTATGGGACATTTGGGGAAGAATTTAACTAAAGCAATGATCAGGGAAAGGTATTGCTGGCCTGGGTTGGACAGCCAAGTAGAGAGTGTAGTGACAGAATGCATTTTGTGTGCTGCCAATAAGTCTAAACTAACCAGTACTGCACCCTTAGCACTGGTAGTGGTCCCAGAAGAGCCGTGGACTAAATTGTCATTGTTATTTGTCATCTTTACCACAAAGTGGGAGATTTGTACTGATACTAGCAGATTACACTCCAAAGTGTTGAGTGAGCACTGTAACAACTAAAAGTGTAATAGAGTTTCTCAAGGATGTTTCGGCATTGGAAGGTATCCCCAAATCGATTGTCACTGATAATGGGGTGCAATTTGTATCCAATGGAATTAACACATTTTTAAATTATCTTGACATAGTACTTAAGCACTGCATTATACTCACCACAGGCGATTGGATTAGTTGAATCTATGAACAGATTGGTTAGAGCATCTGCTCAGATAGCCATAGAAGGGAAATTTCCTCTTGAAACATTGCTCTGAGAAAAATTGCGGGCTCACCAAAATGCACCTAATGAAGTAACAAAACTTTCCCTGTTTCGGTGTCTGAGAGGGAGACCTGCCGAATCAAATCTCAATCCAACCTGGTTGAAACATAATGAGCGTTTAAAAGTTGTGGATTCTGATGTAGCAGAGAGGCACGGGGCTAGATACAAGCAACGCTTTGATGACAAACAAAATGTTTGCAAACAAAATTGGCGTGTGGGTGATCAGATGTTCATAAAAAAAATAGGGGGATTTCCTAAGGGGAAAATAAAATACTGGGGTCACAAGCACATTGTTCGAGTGAAGAGGAAGTTTGTGGTGGTTTGTGATGGGAGTGTGGAATATGTCCAGATTAGCAAAATGTGATCCTAAGAAATGGAGCCGTGACAACTTAAATAGCCCAGGAGAAATGTTCTATCCCACTGATGAGGGTCAGCTCAGTTTTTGGTCAAGAACACCACTAGCTTATGTTTCAGATAACGAATAGGGAAATCGTAGTTAGAGAAATGCACCTACAAGGAGCAACAAACTCTTGGTGTGATATGGGTCATGAATAATTTGCTTATTTGTGTTAGTAACTTTACGTGCTCTCAGGTTATGCTCTGGTACCCAGCCAGCAGATACATGAAAAATTGTACATAGTTATTTTTTTTTTATTTCAGCCTTTGTAAATAGATGTTTGGTTAATGACCTAATTTTCTTTGTTCTTTCTGATGGAATGGAAATGCTCATTATTTGTCATTGTGGTAAGATGTGCTGTGGCTTTCTCTTAGAACATTACATGTTGTAACAGTGATGCATGGGTGTCATGTTAATAGGAAAAATGAAATGACCGGTAGAGAACTGCTGGAGGAGAGAGCAGAAGTGTGTCAGCTGTTGGGGGTGGAAAAGGTTTCTGGATGCTAGTAGCTGGCTGGGATTAGGGATGCCCTGTGGCTGGATGCACATCAGGGCTCCCACCTTTTCTTGCACCAGGCCCTGAGGTATGATTAGGAGTATGAGTAATAAAGATTACTGTTAGATCATTGTGACAGTGATCCACCACAGATCACACATTGGTCCATCTCAAAACCAGCCAAGGTAAAAATATATATCTTTAAAAAGCAGCTTGGTCCCCTTGTTATGGGCTGTCTCAGCTTCTCATGTTCCCTGGACTGTAAAAGAGAACATCCTTATTTACAGCGTTGTATTTGATGATTCTGTTTCTGGTTTATGTATTATATGCTTGTAAAGATAAGGCAGTTGACCACCATTGAAATGAGGTGCATGATATATAATCGTATTTGCAGCACTTGCAACAGAAGGGTGGTCTGAAGTGTTCTAAAAAAAAAAAACAGTTTATTATTTTATTTTACAATTAAGTTGAAAAATATTTTATAGAAATACTCACATGGTATGCAATACATCAGGTCCATAGGAAGAATCTTGTCAAACGTGTATGTACCACTCGATGGCTGATGGCTCTACAAAAGGATTGTGCTTCTGAAGATATACAAGCAGTAATCTGGTTTTAAGGTAGTGTCGTTTTATCAACGAAATACATATTTTAGAAGCTAAAATGGGATTTGTGTATTTAATATCCATATCATATAGCACTACATTTACAATTACAAATATACATTTTAATAAATGGCGCCTTTCTTGTTCTGGAATGGTGCAGTTCGCACAGTCTATGATCCTGCAGTGACATATTACGATAATATGGCACACTAAGACCACAGCCCTTGTAAATGTAAATTCTATACTGCTAAGAAGTAGTATTTTTCTGAATATTTTTGCCCTTGGCTCTTTAAAGGTTTCCTCGCCTGGAAGCGACGGCTTCAGGGCTCAGAATCTCACCCCTTACAACAACAAAGATGGTAAAACCAGCACTACTTCTCTGGTTCCTTCTACTTGGGATGCAAGGTGAGAACTGACTATATTCAAACGTCGGCAACTGAGAAATAGGATAGCCATATATGTCTGTTGTTGTTTTGTTCTTAAGCATCCTACATGTGCTATAATTTCATGTCAGACATATTATTTCAGTAACATTCTCAACCCTCTTTCTGACCCACATTTATTTCAAAATCCTTGATTGCGTTTGTAGGAGAAAATGTTGCCTTGCATTCTACCTTTAGTTCAGACACGTGCTCTTGTGTATAGTGGTTCCAGCAGATACTTGGTACAGCTCCACATTGTATCTCGTGTAATGCATATTGGCCATCTCTGGTCTCCAACCGGTTCTCTGCCAATATATCTGGAACTGACTTTAATTAAAAAATCACTAATGCTCAACTAGAGGATGAAGTAGATTATGTTTGCACGGTGTGTCTGAGCTCACCTCTGATTTTCAGCAGAGGCACTCATGTACAAATCAAACATGAGTGCATTTAATTTACTCCTCCTTTCAGTATCTGCTTGTTGTGGAAAGTGTGAAGGGTTAACCAAATTAGATTTATATTCTGTGAACTGAAAAAACTGTCCCATATTTCTATGAATTTCTAGTGGGTCTGAATTTACTGAAACTTGCCTACTGCTGAAACAAATGAAAGATAAAAGAGGAACTTGAAATTAAAATTAACTGTTGAAAATCATGTGCAAGTGCTTGGAAGAGATGTGCTTTGTGTTGATGGATTCTAGCCAAGGATAGCCCTGGTGGAATTTCCTGCTGAGTTGCTACAAATGGTTTCTGCTGTATCAGGTTGCCACATACAACTTTTGAACATTTCTTTAGTAGATATTGTTTTCCCTGGAAACACATTATAAAGTGCTTCAATGAGCAAATCTCCATAATTTGTAAGACTGACCTATTCTATTGTAATTTATAGAGCACGTTGCCTCCCCAGAAAGCCTCCCAGCAGTATAAACAACCAAGCAGACTTCACCTCCTCACTTCAACAACTGAGTCAAACCATATTCCCAGCTGCAACCAAAATTACCTAGTTTACTAACAGCCTGCGTTCAACAGCTTGCTGGAAAATTACTTTGCCTCTATTTTGCAAACCCTATCTGGTAAGGAGTTGCATAGCTTAGGAGTCAGATAGGAGAAAGAGCGGCTTTACACATTTTTGGAAATTACAACCACTGTGCACTGGTGGGTGTGTAGGGGACTTTTTATAATAGGCCCCATGAGTAATACAATGGGTCTTAAATTGTATTCTCTGCTCGCTGTGTAGCCAGTGTAGGGAAGCCAATGAGCATGACACTGGTTGATGCCTAGGAACTTCTAAAAGAAGGCAGGTGGTGGCATTTCGCACTACCTGCAGTCTTTTGATTACATATTGTGGATAACCTAGGTAGAGGGAATTTCCATAGTCAAGATGGGAAAGGGTAAGCATCTGTATAACTAGCCTTCTAGAGGAAAACTGTAGGACATCTAATATTTTCCTAAGCATCTCATAACAATTTGCTGCAACCATCCTGGACTAAGTATCAAGGGTAAGTGTGTTATCAGGCCAGATGACTAGATTTGTTATGGAAGTTTAAGGGGAGGGAGGGCTTCCTAAAGACTCTGGACAGCATATTAATGACCAGCTGTTAAAGTCGCTTCCAACCACCATAACCTCAGGTTTATCACCGTTGAGCTTAAAGCAGATATGGCCCATACATTCAGCTGCTTCCTTTAGGCAGGGTCCAAGTTGGAGCCCTTTTAAAAGGTTATCTGAGGGAAGAGGACAGAACTATTTGTGTGTCATCTGCATAAGTGACTATTGAGAGACCAAGGTTTGGACTATCTCCTCCGAGGGCATACATAAATATGGCAGGGCTTAACAAAGAACCATGATGGACTCCACATTTCAAGTGAAATGCCTCCAAGTAGTAAGGGTTGTCATATACTTGAACGCTCCTATCTTCTAAAAATGATGTGAGCCAGTCCAGAGCAGACTTCTTTACTTCCATGATCCTCATCCATTCTATGAGAGTTGAGTGGGGTACAGTCTCAAATGCTGCACTTAGATCCAGATGTATGACTGCTGCAGAGCTGCTTAATCTAGAATAATGCTAAGTTCCTCCACTTGTCTCAGTATTATGCTGAAGTCTGAAACCTGTCTGGGTAGGATGAGAAATCTCATTAGCTTCAAAAAATGATGTTAGGTTCTAATTCACATGCTTTTCCAGCAACTTCCAAACACCTGGTAACAGCAAGATTGGTCTGTAGTTCTCCAATAGTAGTGAATCTAAGGTGGGTCTTTTTATTAGGGGTTTTACCACAGTGGGTTTTGTGGCGGGTACATTTTCACTCCTTATTGAAAGATTAAGCAGTTCTTGTAGTTGGGTGAAGGATTTCCTCCATCACTCAGTCCCTCACTTCATAACATAGAGAGAGGCTGGGCCGAGTGTTATTTCTAAGCATGAAATCCCATTTAATGGGGTCCAGTTTAGCCCAGGTACAGTCTGTCCTCATTGTCTGTGTTGGACGGCTGCCATTACCCTGACCTTGCAAGATGATTGGTATCAAATAGTGGTCCGACCAGCTAACTGGAAGGTGTTTTCATACGAGCGTGTTCAAGACACTTCTAAAAACAAAATTGTGGAGGAGACCTTTCTTGTACCTTGGGCCATTCATATGTTGCCTAAGCTGTATACTTGTAGATTGTGTATTAAGTTGATGGGCCTAGTGTTACTGGCATTGTCAAAATGTATATTCAAAACTCCCTATGAGGTCAGGTTGGCTTTCTTAAGAGACAGATTGTCCATAGCATCAGAGAGAGCATGAAGAAACTGAGCAGTTGGACCAGGCGGCCAATAGATCACTGCTCTGAGAATGAAAAGGTGGGGACGAAGTTTATCAAGAAGGAGAAACATTCACAGTCTGGTAATAGGTAGATGTTATTGTTTCTTTATAATCAATAGCAATCCCTCCTCCAATCTTATCTTTCTGATCATTCCTCTTAATGCTGTTGCCTGTAGGTAAGGCCTGAATTACATCCAGCAGTGAGCCTTCATGGAGCCAGGTTTCTGTAAGGAACAGCACATCAGGCAGCTCACAACAGATAAAGGAGAACAGATCTAACTTGTGGTGCGAAAGTGATCTATAATTAAGGGAAACAATGTGCCACTTATTCACTTCCTTGGAGATAAAACAATTAGGGGGTAGCACATAATATAAATCAAAAGTGCAACCTTACACTGCTGTAAAGCCAGTGCTGATGTCAATCGATTGCAGACATGCATTGCCTCTGCTTGCTTCAAGGGCTCGCAGATGTTCTGATGAGTAGAATATCCTAGTTTGAGGAGAAAGGCCATGATTTATGGCCCCTGGTCCCGGCCTAGACTGCTGAAAGGAGAGCTGAATATTCTGACATTTCCGGTGAGAGGAAACACAAAAACCCCTACAAGATAAATATCTAGTATAGGAAACTATAGAATCAGATACTTACTAAGGTGCTAAATTGCTTCGGCCAAAAGCTCAATCATGCTAAGGTACGCTTGATCAGATGAACACCTGGGCAATAATAAGACCTTTATGCTGTCAAGTAAAGGTCACATGAACATATTAATGTACCATTAAGGTTATACAAAGCAATTTAGCATAGGCAAGGGTTTACATGTACATCATCCACAATTAGCCTGAGCGTTAGGGGTCCAGAGACCTGTTCCATATATGTTGAAAGTAATGGGTGTTGCATCTTCTATGTAAGTCTCATCTATCTTGCCATGTGAGTACCTTCAGTTAACTGTTCCTTATGCCAGGGTATGTGAGTTGTTCTCCAGAGTCTCGGAAAAAATAACTTATTGATGGGCAATGAAATGGTGATCCACCTCTTTGTGGTGTTATCCAGGAACAGTAGCTGTATTGTGTAAAAATGCAAGAATGGCAGGCGGCTGTAATACAGAGACACTAATATCTGTCATACTGTAGCACATGGATGAACAAAATGAGTCTAGACTGGGACAAAACCAGAAGATATGCATCAGGTCACAGTTCAACCTTCTACATCTCCTGCAGGATGAGCCCAGAATAAGCTTGCAGAGTGCAGGGGAGACAGAGTCCAGAACCAACCTTGATTCACTTTAAAAGAACCAAATTTTAATCCAGCCTCCCAGGGACCCTTATCACATGCGGAAAACTGCAAGAGCTGGGATTCTTCATCCTATTAAACAGACAGTTTATTAATTCACAGTGTGGTGCTTTCCATAACCATTTGGTGTTTAGAACAGAGATCAAAACTCCACACAGTCCAGCCATCAGAGCACTGTTGCAGTCGCAGGTCTGAACGCACCAGTGAGGTCTGAGGAGTGTACGGCGAATGCTCCAACACACACACTTCAGATGACATGCGACCTGAATGCGTGACCAATGTTACACTGAATGGCCATGGAACACCTCTTTGACGCAGAGTAAGGCAGCACAGAGACTTGCACTGCGCTGCCTTACTCCATTTCTACAAGGCCATGAAAAGCCATGCAAAGTGGCTTTGCGTGGCCTTGTAGATATGGGTCTGCAGCCTGCGCCGCCGGTGCGTCATGAAAAGTGACCCACTGGCGGCGCAAGCCGCTTGTAAATATGCCCCAATGTTTTTAAATAGGCACGTAATGGAAAGTAGACAAATGATAAAAACAGAGGGTTGGTGGGGCAGTCCATGTATCATTCTGAAACTTTTCAAGTTGGGAGAATAAAAGGAAGAGTAGGGAGAGGATGTAGCTCAGCAGTCAGAGCGACCGCCTCGAGAGCTGGAGATATGGTTCGAGCCTCGGCATCGGGGCAACGTTCTGTGATTCTGGGCAAATCACCCAATCTCCTCATGCCCATGGACAGCTCCTTGAGACCTTCACGGGTGATAAGCCACGCTATATAAATCTACATTTCATTTCATCCCAGGATGCAAGTTGTGAGAAATACCTTTGGGGAAAAGGAAAGAGACTTGTCAAAGTAATAGCCTGTATTTTTGACACACTTGCAAAGGGCCTGGAATGGTTAGTGAGCCATCAAAATAGGGACAAGAAAGAGTTTGAGCAGCTCACTCTTTTCGGAATTGTGTTTGCTCTCATTGAAGATACGAACTCGGAGAGAAAGGTAAAGCCAGAGTTTTCAACTAGGCTGATTATGATTTGGGTGTTGTCTATATACATCATAAGTGGGAGGCTTAAATGAGGACAGCTAGCAGAGTGCCAGCGTCAAGCTAGATCCCTGTGGAATTTGGCAGCCAAGGGCTTTGAAGAGAGAACAATAGAGAGGAATGTTAATTGGCTGAGGGCGTTGATTCACGATCCAGAGTCTTTTCAAGACTTGGGAATCAAGTAGCTAAAGAAGAGGTGAAAACCTCAGTGGCGATTTTAGTTCAAGATACAGAGAGCCAAGCTTGGGGGAAAGTGTGGCCCAACTGTGTGGGACTCAGGATCAGAGCTGAAATGAGCGGACTTCAAACTGGTCTCTTCAGGTGAGGGTCAGAGAAAAGGACAAACGTAATACAATTGTAAGAAGTAAAAATAGCGTCTAAGATATGTTTAGCCAAATGGGTCAGAGCTTGTCCAAGTAAGTCCAAGGATCTGTCGGAATTTCGGTAGTGAGGCCATACCACACTTTTGGAGATAATCAATCAAGATATTGAGGGCTTCTGGCAAAAATAACCTGGAGGCTTTCATGACGTAGGGAGCCGAATATTTGGCCAGATGGAAGCCACAAATGGTGTCTATGCCTGGAGAGTGATAGGCTAAGACAGTGCTATATAGCACATACATTTCCAAAGTGATTGTCAGGAAACAAATTAGTTTTGAAAAAAAGGGTTTCTGAAAACGACAAAAAAGGAAAGCACCAGGAATCCCCTTCATTCTTTGTGCATTGACCACTCACAACCTTCTAAGAGAATAGAATTGTGTTAGGCAATGTAAGGCAAACAATGGATCACAAAGTTGTGTTCCACAATGTGGAAAACAGCACAGTGCACATGTGTAAGTGAAGGTGAGTTCACAAAACAACACATAAACAACATGTATTAACTCAAAGAAATAGCTTATGGAATATTCTGTAAATAGTCAATAAGGCAAAGTGTACACTTCTTATTTTTGCCATAAGCAGTCCATATACAAGAGCTCATAGACAATTCAGTGTCTAGGGCAAAGCAGGTTAGAGGTTAAAACAGAAAAGAAGAATGCCAGCAAACATTGTGGGGTTAGCTCAGTTCTGCTTTATAGATAAAAGTCACTATAGACAATTGCTATATCCCACCCATCATAATGAGGGGCTGGTAGAGGTAAGTGTTTTATGAGAAAGTGGGACTGCTACGGCAATATCTTGTGAAGACCCTTCACACAATAGGTTTCAGTTTCAAAAATGGTATCAACTTAATCTAGTATAAGGTCTGTAGTTTCTGGTAGAATTTATATTAAGACATCAAGAGTTGATCAGATAACATGGCAAATTCTGTGGGGGAAGCAGATTCAGGCTCATTGCATTTTCCTGAATATGGTATAGTCACCTTTAAATTATCTGAAGAGGGGAGGGTAAACCTATCACAGAGGTGTCAATAGGAATTGATGTAGCAGGATCGGAGGTTTGGGCTTCTGAGAATATTGGTCATCCCTGTTCTCATAAGCTACTGAGAAAGAAAGGAAAAATAAAAGAGAAATTCTATAAAAAAGCAAGCGATAGACTGTGATAATACAGGGTGCAATATGTCTAAGTTAAAATAATGCATAGACCATAAATACTCTCAGTACAAGAAAAATAATGGATATAAGTACAATTAAACGTTTTAGAAGCACAGATATATTTAGGATATAGTGTGTGTAGGAGGCTGACCTGGCTTATAGTGGGTACCAAAGGTACTTACACCCTGTGCCAGGTCCAGTTATCCCTTATTAGTTGAGTAGTAGTGTTCTAGCAGCTTAGGCTGATAGAGGTAGCTATAGCAGAGCAGCCAAGGCTGAACTAAAAGACATGCAAAGCTCATGCAATACCACTTATATCATATAGGTACTATATCATAAGAAAGGCACTACTCATAGTTACTAAAAGTAAAGGTACTTTATTTTAGTGACAATGTGCCAAAAATATTTCAGAGGATATACTCCCTTAGGAGGTAAGTAAAATACACAAAATATACACAACAAACCAAATCAGGTAAGTAAAACAGTCAGAAAGTAGTGCAAACACTGTAGAATACAAAAGGATGCAATAGGCCTGGGGGCAACACAAACCATATACTAAGAAAGTGGAATGCGCACCACAAATTGACCCCTAGGCTAGTGTAGTGTGTAGAGGGTCTCTGGGACTGTAAGAAAACACTAAGGGTGTCAAAAATACCCCACCCCAAGACCCTGGAAAGTAGGAGTAAAGTACTTCTATTTCCCCAGAAAAGCACTAACGTTGTGATAAAGGATTTTGCAAAGACTACAACAGACTGCAAAGCACTGAAGACGGATTCCTGGACCTGAAGACCTGTAAAGGAAGAGTCGCTAAAGTGTCTGGGGGGCAGGAGACCACTAAACCCTGGATGAAGGTGCAAAAAGGCTGCCTCCTGATGGAAGAAGTGGTGGGAAGTTCTCCTTCAAGCAGAAGATGTCCCACGGCGTGCTGGAGGATGCAGAGTTGTTTCCTTGGCAAAATACCGCAAACAAGCCTTGCTAGCGGCAAGAGTCGCGGTTTGAGAAAAAGGGTGCTGCCCGGGCCCAGAAAGGACCAGGATGTCACCACTTGGGAGAGGAGACAGAGGGGGCCCTCAGCAACGTAGAGAGCCCATGCACAAGCAGGAAGCACCCGCAGAAGTCCTTGAACACAGGTTCAAGAAGATTGAACACAGCGGTCATCTCAACACTACAAAAGGAGGTCCGACAACATCAGCGATCAACTCAGGGAGCTGAGCATCGCAGGACGGAGTGCTGGGGACCTAGTCTTGGCTGTGCATGCAGGATTTCTTGGAAATGTGCACATAAGCACTTGTAGCTGCAGAACATGCAGTGCACATGATTACTGTCTGCGGAGGGGAGGCAAGGACTTACCTCCTCCAAATTCAGACAGTTGCACCACTGGACAGTCTGGGTCACCTGGGTCCACCACCTGTGTTCCAGAGGCCACGCTTGTCAGGATGAGAGGGGTCCCAGATTTCCGGTGAATCTGAAGTTTGGTGCCTGCTGAAGCAGGGGAAGATTCGGTCGACCCACAGGAGATTTCTTCATGGCTTCCAGTGCAGGCTGAAGGCAGGCAGCCCCCAGAGCATGCACCTCCAGGAAACAGTCGAGAAAGCCAGCAGGATTAGGCGCTACAATGTCGGTGGTAGTCATCTGGCTACTTTGTTTCAGTTTTGCAGGCGTCCTGGAGCAGTCAGCTGTTAATCCTTGGCAGAAGTCGAAGAAGGAGGTGCAGAGGAACTCTGATGAATTCTTACAAGTTGTTATCTGAGGAAAGACCGACTGGAGAGACCCTAAATAGCCTTCACAGGAGGATTGGCCACCTAGTCAGGTATACACCTATCAGGAGGGGTCTCTGACGTCACCTGCGGGAACTGGCCACTCAGTGGCCTCCAGAGTGCCCTCACACCTCTGGAAACAAGATGGCAGAGGTCTGGGACACACTGGAAGTGCTCTGGGCACCACCCCTGGGGTGGTTATGGACAGGGGAGTGGTCACTCCCCTTTCCTTTGTCCAGATTTGCACCAGAGCCGGGACTGGGGCTTTCCTAAACCGGTGTACACTGGCCTATGCAAGGAGGGCACCATCTGTGCCCTTCAAAGCATTTCCAGAGGCTGGGAAAGGCTACCCCTCCCCAGCCTTTAACACCTATTTCCTAAGGGAGAGGGTGTAACACCCTCTCTCAGAGGAAACTCTTTGCTCTGCCTTCCTGGGACTGGGCCGCCCAGACCCCAGGAGGGCAGAACCCTGTTTGTGGAGAGGCAAGAGCGGTAGCTGCAGAGAAAACCCCAGAGAGCTGGTTTGGCAGTACCCGGGGCTCATAGTGGACCCCCTGAGATGCATGCAATTGGCTTCCCAATACCACATTTGGCATGGGGGGACAATTCCATGATCTTAGACATGTTACATGGCCATGCTCGGAGTTACCATTGTGAAGCTACATATAGTTGTTGACCTATTTGTAGTGCACGTGTGTAATGGTGTCCCCGCACTAACAAAGTTCGGGGAATGGCCCTGAACGATGTGGGGGCACCTTTGCTAGTGCAAGGGTGCCCTCACACTTAGTACATTTTCACCTAACCTTCAGCAAGTGAATGTTAGACATATAAGTAACTTATAAGTTACTTAAGTGCAGTGAAAATGGCTGTGAAATAACGTGTGCTTTATTTCACTCACTCTGCAATGGTAGTCCTGTGTAAAGGTTTGCCTGAGCTCCCTATGAGTGGCAAAAGAAATGCTGCAGCCCATAGGGATCTCCTGGAACCCCAATACCCTGGGTACCTAGGTACCATATACTAGGGAATTAAAAGGGTGTTCCAGTGTGCCAATTGAAATTGGTAAAAGTGGTCACTAGCCTATAGTGACAGTTTTAAAGGCAGAGAGAGCATAAGCATTGAGGTTCTGGTTAGCAGAGCCTCAGTGACATAGTTAGTCACTATACAGGTATACACATTCAGGCCACAAACTATGAGCACTGGGGTCCTGGCTAGCAGGATCCCAGTGACACAGACAAAAACAAACTGACATACATGTAAAAATAGGTGTAACATGCCAAGCAAGATGGTACTTTCCTACAGTGTGGTGCTGCAACTGTTGGCCTGCCAAAAGATGTGTTGCCCTCCAATTCTGAGACCGATATTGGTCCACAGAGCCACTCCAGCATGTACCAGTCTAGAGACTGTAGTCTTCCTGTGACCACAGGACAAAGAAAACCATATGGAATTTATGATTGCAGTAAGTTAATATGCCTGTATCTTCTGCAAACACAGCAGGAGATTTGTATGTCCAGTAATTTGTAATAAATCTATGTGAGTCTCTTGGTGTCAAGAAATATCTTACCTGGGATTTTTGGTTCCTGAGAAAGTACAGTTTAATGCCCAGAAATCTAAGTCAGTTTGTAGATGTGGCTGCATGGAGGTTAGACTCTCTGAGTTCTGGTTTACGATCTGCTGGAGTGAAGAGCTGAATCATGTTGCTGATCTCCATTCAGTAGTGTTTTTCAAACAATGTTGTGCCATAACCATTTTGATCACTTGGCCACACAGTAAGAAATATCTCCCAGACCATCTGGCAAAACTGACTTTTATTATCAGGGACTCAAATTATCACCCCCCATGTTACATAGCCCCATGTTAAGTAGTAGCTAGGATCATTGCCTTATTAATGCTATTGTTTGTTAGAGAAATAGACCTGTTACTCACAAAGTGTAGTTGGTCTTTACCTGGTTTCGGGTTGAGGGTGAATGTATAGCCTTATTAAAGTTCCTTACAGGACAACATGGACAGTTTGTGTGTTGATTTATTTTGAATATTATAGCATAGATCTAGTAACACTTCAGCATCATCAATCGTAAATTGCTTTATTGCTTTCAAAAATAGCCAGCCATAACAAATACATACAAAAATAAAACAAAATAAATAAAAACAATAAAACCCATCAAAAAGTAGATAAAAACCAAGCTAAAAGAACCTACTGCAGAGGAAAGTGATAAGTACAACTACATACATCATAGTTCAAAGCAGCAAGAAGCAATAAAAATGTCTTAACAGGTGCCTGGCATGACAAGGATAATCTCAGCCCTAGATCTATTCTAGTCAGAATCCAGGCAACCCATAAATAGCCGGCTACTGTCTCATAAATTAGCAGAATGTTTGTTCGAATATAAAGTGCCGGATTTGGAACTCAGCGAATTTGTTACTCCATCACAATGCTGACTGATATCCTGTCGCTGAAATCTAAATATCATAGAGGATAATGGGATTTACATTTCGGCAGACGGGATATCTGTCACGTTGTGATGGAGTAACCCGTCCGCCAAGTTCTAAATCAGATTCAAAATGCTAGTGCATTATTGTAAGTCAAAATCGAGATTAGTATAAAAAGGAGCAACAGCCACTTACAACACAAGAATCTAGTTTTAGTACAAAAAAATTTAAATAATGCCACAGACCTTCATGACCCTCAAACTCACTATCACAAAGTTCACTAACAAGTGCAATTAAAGAGAATTTAGACATATATACTCTAGAACGTAAGACCCTCAGATAAAATCTAAGATATAAAGTGCGGTATGCCTCAGAAAAAAACTTTTAAGGTAAGGCTGTATCACAAGTCCCCTTTATCGACAAATAGTCTGCAGTCCTAAAGAAATGATCAGCATGGGCAAGGTAAGTTTTTGTCTGACGCCCATAAAATGCTGCCTTAATTTTAAAAATCGTATCGGAGGTTACACTGGCCCAGTCAAAAAATAGCTAAAGCCCAGTTATTCAAAGTTAATTTAACTTAACGTTCTCATGTGTTTCTAGAACGTTTTGTGGGCTTAACTATTTTAACTAGCGCTTCCAAATAGGACTTTCCATAAGGATTTCTGTTGAGGTGCAGGCAATACAACACAGTAACAAGTGCAAGGCAAAATCCAATCGCCAAATATAATGGGATTAGCGGAGTCCCAGCCCCAAGCTTCAGCAAGGATTTTATGATTTTTTTTCCTACTATTTGCAGCTATTTGCAACAGTTGTATCCCCATAATTCAGCACCATATATAGCAGATGCCACCACTTTCTACCGATCATTGGAGATCTCTTTACAGATGATGATGGATGCATAGCTGTTAGATGTGGCATCCTTGGTGTGGTTTTCTCTCTACCTTTTTGTCTCCATACCTCTTGTTTTGCTGACCCTAGGATGCTGTGCACATTACCACTGCTAACCAGTGCTAAAGTGCCTGTGCTCCCCTCTTTGAACATGGTAAGATTGGCTTATACCCAATTGGCATATTTACTTTGTAAGTCCCTAGTAAGCTGACACTACCTGTGACCATGGCCTGTAAATGAAGTGTTTCTACTGGACCTGCAGCACTGATCCACCACCCACTTCAGTAGCACTTTAAACATGTCTCAGGCCTGCCATTGCCGCCTGCGTATGCAGTTTTTCACCTGTCATTTCAAACTGGCAAAATAAACCATTTGCCATCCCAGCCTTCCTTTGTAATACATGTAAATCATCCATAGGGTAGGCCGTGGACAGCTCAGAGGGCAGGGTGTACTGTACTTAAAAACTGGGACATGTATGTTTTAGTTTTACATGTTCTGGTAGTGAAAGACTTGTAAATGTGTTTTTCAGGGCTGCAGGGCCTACCTCTCCCATAGGATAACATTGGAGTTACCTTCTTACATTTCAACAGCCGTAATTTCAAAAAGAGTACAGGCAACCAATTTATGTAAGGTTGCTTTGGAATTGTAATGAACAATCCTAACTCATAGTGAAGTCAGAGTTTATATTACAATTTTGAAAATGCCACTTTAAGAAAGTTGACATATTCTTGCCTTAGCCATTTGGTGCCTGCAGGCTGTCTCTGGGTCACATGACTGGGTGTAGTTGACAGTTGGGTATTGTGTATTCCTTCTAGATACCTACCCACAATGGTGGGTGTGGCGAGGACTCGCATGGAGTAGGCAGCGAGTTTTGGGAGATCCAGGGCCCGGGTCCGCTTACCCACGTTCCCTGACCCATCCTGACAGCATTAAAGCAGGAAATATACTGTCAATCCCTCTGAGACCTTGGGAATCCCAGTGGGAGACACCAGGGTTCAAAATATGACCCAAAACTATCTATTCTAATTTCGGCGTGCGGCACGACCAAAATGGCGGCCGCCATCACAAAGTGAGAGTCGGCAGCGAGGCTGTGAGGCAGAGCGCCCTGGGAGCAACGGGGACCACCAAGTGCTGAAGCCAGACAGAAGCAGAGGCTAGAGAGCTTCTGGAGAGGTGCATGGGAGTTCTGGGGTGCGGGCTCGGCTCTGCGGAGGCTCGCGCACTGAGGAGGGTAGAGGCGGCCGAGCGCAACCCACGTTCCTTGACCCATCCAGACAGAATTAAAGCGGGGAATCAACTGCCAGTCCCACGGAGCCCTCGGGAATCCCAACGAGAGACACCAGGGTTCAAAATACGACCTGTAAACTAATTATTTTATTTTCAGCTCGCGGCGGGCCCAAAATGGCAGCCGCCACCACAAAGCAAGAGTCGGCAGCGACGCTGAGAGGCAGAGTGCCCTGGGAACATTGGGGACCACCAGGTTCTGAAGCCAGACAGAAGCAGAGACTGCGGAGCTCCTGGAGAGGCGCACGTGAGTTCCAGAGCACAGGCTTGGGTCGGCGGAGGCTCGTGTGTCTAGGAGGGCAGAGGCGGGCGAGCTCAGCCGCAGGTGAGAGCGGCGAGGCTGAACAGGCCGGAGCAGCATCCGGTGCAGACTGCGACTCGGCGGCCCGGAAGAACGGAGCAGTTTCGACTCAAGTGGAACCCGGCAGACAGTGAGAGACCACTGGACGATGTGGAGAGCGAGCACCCCGAACGACTTAGCCAGTAGGAGCGGGGCATATCGGCAGGGCCCGGGGTTGCTGCAGATTTGCACATCATAGGGAAGACACAAACCCCTGAAGACACATAAAACAAACAGCACATGTGATCCCACTGAAATGTTCCTCACCACAGGGGTACAGCGAGTCCAATAAGAGGACCAGTAGTTGAGATATCAAAACATCCTATGAGACGCTACCAAGGACCTTCAGCAGAGACAACGCAATACGCATAAGGAGTGCTCACAACCTTCGAAAGGCGAAGTGGCGTGAACTGCTAACTAAAATTGCCCATTTATTCTGTCCACGGAACTGTAAAACCAAGTCACTACACAATCCAGATTTTCAATAGGTGTACGAGCATTGGGAAATCCAGCCTTGCCATACAAATGGGTAAGACCCTCAAAAAAGAGAATGCGACAAAGGAGGACTTGTACGCCCCAGGCCGCGCACAGGGGGTACAGACCTGACCACACATAATGTGCCGGAGGCGAAACCCAACGAGCAGACCCTCCAGGATGTGCTTCAGGCCATAGCGGCATCACGAACAGCGCTGGAAGTCAAGATTGACACAGTAAGCAAAGACCTGGGCCTCTTACGGTATGATCATAAGAGGCTGACAGAAAGAGTCTCCACGACAGACCGATACCTGGCAGAAGCAATCCCCAAACTGACACTAGCGAACACCAGGCTAAACATAATAGACAACCACCTCAAAGCACTTGAGAATAGAGCGGAAGACGGAGAGAGCAGGGCAAGGCGTAATATCATCAGAATCATAGGGATCCCGGAAAGGAGCGAAGGTCCTGACATGGTGGAGTTCCTGGAGAAGTGGATACGGACAGTTGTTGCTCCGAAAGGGCTTGTCCACATTCTTCGCCCTGGAGAGAGCTCACAGAGTAACTAGCAAGGCACCACCTCCGGGGGCTCCCTCGAGGCCAGTGATAGCGAGACTTCTCCACTTTCGTGACAGGCACCATATACTGTGCCAAGCAAGGCAAAAAGGCACACTGACAATCACGAACAGCAAAATATAAATTTTCCCAGATTTCTCCTGAGAAGTGCAATGTCGGCGAGCGGACTATACTTCAGTGAAACGCAAACTTCGCAACCTGGAGATTCCTTACTCAATGCTGTTCCCAGATCAACTCTGAGTGGTCACCCTGACTGGCACAGAATTCTTTTCCCCACCAGAGGATACTTGGGCCTGGTTGGAGTCTCAAACAGCCTCAGACCCTAATAACAATTCGCAACATAGCATGAAACAAAGGTGCCCTAGATTTCGAGGACAACAGACAACGCACAGAAGCGACCCACCCCAGATGAAGTACAAAAAGAAAGACGATGGGTGGTGGAGGCTGTGGCAATACTAGGGGAAGGTACTAGGATATCGGAAATGGCTTCACCCTCGAGCTCACAGAAAGAAGATGACTACTCGGACTCCGACAACGAGGCTGCGACCTCCACCCAATCGAGTGTAGTCCTGCCTATGATTACACCTGGAACAGCAGATGAAATAATCTGAACAGGAAACGCTGATATAGCATGCCCACACCCCCACTAAACTGAGTCATCCAACAGGCAACCCATAAGACAGGATGGATTGGCGGAGGAGTGCATCTCGTTTATAACTTCAATGTTGACAAATTACATGAGGAAACTTTACTTTGCACTACCCGCTACATCGATGGAGGGCAGGGGAGCAGGACCGGAGGAACCCCGGAGCTTCCGACTTTGGGAGACTAAGCGCACCACCCACACAGCCGCTGTGGGTCACACGGCGGAACCTACGATAACGGCTGATCTACTGTTGTTTTTTAAAAGTTTGGGCGAAGACACTATGGCCCTCATTCCAACCCTGGCGGTCGGTGACCACCAGGGGAAATGTGACGGTAGTAATGCCAACAGGCTGGCAGTTCCACAGTGCGTATTTTGACTGTGGAGAAAGCGCCACGGTCATACCGCTGGGACCGGCGGAATACCGCCATGGTGGTCCCGGCGGAATACCACCATAGTGGTCCCGGTGGAATACCACCATAGTGGTCCCGGCGGTCGTAATCCACCAGGGCAGCGCTGCCAGCAGCCCTGCCCTGGGGATTTCGACTCACCTTACTGCCAGCCTTTCCATGGCGGTGAACACCGCCATGGAAAGGCTGGTGGTAAGGGGATTCAGGGTGCCCTTGGGGGCCCCTGCACTGCCTATGAACTTGGCATGTGCAGTGCAGGGGCCCCCAGGCACAGCCCCATCATGCAATCCACTGCCTGAATTACGGGTAGTGGATTGCGCGAGGGGTGCTGCTGTACCCGCAGCATGGCCACATTGCCGCCGGCACAATTAGGAGCCGGCTGCAATGTTACGGCCCTGCTCCCCGCTGGGCCAGCGGGCAGAAACTCTGTTTCCGCCTGGCAGCCCAGCGGGGTTGTCCAAATGCGGCCGGCGGGTTCCTGGCCGCATAAGCGGCCGACCGCCAATATTGTAATGAGGGCCTATGTCCTTTGTCCAGGGAAGGGGAGTTGGGGAAACAGTTGTACAGTTATATCACAAAACACGCCGTGTTGCCTGGGTAAGAAGTATATTTTTAAGTTAAGGGGAGATTACTACATGTCTGATGAGTGGTACACTGGGTTTGAAATTTCTTACGTGGAATGTTAGGGGTATGCGCTCCATGACCAAACGCCACAAGGTATTCTCTTTTCTCACTCGACGGGGAATCCACATAGCGATGCTTCAGGAGACGCACTTAGATGTTAAGGAGAGTCAGGCTCTCCAAAGGCGTTGGAGGGATTAAGTCTTCTGCACCACCTACTCGGCCTTTGCTAGAGGGACGCAGATATGGATCAGGGCGGGGGTACCATACCAACATACGGCAACCATCACTGATCCACTGGGTCGTTACACTGTGATCTCAGGAAAAATAGATGGTAGAGAGATAACAATGGGTAGTTTATATGGTCCCAACTCAGGTCAAGGAGATTATCTGACCTCCTTGTGGTCAAAGCTGGCAGGACACCTAATGGGGCTGATAGTCTTGGGCGGAGACTTCAATTGCATAGCAGATGTAACACTGGATAGGTCACACCCCCCTTACCTTCCTCCCCAACCATTCGAACGTCTCACTCATTCCGGACATGGCAACAAAACTGGGGCCTGGTAGAGACTTGGCGCGCCCAACACGCAATGGACCGAGACTATTCATAATATTCTCCCATGCACGATCTACATGTCAGATCAGACTCCTTTCTCTCCTCACCAGAGATACATGGGCTAATACATGCAAACGAAAACCTTGCTCACACAATCTCAGACCATAACCCACTCCTTCTTACCATGAATTGGTCCCGGACGAGGACACCAATACCTACTTGGCGGCTTCAGCCCGCTGTTATGAAGGACGAGGTGTTTAAACACACCATCGGTCTGGCAATATACACTTACTTCGAAACTAACGAGGGGTCGACTACTTCCACATTAGTAGAGTGGGACTCGTTCAAGGCGGTCATCAGAGGGAAATGTCTTTCTGCCTTCCTACACCGTTTGCCACTCCCTACAGTGTCAGTCTTGGACGCAACTGCGCTGGGCGTGCCAATCACAGTGGCAGAAGTGAAGGAAGCTATAACTTCTATGGCACGCAATAAAACGCCGGGCCCAGATGGGCTCCCAATAGAATTCTACTCGACCAATGTATCCAAGCTGGGGCCTAGACTGGTGGCGGTTTTTGAGACGGCAGCCGAGAGCCGGACCTTCCATATGTCTGCTCGAAAAGCCCTGCTTATTCCACTCTTGAAACCGGGGAAGACTCTGACGGACGTGCTCCTTACCGTCCGCTGTCAATGCTCGCAGCAGACTATAAAATACTGGTGCTTCGACTCATGCGTCACATGCCTCAATTGATAAATACAGACCAGGCTGGAATTATTCCAGGAAGCCAAATGGCACAGAATATACAACGCCTCCTAGCTTTGCTGCATGGTGACAGATATGATAAAGGCAGGGCGTCAGTCTTCGCCATCGATTTAGAAAAAGCGTTTGATAGCCTGGAGTGGCGCTACCTGTATGAGGTTCTCCACTTGTGGGGTAGGAAACCGTTTCATAGCCTGGACAAAGCTACTGTGCCTTAGACCGACAGCTAGAGTCCGAATAGGCCCCACCATCTCTGACAGTTATGAGGTGGCGAGGGGAACTAGACAGGGCTGCCCTCTCTCCCCTCTGCTATTTGCACTAGCAATCAAGCCATTGGCTTAGGAGGGCGGAGCTTACAGGGGTATCACTCTGGCAGATCAGACCCATCATATAGCCTTGTACGCAGATGACATCTTACTCTTCCTGAAGGATACGGAGAGTGATCTGCAAGGCGCTCATATGTTGCTAAAAGACTTCGGTGATCTGTCTGGGATGAGAGCGAACTGGCAGAAATCCAGTCTATTTCCAACTAAGGAGGGAAGGAACCCTCCCCCGGATATAGGAGAATTAAAATGGGAACCCAGATGTCTAAAATATTCAGGGGTCCACGTATACCACGATGACCAGATCCTATTCGACAGTAATATTCAGTGGGCGTTGAGGGGCATTAAAGGCTCAATGAGGTTTTACGCTACTCTGCCCATCTTGGTTGTGGGCAGAGTGGCACTTCTGAAGATGATTACCCTCCCCAGACTATTATATTTTTTCACGACCCTACCAGTGTGGATCCCAGAGATTTTCTTTAAAGACCTGAACTCCATGATCACGGGATTTATATGGGGGGTGGGGGGGAGGAGACTAGTGCTTACAGTGGTGTGAAGGGCTACTGAAGAGGAAGGACTGGCTGTCCCGGATTTCAAGGCTTATTATTTAGCAGGCCAACTTCAATGGCTGACCAGATGGATGACAGACCGCATGACGCCTGGATACAAAGTATTACCCTTTACCCCCGAACTACCCTCATTGACTAGAGTCATCTTGGGCCTCGGTCCACCTGCACCCCCTAACCCCCAGACACTAGAATGATCCATAAATGTTGGAGGCAACACCTACGTAAGATAAAATGCCCCAGGCCCTATGCCCCCGAGACACCGATGCGATGCCTATTAATGCTCCCACATAAGGGAAACTGGAGTGGAATAAATAATTGGGAGAGGACAGGAGCCACCACCCTGGGCACCTTATATAAGGCAGGCTCCCTGCTGCCCTTCGAGGACTTTCGAAGTCGCTACCAGATTCTTGCTTCACAGAGCAATTACAAATATGATGGGCAGGCACTGGCACACCGGGAACACAGAACCCCCTATCTCAGAGATAACACAGTACCTCATAAGCGCCACATGGACACATAGAGCAACGACCTACCTTTACAGAGAAATACGAACCACAATGACACACCCACTGACAAATCTCAAACAAAAATGGGAAACAAATCTGGGGTCCACTATAGAGGACAGAGACTGGGAGGAAATACTGACTTGGATCCCGAGAGCCTCTAGGAATGCTCGATTTAAATTGATCAACACATATGTCCTACACGGAGCATGTTTGACTCCGGGCAGAATCAAGAGACACTTTGGGGCGCTGGGGGCTGATTGCCCCAGATGTCACGATGAGGGTGTTGAATTTATTCACATGTTCTGGGTCCGCCCAACTCTATGGGAATACTGGCACAAGATAACGCAGCTCCTTTCCGACCTTATTGGCCGAGGAGTGTCTGAGGTCCCCAGACACTGCTTGCTGGGAGGATATTGACATCAACCCAACCATAATTACACTAATCAATTTCAAGATTTGGCCCTAGTTTTGGCCAAAAGAGAAATAGCAATGACGTGGAACGCAGCAACAGGACCACGTGTACAAACGTGGAGAAGGGAAGTCCTCAAGTGGGCTAAAGCTGAGGAGATGATTAGGCACCAGGAGGTGCGGAGGGGCCAAGGTCCCTTGGGAAGGGCCACGGCTTGGAGCACTCTGGTCGATGACTAGGAACAACAGGGAAAGGAAACTCTGGACTCCTGATCGCTCTGAAGGGTTACTTGGCTGGTAGCGCAGGCCCCCGAAACCACTTGCTCCATAAGAAAGCAATAATACACCCAGCCATGGACACACTGACCACATCCATGAACGGGACACTGAACCTGTCACCTCACAAGAGGCCACAGTCTCCAGACACTTAATGAAACATAGCACTATCCAGGCACTTGAGCGGCAACTAGGAAGGGTGGGGGGGGAGTTTGGATTCCCTTAGGGAGAGGCATACATTACGGCAGCAGGCGGAAGGCTTCATGCGCTATTACTCACACCATATGATGGCTAAACATCTAACGAATAGATACACTGCTTTCACAAACTGCTATATCTCGTCATCATTGAATCTAAATGCCCTACCTGAGGGGAAATGTTGTGTATTCTTTATTGCATATCAAAAACCAATAAAAAGTGTTACAAAAAAAAATAAGTACCCATAATAGGGCGCTTATGTGTGCCATGATGAGCCATCACTGGCAGGATGGGAGTGAGGAGCTGGGCACAGCCACACTTACACTTGAATAGGTTGTGTTCTGCCTCCACACAAAGGGCTGCATTTATCCTGTAGTTAGTCTGTAGTCAGGGAAGGGAAGACAGGAGGCTTGAGGAATTCAAAGTGAAACATCTAGAAGCTTCTCCAGACTCCAAAGGCAACAGTGTGTTTAAATATTGGACGCCAGACATAAACTCTTAAGGACTCTACTGGACCTGTAGATACTCTGCCAGGAAGCAGGACTGAGGTGCTTCCGAAATGACTGCCACTCTTCTGGACTGCTGCTCTGAAGGACTGCTGCCTTGCAAAGCCGATATGCTGCCCCCTTACCTGGTTGAGAAGGATTGGACCCGCATCTGTTGAACCCAGGACCACAAGAGTGACATCTATGGCTAGTTGGTTGGCCTCCTGACTTAAGCCCCAGGGTCAAAATGCTCCAACAAACATAAACCCAGCACCTGGACACTGCCATCTGTGAGTCTACCCAGCCAAGGATTCCAACCCCAGTCTTGGGCCCTTGAAAGAGGGCCAAGGTGCTCTGCCAGCATCTGTGGACCCAGCCCAACTAACACATCTCCTCTACTGTGTCTAGCAAACCTGAGAAGAACCGCTGCATCGCCATTTCTGTGTGGTTCTGACCCGTTACAAGGACTCGCATCAACATCATAGTCCCCAGCCTCTTTAGATCTGCCGCTGTGCACTGCATCCTCACAGCAGGTCGTTGCATCCCTTGTTGACAACAATGGACTCCACGTTGGAGCATTGCAGCTCCTCGGAACCAATGCATCGCCCGACTGCACAATGCATCCTCGATGCTGGACTTAGCATCACAAGGCCATTAATTGGGTCCTTGATGATGAAGTAGTACCCAGCATCGCAGCCTTGCCGCATCTCGCAACTGACACATGGCTTTGGCTACAAGACACATCTTCAATGAGGATCTTCACAACACTCTGCAAACTAGGCTTTAAGGTACTTTGTTCACTGGCCTTATGTGGGCCCCTGTAGCTGGCCTGTGCTCTATTGCAGTCGGTCTGAACTTGTGACTTTGTTCCAGTCTAGCGAGACCAGATATCCACAGTTGGTGCTCTGTGCTTTTTGCCACTATTTTCACTAGTAATCTTTAAAATTGTATATCTATGGTTCTCCTGATTGGATTTTTTTTCGTTTTGGTCTTGTTTTATTTATTAAAAATAACCCAATTTCTCTACCCTGGTGTGGGATCCTTTTTTTATATTGATTTCACTTTATAACAGTTTGAAGTGTTGCACAAATACTTTACACGTCGCCTCTAAGTTATACCTTACTACTGTGTGCCTAGCTACCAGAGAGATAAGCACATGTTAATTTAGGGTTGGCTTGCACCTCACCGTGACACGGACTGTGGTTGCTGCTTGATCAGGGGTCACACCTTCAGTAAACCAACAATCCAATTTTTTTCAATAGCCATGAAGTTTGTTTTTTACAGATTGATTTGAATGTCTTTCCATTTACAATATTTCTCAAAACATAATAGTGACTCGAGGAGGTCATTTTGTGTTCTTGATGAGATGACTGTGCTGTCAGCAAATAATATGGTGGCTATCTTGTTGTATAATTTTGGTACTTCAGGATGATCCTTCTCTAGATAACTCTCAGTCAGAAAAAGTGAAATGCAAGCACATATTCCTGACGAACACCAGAAGGGATGGAAAAATAGTTTTCTGCATTCCCCTGCAGCAGCGTAAGGAACAAAGGTACTAGTATCTGCATGAAAACCCTTAAGGGCATCTAACAATGTTTTTATTATTTCACATAAGAGTGAGCGAATGCCATAACTTCAATCTGTTCACCAGGAAAAAGGTAGATTTAAGATGTAAAAAGATAAAGAAAGCAGGCCCTTTATTGGAGTGGTATGTTTAGCACAAATCATATGTAGTCTGCCTCAAAGGGGTAGTTTCCAGAACTTTTTGTCTCCCCCAATTTTTTAATGATCTTGTTTTTTGTTGGCTCTAGGAATCTATGAACTTTACCACTGCTAACTAGTGCTAAAGTGCTTGTGCTTTCCTCTAAACATGGTAACAATCGCGCATTCCCAATTGGCATATTCAATTTAGTTTAAGTCCCTAATAAATTGGCACTACATGTGACCAGGACCTGCAAATTAAATGCTACTAGCGGGACTCCAGCACTAATTTTGCCACCCACTTAATTAGCCCTATAAGTTTGTCTCAGCCTTGCCATTGTAGATCACGTGTGTGAAGTTTTAAACTGCCATTGTGACATGGTGAACTTTTTGTCAGGCCCAAACCTTCCATTATAATACATATGAGTCACCCCTTGGGTAGGCCAGGTGCAATGTATTTAAAAAGCAGGACATGTACTATTAACTTTTACATGCCCTGGTAGTGCAAAACCTTTAAATTTGTTTTTCACTACTGTGAGGCCTATCTCTGCCATTCGATAACTTTGGAGTTGCCTTATTACATTTTTTAAGTGCAATTTCCAAATGAGAAGGGATCATTAGTTGATGTTTGGTTGTCTCTGGAATCATAATGTATAATCCTACCGTATGTTGAAGTTAGATTTTAAACTGCGATTCAGAAAATAGCACTTTTATTAAGTTGGCATTTTCCTGACTTAGCCATTTAGTGCATGTAGCTTGTCTGTGGTCACACGACTGGGTGCAGCTGAGTAGGCTTGAGCGGAACTCATGGAGTTTTAATCTACAGAACTCTATAGAGTTACAAAAAAAATTCTGCAAGATTCTGCAGAATTCCACAAAAAATAGGAACTTGGCACTCCTCAAGCTGTGTCAGGAGCTCATTCCGCTCTGAAAAATCTTAAGATGATTTTGCTGCCGCTCAATAAGATTTTATAGTCGAGAAGCAGCTTTCTGACCACGAATGATTGCGACTGCCCACAACCTCTAGTGTTGGAAAAATCTTGCTGTGTGCCCTCTTAGCAACCAAAAATTGCTCTATGGGACCCCAAATCTCACTTGCGCTAGTCCAGGTACCGTTTTTGACCCATGCACAAGAAAGAACTCCACCATGCGACGGTTGGTGGAATTTGGCTGGAACTCTGTTAAAAAGTAATGCAGAGTGACCAATGCTTCTCCATTTCCGTTGGCGGAGCAGAATATATCGCTCACCCATAGTTGATAGTTGAGCTTTGTGTATCCCTCCTAGACAGCCACACACAATGGGGAACTTAGGTCTGCCTGTGTAGTCCATCATTGGCAGGATAGGAGGGATGAGCTGGGCACAGCCTCACTTAGGCCCTCATTATGAACTTGGCGGCTAACACCGCCGACCGCTGTGCTGATGGTGAACAAAAGACCGCCAGTGGCGGTGAACTGCATACAGCTGTATAATGATGCAAAAAGACAAACCTCCAAAAATCTTGCAACCTCCACCCACCGCCAGGGCAAACGACGGCAGAAAGGCAGAACACCCCACCCCACCACCACCATGCAGACAAATCCCTGGCCCACCAAATGATGATGCACAAATCAGCTTGGTGGACAGTGAATGTCGAACGACGGTTGGTGGTATGGACCGCCACGGGCAGCAATGGGACCCGCCAACAACAAATGCACACATTGACAAGTTCGAAAACCACACACCTGACACACATCCACAACACTTTAAAACACACACATCCACACCCCACAATCCTTTACAACGCCAATAGCGCGACAGATATTGACAACACAACACGCATACACTGAAATAAACATCACACAAGTCATGCACACAAATATACCACCAAAACACATAAATAGCACAACCACCATCACAAGCCACACACCCAACCACACAACAGCACCCTCACCAATACACCTACAACAGACCACCCACAACACACACCATGGCACCCCCTAAGCACCCCCGCTTCACAGACAGGGAGCTAAGGATTATGGTGGACGAAATGTTCAGGGTCGAGCCACACCTATTTGGGGCACAGGTGCAGCAGACACTCTTGGCCAGGAAGATGAAGCTATGGCAGACGATTGTAAACAAAGTCAAAGCAGTGAGAAACCATCCACGCACAAGGGAGGACATCAGGAATCGATTGTTCTGCTTTCCTACTTAATCTCGTATCAGAGCTTACAGAACAAATCAAGAATGCACTTCTGAGTTCAAAGACGACCTTTATTGTTGTTAATTCTTCCCACCCTACAAGTTCGTAAGAGACGAATTATTAGATTTCAAGCACAAAAGTAGTCACAGCATTAAAACAAAAAAATATCTCAGTTGCAATGTACACAGCAGGTTATATATATATATATATAAGATATTGATAAGATATTGAATGCAAAGCAAAACAAATACTTCACCGTGTGAGAAACTGTTTACTGCTTCATCTTTCTGGGGTCTGCAAGTTGATGACTCCGGTCAACTGCGAGAAAGAGATTATTTACCCACACTGGAGACTGGCAACTGGCACCAAGTTCCAGTCTGAAGTCAGGCAGATTCGATCTAATTCTCTGAAGCCCTGAGCCACCCTTAGAAAAGCGTTCCCCCTCCTCTCAGACCCGGGAAAACTACGCAAGCCTTTGGAGACTGGCCAGATCTCCTAGACTTCTCCTCTTCCCAGGCCTGAGCAGAAAGGAAAAACACCAAATGAACTCTCTCTTATCAGGTCTAGTCTGGTGTGAGAAAAACACCTTGGTTCATCTTGTGCAAAAACACAGCTTGGAAAAATACAGCTTGGATTCTCAACTGCAATGTCTAACTCCACGTTAAGGGCAATAGGCAGCTAACCTAAATATCAAATGTAATGTCTAATGTCATGTCAAAGCCAATAGGCAGCTGAGCTGAATACAAAATGTAATGTCTAATATCATGTCAAAGCCAATAAGCAGCTGAGCTGAATACAAAATGTAATGTCTAATATCATGTCAAAGCCAATAGGCAGCTGAACTGAATACAAAATGCAATATCTAATATCATGTCAAAGCCAATAGGCAGCTGAACTGAATACAAAATGTAATATCTAATAGCATGTCAAAGCCAATAGGCAGCTAAACTGAATACATCATGTCAAAGCCAATAGGCAGAATACAGCATGTCAAAGCCAATAGGCAGTTAAGCTGAACAAAACATACAATGTGCTACTGGTGAACATTGAGCAACTAATATGCGCAGTGGTGAAACACAAAGTCATTGGTCAAACACAATATTAATCAATAGCATCACATTCCACCCTATGACCAATGAATTTTTGTTTCACATATCTCGTTTCAAACAAAAAAAAAAACATCAGCAAAAAAAAAAAAACATTATCAGAAAGTCAGATTTGAATGATCAAAGCAATCCCCGTAAAGCAATGGAAGTGGATTAACACATTGATCTCATAACCTTTCACATCAGATACATCTACACAGAAAAGACTGAAACTTTTATACTCTAAATGAGATTATAGTTTGTCTCTAAAATAGCAATTTGATGTAGCATGAGTACTACTCATGTAAAGGTGCACGGTCCACCTGAAAGGTTTGTTGGAAGGTAAGTGAAAGTCAGAGTTCCACACGAAAAAACACAGACAGTTAGCTGTTAAGGTTGATTAGTTCCAGTGGAAGAATGCAATCAAACAAGTTGAACTTTAACTGAAGGCGCCATTTGCGCAAAATGGATCCATGGTGCTTGTACTTTACTCAGTCAGGTTCAGGTTGGGGGTTCGGTCCCTTCCCCGACCCCACACGCGCACACCCAGGGGACCACACAGCACCCTCAGGGACAGTGGCGAAACGTGGTAGGATCTGCAAAAGAAACAAGTATGACTTTTCTTGCAAATAACATTTGTCATTTAAAATGTACCCTTCCTCTTCCTTTCCCTGTTTTATAATCAGCAGGATGTTTTTGGGGCCCCTTGGTATTATTTCTGCAGGTTCTGGAGGGTCACTTGGGGCTTCAGCACAGAGGTTTTTATCTGCTGCACCACAGCTTCCCTTTTCTTGCACTGTCAGAAGGGCTGGGGCAGACTCCTTCTTTACCAAACCTCCATTCACTGCACTTTTGCCAATTTGGGCCATTCTGTCTCCAATTTGTATGAATGAATCAGATTCTTTTCTAGTTATCAGCATAATTTTGATTTCTCCTTGGTAATCTGCAGCAATCACTTCCCCTAGAACCTGATCAATTTGCCATTTCTGTCCTGGTAACTTTCCTCTCCCCAACTGCTCTGTGACTGCTTGCATGACAGATTGCTTTTGTGCGTGCTGCACAGTTTTTATCAAATCTAGGGGAATGTGCATCTCACTCCTCTCTGCCCACCTGTAAGAGGCTTTTTCTCCCAGCTGTTCACATTTCTGGTGCACCCACTTAGCCATCCCCACTAAGTCAGAATTCTGGGTGAACACTTCTCTCTCTGAATTTTTCTCTTTAACATCTGCAAGGGAATTGAACCAGTTAGGTGCAAGCCATGTGGAAAACCAAACTGCTAAACCATTGGCAATGAACCAAGAATCAGCGTAAAAATGACTCATCTCACGTAGCTCTTGCGTTAAAATCTGGCACACATTGTACAACGCTGTTCCTTCTCCTGTGCCAGAAAATAACATTTCAGTCAATAAATCATTAGTCAAACAAACATGCTTTTTATCTTCAGTGGACACGAATTCAAATGGTGCACTCAATTTCACTAGTGACTCTTTTACCTGTGGTACTCTAGCCCTGTCTTGCAAGTACCAGATCCAATGTATGATCATAGCTAGGGGCACTCTTTTCTTCCCCTGTTCCTGATTTACATGTAAATAAGTGTTTCCCTCTTGCACTGCGCAGAAACCTAAAGTCTGCATTATTTCATTTGCCAAATCACAAGCGCGCAGCTGAATATCATTTTTCTTAGTGACCATATACCAAAGTGTTAGGATTTCACTCAAATAGGGGCTATTCTGTTTCCAAAAATCAAACAAGTTAATGAAACTCGGTGTCTCTTGCTTAGTGCAAACGGTAAGAAACTTTAAAATCTTTCGTTTTACTTCATTTTGCAACGGTAACTCGTAAATCACATTCTGAGCTCTGTCGTTCTCGTCCCTGTTATCAGTTAAGGAATGCACTTTGACTGCCAAAAAACCTGGCTCACACGGAGGCTCAGAGTAGCTCGAAGCTGTCTTAACCCCCTCATTACTGGAATGGGAAAATACAGATTCTTCTAAAACAGCATTTTTATACATTTCAGCATTATCTTGCATTATTGTATTCTGGCTAATTTGCTCACGTAAATTCTAATTTTCATGTTCCAACTGTCTACATTTCTCCTGCATTTCTCTGTAAGCAGATAAAAGTATCCAAACCCTTCTGTCAAAAACAAAAGGATCATCATTGCTTCCAAAAGGCACATTTTCTAAATATACTTCATCACAGTTTTTCATAGCACCATCAGGCAGTTTAACTACACATGCATTTTCAAACATGGTCTGCCGTGCTTCTGTAACTCTCCAAACAACAAAAAACAATACACTTTTAAATTGTGCACGTAGAAATCTATAATTCGCCTCTACCCCACTTCTGGTACCAAAATGTTCTGCTTTCCTACTTAATCTCGTATCAGAGCTTACAGAACATATCAAGAATGCACTTCTGAGTTCAAAGAAGACCTTTATTGTTGTTAATTCTTCCCACCCTACAAGTTCGTAAGAGACGAATTATTAGATTTCAAGCACAAAAGTAGTCACAGCATTAAAACAAAAAAATATCTCAGTTGCAATGTACACAGCAGGTTATATATATATATAAGATATTGATAAGATATTGAATGCAAAGCAAAACAAATACTTCACCGTGTGAGAAACCGTTTACTGCTTCATCTTTCTGGGGTCTGCAAGTTGATGACTCCGGTCAACTGCGAGAAAGAGATTATCTACCCACACGGGAGACTGGCAACTGGCACCAAGTTCCAGTCTGAAGTCAGGCAGATTCGATCTAATTCTCTGAAGCCCTGAGCCACCCTTAGAAAAGCGTCCCCCCTCCTCTCAGACCCGGGAAAACTACGCAAGCCTTTGGAGACTGGCCAGATCTCCTAGACTCCTCCTCTTCCCAGGCCTGAGCAGAAAGGAAAAACACCAAATGTACTCTCTCTTATCAGGTCTAGTCTGGTGTGAGAAAAACATCTTGGTTCATCTTGTGCAAAAACACAGCTTGGAAAAATACAGCTTGGATTCTCAACTACAATGTCTAACTCCACGTTAAGGGCAATAGGCAGCTAACCTAAATATCAAATGTAATGTCTAATGTCATGTCAAAGCCAATAGGCAGCTGAACTGAATACAAAATGTAATGTCTAATATCATGTCAAAGCCAATAAGCAGCTGAGCTGAATACAAAATGTAATGTCTAATATCATGTCAAAGCCAATAGGCAGCTGAACTGAATACAAAATGCAATGTCTAATATCATGTCAAAGCCAATAGGCAGCTGAACTGAATACAAAATGTAATATCTAATAGCATGTCAAAGCCAATAGGCAGCTAAACTGAATACAGCATGTCAAAGCCAATAGGCAGTTAAGCTGAACAAAACATACAATGTGCTACTGGTGAACATTCAGCAACTAATATGCTCTGTGGTGAAACACAAAGTCATTGGTCAAACACAATATTAATCAATAGCATCACAGCGATGGAACGACCTGCGCGGGTACATCGCCATACAGAACAGAACAGAACATGTACAGAGGCCTGAGTCTCCACCCACCACCAGGCAGGATGATGAAGGGCCAACTGCAAGTGGGACTGCCAGACCTTTGCAGGGGACCCAGGCACACAGAGCTAGGGACAGTGGGACGGCATCAGTGGCCCAGGGAGTGCCAAAGGATGGATGCAGCTGCCCAGGAGGTGATTTCTGAGGTCTGGAGAGCATACCACCATTCCCAGGACAGGATGGGCCAGATCCTGGCTACCTTGGAGCACATCATCAGAATGCCATGGATCAATGGAAACAGCTCAATGCCACCATGGCCTCCATTGCAGGGGTGCTGCAGCGCCAGACAAACATCCAGCCTGAGTCCTCCACCCAACTGCAGGCCCCTACCACTAGCCAGGACACTGCCCTGCCATCTATATCTGCAGCATCCACTGGACTAGTGGCACTGCCAGAGGACTCACAGGATACCAGCACCACAACCCTGCATCCCAGCTGCACCTTCGCAAACGTGCCCTCAGACCCAGATATCCTACTGAAACACCAGCCAAGACCTAGCCCAGCGCCAGGAAGTGACTCTGCCCTGAACTTTCTCCCTTGTGTGCCACTGAGCTGCCTAGTTGACAAGCCACTGCCATCTCACCAACTTCCAATGGCCCCATGGATGATACCCATGTGCAACCAACAGCTGAGCATATGTACCAGAGTATGTTGTTCACCATGTGACCACTCCCTTCCACTGTCTCAACACTCCTGTATGTTTTGACTTTGAATAAATCCACCTGTGCACTCAAAATATCTGTCCTTAATCAATATGAGAGATCAATTGTGAATCTGAATGCATTAGCCAGTTACCATCATAATGCCACTTTTATTGCAGGAGGGGATCCAACACACTGTAGTGTCTGAAGTATGTCACACTGTACAACCCATTGCGTGCACTGGCACCTGCCACTTCAGTCATGATTTCGCATTTTCACTGGTAAAGGACACCGCAGAAATTATTACATGAGTCAGATTGAAACAATGCAGTGAAGCCATCAGCATCATAGAACAGTACCTGAGAGTCATTGGAAGTATAGGCGGATTAGCTGGGTCCTGGAGTTGATATCTTCCCCCTCTTCTTCACCATCACTCTCATCCCTCCTCTGAGGTGGCAGGGCTGGTTGGAGAGCATCCACCTCTTCCAGAAGTGGAATAGCTTTTATCACAGCCAGGTTGTACAGCATGCAGCAGGCCACCACTATCTTACAAATCTTGTCAGGGACATAGCACAGGGATCCTCCTGAGAGATGGAGGCAACAAAATCTTGCTTTCAGGAATCCTATGGTGCGCCCAATCACCCTCCTAGTACAACCATGGGCCTCATTATAATTCCTCTCTGCGTCTGTCTTGGGATTCCTCATAGGTGTAAGGAGCCATTGAATGTTGGGGTAGCCAGAATCCCCTGCAAAAGTGGGTGAAAGAGGGTTGAAACACACACATGTTACTTGTATACAGCCTGGCTGTCAGCTATATAACTGATCCAGTGTCATACACACTCACCTATGAGCCACGCTCTGTCCCTCTGTAGTTGGCCGATCATTTGTGGCACACTGCTGTTTCTCAGGACAAATGAATCGTGGACTTATCCTGGGAACCTTGCATTGATATGTGAAATGTACTGATCAGCAGTACATACCAATTGTACATTCATGGAGTTATACTTCTTACGATTCCAATACACCTCTTCATTCACTCTTGGAGGTATGAGGGCTATGTGGGTTCCATCAATGACACCTATCACATGGGGGATATTAGCAAAGGCATAGAATCCTGATTTGATGGCGGTGAGATCAGCCCTTTGGGGAAACTGGACATAACTTTGCAAGTGTTGAACAAATGCATCCAGGAAATTGGACAGGATATGGCTGAACATTGGCTGAGATACCCCTGCAGCCATACCCACTGTCACTTGAAATGAGCCTGTGGCCAATAAATGGAGCACAGATAACACCTGCACAGCCGATAGCCCGGCTTCATAACAGGTTCCATTACTGCACAGAGGTCAAGGATTGTAGCTCGATTAAGTTGGTAAGTTATGATGATGTGACGTTCCTCCATGGTGGCCAGATCTACTAGGGGTCTGTAAACAGATGGGGCTCTTCCTCGCCACATGGGTCTGTACCTGAAGGAACACATTTTGAGTTTGGACATACACTTGCATCACATGTTGTCACAATACATTTCTACAATGCGACACATAGGTAAAGCACACACACACAAAGAATGAGGTAGTCCGTCAGTTTAATGTGTGGCGAGATGTCTCAGTCATAATGGCATCACAGTGTAGACACACTTCCAACCATGATTACATGTGGGGGACCATTACTCATGTCAGTACTCAACGAAGGGGAGAGAGAATGGGGCCATGGATGACGCCTGTTAGACTTTTCATCCTTGGTGTGGTCTCCCTTAATTTTTTGCCTCTGTTCCTCAGGTTGTTGATGTGTGCCGGAGTCTGATTTTGCTGTTTTTGTTACTCTGGGCACTTGACCACTGCTAACAAGTGCTAAAGTGCAAGTGCTCCTTTACAAAATGTGTATGTGATTGGTTTATCCATGATTGGCATATTTGATTTGCTAGTAAGTCCCTAGTAAAGTGCACTAGAGGTGCCAGGGCCTGTAAATCAAATGCTACTAGTGGGCCTGCAGCACTGGTTGTGCCACCCACATAAGTAGCTCTGTAATCATGACTCAGACCTGCCATTGCAGCGTCTGTGTTTGCAGTTTTACCTGTAAATTCGACTTGGCAAGTGTACCCACTTGCCAGGCCTAAACCTTCCCTTTTCTTACATGTCAGACACCCCTAAGGTAGGCCCTAGGTAGCCCCAAAGGCAGGGTGCAGTGTATGGTTAAGGTAGGACATATGGTAATGTGTTTTATATGTCCTGACAGTGAAATATTGCTAAATTCGTTTTTCACTGTTGCAAGGCCTGTCCCTCTCATAGGTTAACATGGGGGCTACCTTTAAATCTGATTAAAGTGTAGATTCCCCTTGGGAGCGGATGGACATGTGGAGTTTGGGGTCTCTGAGCTCACAATTTAAAAATACATCTTTTAGTAAAGTTGATTTTAAGATTGTGCGTTTGAAAATGCTACTTTTAGAAAGTGAGCATTTTCTTGCTTATACCATTCCTGTGACTCTGCCTGTTTGTGGATTCCCTGTCTGGGTCAGTTTGACAATTGGGCTGGGTGCACCTCACACTAGACAGTGACACAAAGGGAGCTGAGGTGTAGCCTGCATATCCTGATGAGCCATCTGTGCTAGGAGGGAGGGGAGGAGTGGTCACTCGCACCTGAAAGGGCTGTGCCTGCCCTCACACAATGCAGTCTCCAACCCCCTGGTGAGTGTCTAGGGCCTGGCCTGGGCAAGGCAGGATTTCACATTCCAAAGAGACTTTACTTTGAAGTAGGCCTACTTCAAAGGAGAAACTGGGTATAAGAAGAGCACCCAAAACCACAGACCTTAGAACACTTCTGGAAACAAGAGGAACCTTTGCCTGGAGAAGAGATGAAGAGCTGAGGATAAGTGCTGCCCTACCTGTGACTGTGCTTTGTGGAGCTATCATGCAGTTGCTGCTTCTGCCAGAGTAAGAGGGCAAAGACTGGACTTTGTGTGCCTCCCATCTTGTGAAGAAATCTCCAAGGGCCTGATTTAGAGCTTGCCTCCTGTTGTTTGAAGTCTCAGGGATAGCAAAGACTTCTCTCTTCCAGCACCTGGAGTCTCTGGAGAGACTCCTGCTCTGACAAGTGGTGCCCTATCTAGTTCCTGGGCCCTTGAAGGGAAAGCTGGTGGAAATCCAAGCAAATCGACTTCGGACGACTTCGGACTGTCGCCGCTGCAGAATCCGGTGACACCGCCTGCACCCGACGCCGTGACCTTTGCTGGAACGCGACGCTCTTCGCAGGCCCGATGCCGCTGCAGCCCCGCTGAAGTCCGCGACTCCGTAGAAGTCGCTGCATCATGTCGTGAGCGACGCCGCTCGAAGTGCGCAGATTCAACGTTATGCACTGACGCCGCGATCCCCGACTTCATGCATCGACTTGTTTTCACTCTTCACCAAAGGTACTGTACTTCGGGGTCTACGCGACTCCGTGTCCGGCGCCGCTGGTGTTGGCTTGTTGGGAAGGAATTCGTCACGACGCTGTGTTAACACCTCATCGAAGCATTTTTGTTTCTAAGCGCTATTTTTTAGTTTAATCTTTAAAAATTCATAACTTGACTTGTGTATGTCGGATTTTTGTCGTTTTGGTCTTGTTTTGTTTAGATAAATAATTCCTATGTGTGTTAAATGGTGTTGTTTCATTTTGTAGTGTTTGCATTAAGGTACTGTGTGTGTTGGTACAAATACTTTACACCTAGCACTCGGAAGTTAAGCCTACTGCTCTGCCAAGCTACCAAGGGGGTAAGCAGGGGTTAGCTGAGGGTGATTTTCTTTTACCCTGACTAGAGTGAGGGTCCTTGCTTGAAGGGGGTAACCTGACTGCCAACCAAAGACCCCATTTCTAACAACGTCCCCGCCAGGCTATGCACAAAATGGCAGCCTCCTGCCATCCAGGTATTGTAGTGTGGAAGTGACTTCATTCCGCTGGCGTTAGTCGTCATGGCGGTAGGCGGTGTTCACAGCCGTGCACCTGATCATTGGATTACATGGTTGTCAATGGGGAACCTGGGCCAATCATGATAGCCATGGGTGGTGACGGTGCACACCGCCACAGTATCTACCGCCATTTTGACAGACTCTTGACACTTGACTCCTGCATTACGTGAAGGACAGAACTCCACTGCGTGTGCTGCTGTGTCCTGACTCTGGTCCCTGAGGTGGCGTGCGTGACAGAGGAATGGGCCCCGGCCTTCACCGCGGAGGAGCTTGCGAAGCTGGTGGACGGGGTCCTACCCCTGAATGCCAAGTTGTATGGGCAAGCAGAGGAGCAGGTGAGTTGCTATTTGTCCTTCTTAGATGTGTGTCAATGTGGCGGATGCCTGTATGTGTTTGTGTTCTCTGTGTGAATGCTCACCCGTAGTGTGTCTGGCAGTTTCTGCTTGTTATTTGTTTATATGCATGTCTCCATGGGCCATGTAAGTATGAAAGGGAACAGCATTTGTGTACGGGGCACCCACACTGACATCTGTTTCTTTATTCTGTGTGTCCCATACAGGTCAGCACCCATCAGAAGAGGGGACTATGGCAAGCCATCGCCAAGGAAGTGCGGACCCTGGGGGTCTATAACCGGTGGAGCACCCACTGCAGGAAGAGGTGGGAGGCCCTGAGGAGCTGGGCCAGGAAGTCGGGAGAAGCCCAGCTGGGAAAGGCCTCCCAACGAGGGAGTGGTGCCCTGAGGACCCTGACCCCCCTAATGGCCCGTATTCTGGTGGTGGCCTATCTGGATTTGGAAGGGCACTTGAAGGCAGCACAGCAGCCACAAGGGGGTGAGTAACAACACTGTTGTGATGCCACTATGATGAGTGTAGTTAGATGCTAAGTGGTGCATGCATAGTACTGCCAGGCACATAGACATTTGTGTCCCTGCAGTCCTGCCACCCTCCACATCCATGGGATAGTGTCATAGCTAGTTTTGGCAGGGTCTGTAGGGCTTTGAGGGGTCCCCTTTTTGTAATATTGTATTCAATATAGCTTCATGAACTTGTAGATGTGTTGGCTTGGCATTGTCTCTCATGGGTTCAGTTCACAAAGTGTATCAGAGTAGTGGTTCAGGATGGGAATGTAGTGTATTCTGGGCACATGCCTACTAGTCAGGGGCACAGTCATAACATGTGTTGTATCTGCTGAGGGTTTGTGCCTGAGCTTGGTGGGAGTGTATGCGTCCTAACATGTACATATTTCCTGGAATTTACATACTTTTGTCTTGTTTTGTATCCCCACCCCTGTGCTCTTGTGTCCCTGTGTACGTTTGCATCATCTTTAGAGAGAGCTGAGGCACAGGCGAGTGGGGATGCAGCAGCCCACAGTTCCAAGGTGGCAGAGTCGACCAACTCCAAGGGGACCAGTGGGTTGGAGGGCGAGGGGTGTACCACAGGGAGGTAGTGACTCTGATACCTTCTCTGATGGCAGCTCCCTGGTGGTGACGGACCCTACTGGCCCCACCCATTCTTTGTCATCTGCCGCCACCCCCTATACCAAGATCGCTCTCCCAGTTGCTCCCCACTGAGTTGCCTGTGCCTGATCACCCAGGAAGGTGGGCATGTCCCTCGCCCCAGGCACCTCATCCCCTGCCCCAGTCAGCCCTGCTGCCCTCACAGAGGAGGCTTTTGACCTGAGAACCATCTCGGTAGGGCAGACAACAATTGTGAATGCTATCCAGGGGCTAGCCTCCCAGATGCAGCAATGGAATGCATTCCTGGAAGGCATTCACGGTGCCATGTGTGGCCTACAGAGATCTTTTCAGGCTCTGGCCTCCTCTTTGATGGCAGCCATTGTCCCTGCTCTTTCTGTCCCCACTCCCACCACCTCTACTCCTTCCAGCACCCCACTCCCTTCCCCCATCCCAAGCACCAACTTCCTTCTTTTGTACCTCTTTCCGCCATCTACTCTGCATCCCATCCCTTAACCATCTGCACTTTCAATTATGTCCTTCAAAGTGCCCTAAATCCAGCCTAAGCACTATACTGACAATCAATATAACAAGATGCGCCGAGTCCTTAGTCTTCGTACCCTGCTTTCCATTTAAATGTCCCTCTCTGCATATCCTTTCTATTTTCTCTCAGTGCTTCAAAGGGATCCATCCGCGATAAGATGTGGTCTTTCCATAGAAAATCATCAGAACATAATAACGGAGTCAATGACATACCTGAGCTTGGGACACACTCTGTGAGCTCATTCAATACGGAAGCCAATAGGGATAATTCACAATGCGCTTTTGTGTTACCTACTAGAAAATCTTTTAGATACCACTCCCCAACCCACTAGCAGGCTCCTCCCCCCACAACCATCAACCTCTATGTTAAGATGACCTTGGAATGTACATTCTAAGAATTGGGGTGACAAAAATTACATACAAATGCTCCGAAGGTGACCTGAATGATGTCTCACTCAGTTATGGGAGCCAAACCTTAAGGGACTCGTTTGGTGTGTTCAGTGTGTTTTTTTTCTTTTTAGCTGGATGCAATCTTTTTGTCTTTTATTTTCTTTTATATTGCTAGTTGTTTTTGCAACTTTGTGTATTTTCCATTTTTTCAAGTATACTCGTTTAGAGCTTTTAGGCCCTCATTCCGACCCTGGCGGTTTGAAACCGCCAGGGTGGAGGGCAACGGAAGCACCGCCAACAGGCTGGCGGTGCTTCCAGGGCTATTCTGACCGCGGCGGTAAAGCCGTGGTCAGAAAAGGGGATCCGGCGGTTTCCTGCCGGATTTCCCCTGGCCCAGGGAATCCTCCATGGCGGCGCTACTTAGAGCGCCGCCATGGGGATTCCGACCCCCTTCCCGCCAGCCTGTTTCTGGCGGTGAAAACCGCCAGGAACAGGATGGCGGGAACGGATGTCGTGGGGCCCCTGGGGGCCCCTGCACTGCCCATGCCACTGGCATGGGCAGTGCAGGGGCCCCCTAACAGGGCCCCACAAAGATTTTCACTGTCTGCTTAGCAGACAGTGAAAATCGTGACGGTGCTACTGCACCCGTCGCACCCCTGCAACTCCGCCGGCTCCATTCGGACCCGGCTTCCTCGTTGCTTTCCCGCTGGGCCGGCGGGCGCTCCTTTGGCGGGCGCCCGCCGGCCCAGCGGGAAAGCCAGAATGGCCGCCGCGGTCTTTTGACCGCGGTGCGGTCATTCGGCGGTGACCACATGGCGGGCGGCGACCGCCGCCCGCCGCAGTCAGAATGACCGCCTTAGTGTCCTTTGCTGTGAGTTGAGCTAGAATCCTGCAAACATTCATGGTTATAAGAAAGCCCCTTTTTTATAGTACCTATTGCACTGAGGGATATTTGCTTGCTTTACTATGGTGTTACACTAAGTGCTGTCTTGCCTAGCACAAAGTGTTGGCCAATGAAACCCGATGGCACAATACAACTATACAGGCTTGTAAAAGCCGACCATCTGTAAACTAAAGAAAATTCAATGCTAAGCTCTGTGGGAAAATTATAACAAAAATAAAATTGAAAAAAGCAACACATTTTGTTAATGACAAGCTGTGAAGACTTCTGAATTTCCAGAAGCATTTCTAGTATGTGCCATGCCTGTTAAACAAAGGTATCTTCTTGTGTTAACAGGAGAGGATGCTGCTCCTGCAGTGTCCATCTTTCCGCCCACGGATGAGCAACTCAAGATGGGATCAGTCACCGTAATGTGCAGGATCACCGGCAGGATCACCGGCTTCTATCCAGAAGATGCATGGATTGGTTGGAAAGAAGATGGCAAGGTCATCACCAAGGGCGTGGAAAACAGCCAGAGCAAGCCAGATACGGCCTCCAAAGTCCAAGCGGAGTTGGACAATACGTTCTACAGTTGTGAGGTCATGACAAGCCCTTAGCATCGCCTCTCATAAAAAGAAGTTTATAGAAAAGAGTGGCCCTAGAAGCAACAGAGGCACCAATGCATGTCACCTCTAGTCTTATATAGCATTTAATGTTACTTGAAGTGTAGTATCAATTCCATTGCTATACGCCAGCGTTAGGTTAATATTCACATCTCTGAAAGTTCCGCTAATACCACTCACTCCACTAAATAATAATAAACAATTCTGCTGATAACATTGTGTATTTCAGTAGTTTGGAATTACATTTACTGGGACAATTAGTAAAGTGGAATATTTATTGGGTTATATTTTCTGTACAGAGCTCCACATGGTGAAGATCATGCAGAAGAAGCTTCAACTGGTCAAGACAAGGCATAGCAATATGATCACACGCACAGATGACATTTACAATTAGAGATGCACCATGGGAGGCTAGTGACTTATGCCTCCTCCTCCCCCCATCAGCTACCCAGCAGAAAGAATTCCAAAATGGTAATCAATAAACATATAATAGCTTGCTAAAATGCCTCGTTAGGTTCACACAGATATGATTTTGACACCTTAGCAGCCTTTTAAAAAACAAGCTAATGTTGGTAGGCCTTCAACACTTTTGATATCAGTCACCTAGAGTTCTTACCTATGACTTTGAATAAACTGCTGAGAAACACAAGTCTTCATAATCTCTGGTTAGAATATTGCTATTCTCTATTCACGGTCCTTCAAAATGCGGACATGACCCTCTGCAGCTTCATCAGAAAGTTACTCCCACATTAATAGCTCGCTCAAGATACAGCACACATATCTCACCAACATTACATCATGTGCACCCCACCGGTACTTGACATGAAAATCACAGGTCAGTAATCATCAGATCATAACCAATGTCTTTCACAAGGTTGCACATTCAACCTATTCCCTTCAGTAGAACCTCCTCATTAAGAACCAACAGAGCATTGATGCTGCAGAACCCCAGGACAAGCCAAGCTTATCTGGTGGCCCCATCTCTGCAATACACTAACATACTAGGTCAGGAACACCTGTAATTTCCTCTCATACAGAGAGCTAACATAGCCAGACCTACTCACAAAGGCCTTGGGTTCACCACCACCCCTATAGCAAACTACATCAACTTCAACAGTTTAGCTGCAATCCTAACAAAGTGCATCCTTGTTTTTAAAGCTTTCATTCAACTACCACTACTATACTTAGCTGTATTGTCCCAAATTCCCCTTTGGTACCTTTAAGTACCTTGTAATGGTTAACAATAAAGAGTAAAAACTGTTGTATACAAGCTGTTGTTGTTCGCTCTAAGCATCTCTTTGAGCAAGAGGGATACAAAGCATGCATTAGTAACCCACACTGCCCAAAGGATGGAATGCACTCCTTAATGCGTGATGCACAGCTTTTATCACAGGTCTAACCAGGTTATCTAATAACTACATTACAGCACTGTAGGGCACGGTGTGTCTTATACTAAATAATCTCTTGTGGTTCCTATCTTCACAAAGAAACATACCTGGGGTGTGGCACTTTCTGCCTTAGTAGTGCTCTCTGGAAGGAAATTTGCTTGCCACTAACAAATAGATAATCTCTCCGCTTTATGACTCTCCCCTTTTAAACTCAGTATATTCAGACCTGTTTCTGACTTCATTTATTAGTTTTTTTAGCTCAAACTTAACCCGAAGGTATGGGATCACTTTACATGAGCACCAGTTACATTACACAAAAATGATCTAATATTGAGCCTACAACGGGATATGAACCTGGTTCCCCAGCTCTAATGTCCGCAGCTTTGGAACATCAGGTAGCCTTCAACAGCAAATGCACTGAATAAAGCAGGAATGAAAAACAATCTCTGAGTACCACGGTGAAAGTGCAGTGATGCACCCCTGCCATCTGCAATACCATGCAAAAGCCAATTACAGAAATAAAATATAAAATGT